>NC_090270.1:132276188-132616813 GCF_040414725.1 Anabrus simplex | reverse complement strand
CACCAAACAAACACTGGTGCTAGCTGGTAATACCAATACATAGGAACATAGATGATCTGATTTTCCACGGAATGTATTTCATCCTCAAAGTACGACAAACCTACGAAGTCAAGCAGTCTAATCAGTGAATACAATTGTAGAGTCATTTGGTGTAGATGAACTTCGACATTACATGCAGCTTTATCAGACCTAATGTATGTTGAGCCCTCTGCTTTCCACCATCATCCGCCATAGATAGTCTAGGTGTACCAGGGAGATGAGGAGTGAGGTAGTTTCCTGTTGTTTTCCTCGCCGATCTAGAAGTTGCTATCACAAATCGGCCTGCCAAGTCAACTGAAAGTATAGCCAGACCAACAGTACATGTAGGTCGTAACATTTTCCACACCAGTTATCACAGATCAGACCTAATGAACTTGGAGAAATCTCCATCCCATCTTTTTTTAGGGTTGATTTGCTATCTTTATGCTGAAAAAGAAAACAGTTTCTGACTTAGTGTATTTGTGTTTTCCTGGCTTAAGATGAATAAAACCTTTGCTAAACTATTAAGGTAGTGTTGGAGCAGTAGGCGAAGAATCAGGAACATCCATCAACACGATCAAGTCCCTAAGTCTTCCTTCATGTTACAGGTTGCCGGTCGACCTACTCAGACGTTTTGCCGACTCTTCGATGTTCTGTCTACCTGTCTAACTGAACAAGTGGCTGGATCACGTAGCGATCAGCTTGCATTCGGGAGATAGTGGCTTCGAACCCCAATGTCGGCAGCCCTGAAGATGGTTTTCCGTGGTTTCCTGTTTTCACACCAGGCAAATGCCGGGGCTGTACCTTAATTAAGGCCACGGTCGGTTCCTTCCCACTCCTAGCCCTATCCCCTCCATCGTCGCCATAAGACCTATCAGTGTAGGGGCGACGTAAGGCAAATTTAAAAACATCTATCTGTCTATTTGTTTGTTGTAGAGAATGTCACGCCTTAAGCATTTTGAGCAGCAGCAAATAGCCTCCGAATATCCTGTTGTGCTGTCAAGGCTGTTTAACAACTGACTGGCCTCTTCTCTGTTGCTGCCAACACTCAACACCTGAATGGAATGGAATGGCGTACGGCGTGTCCGAGGACCAGTTCGGCTCGCCAGATGCAGGTTATTTGATTTGACTCCCGTAGGCGACCTGCGCGTCGTGATGAGGATGAAATGATTATGAAGACGACACATAACCCAGCCTCCGTGCCAGCGAAATTAACCAATTATGGTTAAAATTCCCGACCCTGCTGGGAATCGAACCCGGGACCCCTGTGGCCAAAGGCCAGTACGCTAACCATTTAGCCATGGAGCCGGACACTCAACACCTGATCAGTGGAGATGGTAGCCTACGGTTTAGAAAATGAAAGTGCGGCTTTGTGGCTAAAGGGATAGAGCGCTTGCCTTTGATCCGAAGAATCCGGTTCGATTTTCGCGATCTTTACCTCCTGGTACTCGAGTGGGTGTTTTAAGGTACTGGTCATTCATTTTATCCTCATTAGGTTGCCACCAAGCCTTCCCAGAGGCCATGATCCACTTTTTTATTATTATTATTATTATTATTATTATTATTATTATTATTATTATTATTATTATTATTATTATTATTATTATTATTCACCGGGGCCATCGAGGACGAAATTAAGTCTTGTTACATTTGGCAGTGAACTTTGCTTTCTTTCGAGCCCAGAACCCCCTCGTTAAAATTTAAATTTATAATGTTACAGTACTACCAAAGTCGTACCCGTCGTTCAATATTAGCTTCCTCAGTAGATCAGTGCAGTGTCCGAGCCATGATCACGGATTCGATTCCCAACAACAAGAGAAGAAAATAAAGCTTAAAAAACTGCATTTCATTTTAGCAAATCTGCCTATAAAAAGAAAATTACCCTATATTACAGCACTGCAGTGTTTTCCTACACGGATGTAAAAATAGATGGGAGTGACTGCTTAATTAAGTCATAAGTGAGAGGTGAGGAAGTATGTATACGTTAACGCATGTTCTATTTATAGATGTTATAATGCTGACTGGAGAAACATACCACGTGGGTCTTAAAGGGATCTTATCTTCACGGCCAGTTATCTTTTGATTAAATATGCTGTAACTCGAAAAATACTGCCGATTAAAGTACAAGGATTCTTCCAGCCCCTTTGCAGCACTGTTTTTCATATCGACAACTCACTATCCTCCCTGTGTTGTTATTAATCTGTGTGAGCAGCGATGATATTCCAAATTATGCTACACTGCAAGCGCGAGGAACCTTTCTCGCTGGGCAACACTGCGAATTCCCGACTGGTCAGCGCTGGGAGACGTGTCAAGAAGAATAAGCTTAAGACTTGACGTCTACTGTAGGTCATCATCCCGAAGGCTGAGGCTGGAACGGGGTCCACTCAGCCTCGGGAGGTCAACTGAGTAGAGGTGGGTTCGATTCCCACCTCGGCCATCCTGGAAGTGGTTTTCCGTGGTTTCCCACTTCTCCTCCAGGCAAATGCCGGGATGGTACCTAACTTAAGGCCACGGCCGCTTCCTTCCCTCTTCCTTGTCTGTCCCTTCCAATCTTCCCAGCCCCCCGCAAGGCCCCTGTTCAGCATAGCAGGTGAGGCCGCCTGGGCGAGGTACTGGTTATCCTCCCCGGTTGTATCTCCCCACCCAGAGTCTGTAGCTCCAGGATACTGCCCTTGAGGCGGTAGAGGTGGGATCCCTCGCTGAGTCCGAGGGAAAAGCCAACCCTGGAGGGTAAACAGATTAAGAAAGAAAGCAAAGCAAAGTCATCACCGTACAGGCCATGAAGGCCCTTGGAGGGGTGGAGGGTAAAGGCTTCCACCATTCGTAACCTCAGCACGTGATGGGGTAGAGTGGTTAGCTCTACGCGCGGCCGCCTTTGCCCCCAGGAATTAACCTGGTATTCATTTTTGGTGTAGGCTGAGTGAACCTCAGAGCAATATGCACCTCCGGAAGTGGAATCTCGTTTCTTAAATTTTACGACTTCCTGATGGGGATTCGAACCCACGTCCTTCCGGGCGAACCAACCACGCCTTTACCGCCTCGGTCAGGCAGTCCCTAAGAAAGAAAGATCTACTAGAATTTATCTCATTGTACTGAATAAATTATCCGAGTATCCAGATTTCCAATTTATTCATAACTTCCTTTCCACATCAATAATATTTTAAGGACTTGACAATGACGAGAAAGATTTACGTTTTTCCCATTGCATCAGTCCATAGACTAGTTTGATGTGTCTCTTCATACAAACCTATCCCGTGCTAACCATATAAATTCGACGTAACTACTGCATCCTGCATTCTTGTCTTGGTCTACTAGTACTATTCTTACCCCCTTGCTCTTCCTTCAAAAAATTAATTGAACAAGTTCTCGGTGCATCAACTTGTGTTCCTATCAATCTCTCTCTTCCTCTGGTCAATTCTTCAGAATCTTTCACCTCTCACCATCTCGATAGTATCTCTTCATTTGTGAAGTGATACACTCACCTCATCCTCAGCATTTTAACGTAACACCACATTCATAACCTTATCTTGTATTTCTGCACTAATTATTGTTCATGTTTCAGTTCCATACAATTCTTCGCTCAACGTAAATGTCTTCAAAACATCTTTAAAACATGTGTTTCTATTGAATATTTAGTTTCCACGAAAGCGCTTGAAATAAATTTCCAGCTTATTAAATCGAAGGATTGTGTGTTTGGATCCCACTGGTTCCGGTTGCCTTTATTGTTTATTCTGTACTTAACATATCTCCGAGGGGCCGATAACCTAGATTTTAGGCCCATTTAAACAACAAGCATCATAAAAAAACCAAACCCCAGCACTACAGCCCTTGAAGGGCCTTGGCCTACCAAGCGACCGCTGCTCAGCCCGGAGGCCTGCAGATTACGAGGTGTCGCGTGGTCAGCACGACAAATCCTCTCGGCCGTTATTCTTGGCTTTCTAGACCGGACAAGCATCATATCATCATCAATATATCTGCGGCGTGTACCATTCTTGTATTGCGCTCAACACGACTTAATAAACTGGAAATTTATTTCTTGCATATCTATGTTTGATGCTTAATGTCTGATGTGTCTGGCTTCTTCGCCTCAGAGGGACCCGGGTTCGATTCCCGGCCAGGCCGCAGATTTTAACTGCATATAGTTAATTCTTCTGGTTCAGGGACTGGGTGTTTGTGTTTGTTCCATCTTCACACAACACAGCACACTGCCAACTACCACAGAAACACGCAACAGTGCACTGCATCCCGCCACATAGGGTTTGCGTCAGGAAAGGCATCCGGCCGTAAAACTTGGTTGAGTCCATACAAAGTGGACTGGGAAATAAGAAAAATAAGAAGAAGATTAATAATAATAATAATAATAATAATAATAATAATAATAATAATGTATGTTATGTATGTTATGTATGTTGGGTATTCAGCCCGAAGGCCGGTTGGATCCTCAACAGGTTCACCATTAGCTGTCATAGATGGCCTAGGTGTCACTGAAGAGGCATACTAGGGAAATGAGGAGTGAGGTAGTTTCCCGTTGCTTTCCTCACTGAGCCAGAAGTTGCTATTGCACATCAGTCTGCCAAGCCCACTGAAATGCATGCACCAACCGACCCTATGAGCGACATTTTCACACCATTCATAGCAGGGACTGGCTGCATAAGGAATGGCATTACTAGCGTCACTCATACCTCAGCCACTTTCATATTGTCAAAGCCAAGGATAAGACTGAGACAGGTCAATGAAAGTAACAATTTTATTCTAGCCTATACCAGAAGACATAGTGCACTGTAAACACTACATCTTGCCAGCAAAGGCATAAATAATAATAATAATAATAATAATAATAATAATAATAATAATAATAATAATAATAATAATAATAATAATAATAATAATAATAATAATAATAATAATAATAATAATAATAATATACTTGATGAAGTGTCCGGCTCCATGGCTGAATGGTTAGCATGTTGGCCTTTGGTCTCAGGGATCCCGGGTTCGATTCCCGACAGGGTCGGGAATTTTAACCATAACTGGTGCAATTCGCTGGCACAGGGGCTGGGTGAATGTGTCGTCTTCATCATCATTTCATCCTCATCATGACGCGCAGGTCGCCCACGGAGTCACATCAAAAGACCTGCACCTGGCGAGCCGAACATGTCCTCGGACACTCCCGGCACTAAAAGCCATACGCCACTTCATTTCATTTCATTTCATTTCATTTCATTACTTGATGAAATGAGAACATTTCTAAAGACAGGTCTTCTCTGTTTGTGCTAGTATCGAGCAAGTTGGGCGTGAGATTAAGGTCGCGTAACTACGAGCTTGCATTCGGGAGATAGTGGGTTCGAACCCCACTGTCGGCAGCCCTGAATATAGTGTTCCGTGGTTTACCATTTTCACACCAGGGAAGTACTGGGGTTGTACTTTAACTACTGCTACGGCGATTCCTTCCTACTCGTAGTCCTTTCCTATCCCATCATCGCCATAAGACCTATCTGTGTCGGTGCGACATAAAGCAACTTGTAAAACTGTTATGCTACTCTGCATTTTGTCCTTACTTCTGCCATCGTTAGTAATTATAATACCAAAGTAACATAATTTTATACTCCCTTTCATTTCCTAATAAAAAATTTCCTGCATCATCTGACTTTATTCGATTGCATTCCATTGATTTTGTTTTGGATGTATTTATTTTCGTATTCTTCTTCTCCTAGACTTTCTCCATATCATTCATAATTTTCTAGTGATTCCCTGCAGATTCAAATTCCTAACGTTGATACAATTTGAGTTTCCCTCAGCGGTGTGAAATGTCGATAGTAGGACATTTCTCACTATTTGAAAACACTTCCAACTACCGGGAAGTAGATTGACACCGTCAGTGACAGATACGCCTGCTATTAGAACTGCGTAGGAATTGTGTTGTTTATCCATTTTCTCTTCGTGATTTCAGGATGTTTGCTGAACTGATTAGTCGCACCATTAACTCTGCGGCGATATGACTTCCGTTATAATTTCTGCGTCAATCTTTCAAAACCCATCAAGAAATTTACAACCAACTTGACCTTGATTGTCGGTAACGTATTCAACTTGCCTGCAGCGGAAGACGGTTAAAACCTCTTGAAGAACCGACGGGCCTTTGACGGTTGCTTTAGCCTTGAGGTCAGGACACGTGCTTCATGTTTCTTATACATACCCCCTCCCCTTCACTTCCGCGAAGAAGGTACAGTGTGGCTTAAAATTCGCGAAATGATAAACAAGAAACCTACAAACTGGACATCTGGACTGGGGAAACTAGCATGTATTCGTACTTACAGCTGAAACACTGGTCTCTAAAAAGAAATATAGGTGATTCAAGTAAGATCCGTCATTGCTGCAAACTTGACTTGTTGCTTATGAATATTAGAGTTAAGTAACACCCATCACTATAATCAACTTGTTTTGTTAGGTATTTATTAGAATTACGTTAACAGACACTAGGATATCGCATCTCAGTGTAAATAACAACAATGGAGATTCACTTGAGTATGTTTTTCCGTGGTTTCCCATTTTCACACCAGGCAAATGCTGGGACTGTACCTTAATTAAGACCACGGACGCTTCTTTCCCACTCCCAGGCCTATCCTATCCTATCCCATCGTCGCCAAAAGACCTATCTGTGCCGGTGCGACGTAAAGCAAATTCCAGATTCACTTGAGTACATTATAAAGAAACTTACGATGTGATTCTTCGGAATCAACTAGATTATTAATCACATTATTCCAAATAATAATAATAATAATAATAATAATAAGAAGAAGAAGAAGAAGAAGAAGAAGAAGAAGAAGAAATACCGAGCTCGATAGCTGCAGTCGCTTAAGTGCGACCAGTATTCAGTATTCGGGAGATAGTGCATATTCGAACCCTACTGTCGGCAGTTTCCATTTTCACACCAGGCAAATGCCGGGACCGTACCTTAATTACGGCCACGACTGCTTACTTACTTAAAATTACAATATATGTCTTTATTATTCTCTTCGCTATAGAGATTGCAGCCTTCTCTATTTATGATCCGTACCTGGACATTCAGAAATGTTCTGACGGTGTTGCACGTCTTCAAAAATTGCAGCTTTCCGTTTTGTGCCACGTTTTGAGTGCAGATGGGGAGCTGTCGTATCTTTCAGTTTTCTGGAAATGGTTTTGGTGTAAGACCAGTGGGAAAATGGAGAAAAGGAAGAATTGTCACCCTGTTTTGTTTCCAGATCCTTGCTACTTCCATAGCCATGAGTATAATTATTTGTCGATCTTCTCTCCCTCCCACTATCGGCAGCCCTGAAAATGGTTTTCCGTGGTTTCCTATTTTCACACCAGGCAAATGCTGGGGCTGTACCTTAATTAAGGCCACGGCCGCTTCCTTCCCACTCCCAGCCCTTTCCTGTACCATCATCGCCATAAGACCTATCTGTGTTGGTGTGACGTAGGCAACTTGTATACAATCTTAATAATAATAATAATAATAATAATAATAATAATAATAATAATAATAATAATAATAAACAATCTTAGTTCATGTGGCAGAAAGTGTAAATAAAAATCAATGAAGGAAATAAGGTAATGGAAAAGCACTGTAGGGACTTGAAGGGAAAACGTAAGAAGTGGGAAGTAAGATTTTAGCTTGCATAATATGGGCTGTGACGTTACCTGGAGATGTAACACCTGCTAAGTGGCAGGTGCCAGCTCTAAGTACGCTAATTACCTGTGCTGTGCTGCACTCCGATTCTAACGAGCACCGGTTGTGAGCGGCGGATATAAAGCTAGACAACGTAAACTGCAGTGTTTGTGGAGGGTTCAACCTAATTGCTTATTTGAAACCTCGTGGGGTCTTCGGAAGTCCTGCCTCAATTAATTATGATGGGTTCACACTACAGAAGTTCAATTTTCAGAAGGAACAGGTAATTAATATGGCCGATGACATCAATATTCAAAGCCATTACCTGAATGAAAGGATATTTCTTATTTTACTTCTTTTCTATATGTTTCGTCGCTGGGCCAACATTGACAGGTTTTCGGCAATGCGAGGATGGAAAATCTACACTAGATACAGCCGCTCGCAAAATTATTCGTCCGCTCTCTTCATGTAAGGACAATAGCCAGTAGCGCCAATATAATAAAGAAGTTAATTGCAAACAAGTAATCGTATGTTTTATTTGCCACCTGAACTTCTGAGGACATAATTTATAGCACCCGAAGTACTGGCATTTGGAACAAATAAAAAACAATCACACTGCTTGCAGAAAAGTCACGTTGCAAAAGTATTCGTCCACAATAAGAAGTCAAGGAATGTTCAGTCGTTTTCTAAATATCAGTAGTGTGTCGAACGTCCTTTGGAATCAATCACGGCTTGAAGGCGTTTCGGCATGGATGTCACCAGTTTTTCTGTCATTTTCGGGCCTACTTAGTGCCATTCTTCCATGAAGTATTGCTTCAGAGCTTTTTTTTTAAAAAAAATTGGAATACGCTGCTTGCTCAGTGTACGTTTTAATTCCGCCCATAAATGATATGTGGGGTTTAAGTCTGGGGAGTGGGGTGGTGTCTGCAGCACATGAGGTGGATTGTAGAGTAGCCATTCCCTAACAACACGAGCAGTGTGCTTAGGGTCATTATCTTGCTGGAAGAAGTACCCACAACTAAGACCTAATTTTGCCACGCTGGGTGTTAAGTGTTGCTTTAATATACTCAAATAATCCATCTTATCTATCCATTCAGGTATTATATGGCAGTTGGCTACCCCAGCCGCCGACATACACCTGCATACCATTATGGAACCTACTCTATATTTTACGGTTGGTTGCAGATTTTGACTTTGGAGCTCGGCGTTCTTCTTTCTCCATACACGTCGCTTTCCAGAGCAATTGAATAAACAGAATTTGCTCTCGTCCGTAAACAACAAGCGTTTCCATAACGCTGGTGGCTTCATAACGTACTGTTTGGCGAACGCCAGACTCTTCTTATGGTTCACCTCACTTATCCAGGGCTGCTTCTGGCTTGTACGCCCCTGCAAACCAGCTCTGTGTAACACACGTCGCACGGTGTCGGTGCTGATGTTCTTCCCAGTGGAGGTTTGTACCTCTGTTCGAAGCACAGGTCCAGACACATGGAGATTTTTCTGGACGGTGCGTATTATGCTTCGCTCTTCACGTGTTGTCAGCTTCCTCGACCGCCAAGTTCTTGCTCTATTGATTAAGTTGCACTGGTTTTGTATCGCTGAATGATACTTGCGACTGTAGTTCGCGGTATTCCTGTTTTTTCTGCAATTACTCTTCACGAATTACCAAGTATGTGGAGTTGGATAATTCGTTGGCGTTCAACAACAGTTCGTTTCCTTATCTTTCCCATTGTACTCGGGGCATGCACTAGATGTTGTCTCACCGACACTGTCCGTATCACTGATGGACTGAGCTTGGTGATTGTCCCCCTTCCTCAATGCTGTGTTCGTTACACAAGATAATGCACAAGGCGGACGAATATTTTTGCGTTGCCATTTCCCAGCCCAACCACACTCATTCTTTATTATTAAAGAGTACTGACGTGCAAGAGGTATATTCTGCCGGTATTATAGTACATATATATTGCATATTAACTGCGTATTTGTTTCTGAACGTATCTGAAGCCTTGTAATGCAGTTTTGGTGTTCAGTATATGAAAAGGACACATGGACGAATACTTATGCGAGCGACTGTACATCACCTATCCTCCACATTTCTCTAGTCTGAAAACGGGATACCATATAAAAACTACTTCAGGGGTTTTAAATGACGATTGGATTTAAGCCCATTAACTACCCAATTATACAGTGTGACCCTGCCGCGAAGCCTTCTTCTGTTTCTTCTTCTTCTTCTTCTTCTTCTTCTTCTTCTTATTATTATTATTATTATTATAAAATACACGAACATCCTGCACAAGGAGAAGATAGAGAGTTGGGCTAGTAAAGAACTTAGTGGAAGGTACTAGAACCAAAGCAATGACGAAAACATTGAGAAAAAACTTTCAAACTCACGGCTGTTTAGGGGAGAAATATTTCCTGAAACTAAGGAATTCAACCAGGCGTTCCAAGATAAAGTAATCTCAACAGAGAGTTATAGGAAAGAAATCCTTAAAAAATCTCACTACTAAGAATGACGAGTGCAGGAAATGCAACAGCATCCCAGAAAACAGTGAGCTCATAATAAGCAACTGAAGATTCTTAGCGCCAACATCATACACTGACAGACATAATGATGCAGCCAAAGTTATACACCAAGAAATTGTCCTGGCTCGATCCTTGCTCCACAACAGGGTGCCTTAGTACAATTACTCCCCGCAAAGTGTACTGGTGAATGAAAATTTTAAACTCTACTGGAATCGAATGATACGAACAGATAAATCAACTCCGCACAATAGACATAACATTAACAAACAAAAAGAACCAACACTCATAACCCACTGACATCGCTATCCCGCATGGCCACATCATGAAACATAAATACAAGGAGAAGATCGACAAATAATTATACTCATGGCTATGGAAGTAGCAAGGATCTGGAAACAAAACAGGGTGACAATTCTTCCTTTTCTCCATTTTCCCACTGGTCTTACACCAAAATCATTTCCAGAAAACTGAAAGATACGACAGCTCCCCATTTACACTCAAAACGTGGCACAAAAGGGAAAGCTGCAATTTTTGAAGACGTACAACATCGTGAGAACATTTCTGAATGCCCAGGTACGGATCATAAATAGAAAAGGCTGCAATCTCTATAGCGAAGAGAATAATGAAGACATATATTGTAATTTTATGTAAATTATGAATAAATTCTATTTCTTATGTAAAATTTTGAAATACAAACTATATTACCAACTACACAGTTGTGAAATAAATAAATAAATAAATAAATAAATAAATAAATAAATAAATAAATAAATAAATAAATAAATAAATAAATAAATAAATAAATAAATAAATAAATAAATGAATAAATAAATAAATAAATAAATAATCTATGGTCTCAATAACAACACACAGACATTTTGATTTTGACGAAATTTAGGCTACCTGCCTGTTAATTTTGTCATTCCGTTTTCTTCTACAATATGGTAGAGAAACCAGAACTTTGTTGGACGACCAATGGCTGAGTTAATTGATTTTTGTCGGATAAACATCAAATGTGTCACCAGAGACCTTTTACCTGCCGACATCGCACGCCATAGATCGCCGACTGGACTTTTTCCGCCTTTCAAAAATCGGGCTTTCTCTGCTGGGTTTGGACCTGAATCAGCAAGCGAGTTGGCCGTGCTGTTAGGGACGCGCACAACTATGAGCGTAAATTCGGGAGATAGTGAGTTCGAACCCCACTCTCGGCAGACCTGAAGATGGTTTTCCGAGGTTTCCCATTTTCATACCAAGCTTAGTTAAGGCCAGGACCGCTTCATTCCCACGCCTAGCCCTTTCCTATCCTATTGACACCATAAGTCCTATCTGTGTCGGTGCGACGTAAAGCAAATCGAACCTGCGATCTTCAGCTTCGGTGACCGGCACTTTGCCACTGATTCACAGAGGGAAGTTTTTTTTTTTTGCTACTTGCTTTACGTCGCACCGACACAGATAGGTCTTATGGCGACGATGGGACAGGAAAGGCCTGGGAGTGGGAACGAAGCGGCCGTGGCCTTAATTACGGTACAGCCCCAGCATTTGCCTGGTGTGAAAATGGGAAACCACGGAAAACCATTTTCAGGGCTGCCGACAGTGGGGTTCGAACCTACTATCTCCCAAATACTGGATACTGGCCGCACTTAAGCGACTGCAGCTATCGAGAGGGAAGTTGCCATTTACACAATCATCTATCATTATTATAGTTTAGTCGTAATTTACGTAGGCTACACGTCCATTAATTTGCTCTCTTCTTTGAAGATTTCACCGTGTCTTCGATCTCGTTTGTTTTGCAGCCAAATAGTGACAATAATGCTTGATTAAACGTTTCTATGAAGTGATGACGCTGATGACCATAACGATGTGTGTTTCGGGTTAGATTTTGAGAAGCTTCCTCCCAACGAGAATCAAGGAAGCTTGAGTATATGAAAGAACCTGATGAAGACATTCACATAGTGGTGTTATCTTCCTATGTTACTGTCCTTGTCTTTTCTGCTACAGATACTTTTAAATCTGAGATGAGAATTATTCAAACAGGCTTTGAGTAAAATTATGGTGTCTTGCTATTTTTAAGATTATTAGTGACCCGTACGTACTATATATTTCGACGACTGGAACGCCCTGAAAAGGACTGCATCCTGTAGTACCGTCCAAGTGACTCTGAAGTATGGGTTATACAGCATGTCCCCTACTATAACGGAGCTGATTGTCAGAGGTGCCCCTGAAACCGTTTGAGGTCTCCCATTAGATCCGCCACTTTTTATGTCAGTCTGTTGTCACAAGGAGCAGTATTACACAAGCAACGTGTAGTAATGACTTCCGGATTTGTAAATGAACTTCGTTCACAGAATTATCTTCCTCGCTCCTCCTCCTGTTCTTTCTACTACTACTACTACTACTACTACTACTACTACTACTACTACTACTACTACTACTAATGTGTACGTTGAGGAGAAACAATACATATACCGAGCGAGTTGGCTCTGCGGTTAGGGTCGCGCAGCAGTGAGCTTGCATTCGAGAAACAGTGGGTTCGAATCCCACCGTCGGCAGCCTTGTAGATGGTTTTCCGTGGTTTCCCATTTTCACACCAGGAAAATGCTGGGACGGTACTTTAATTAACGTCACCGTCGCTTTTTCCCCACTTCTACATCTTTGCTATCCCATCGTCGTCATAAGACCTGTCTGTGTCGGTGCGACGCACAAGAAAGAAAGAAAGAAAGAAGAAAGAAAGAAAGAAAGAAAGAAAGAAAGAAAGAAAGAAAGAAAGAAAGGAAAACAACGTGAAACAACGGGCCGTGAAAGTCTAAACGTTATTAAAAGAAACAACGTACTTGAGCTCCTTCTAATAATACAGGATCAAATCCGCCAGCATGAGCTCAGACAATCAGCCCTCTACCGTGTGAAGAACTCAAACCGGCTCTATGTTCACATGTGAAATTGGTATAGCAACTTCCTTGGATTCGCTGTGAAGGTCCTCTATTGCATCTTGGAAGACTCAGAGTAGGCATTTAAAGGCCATGTGATCCACCTTGTCTTTCGTTGCAGTCACAGCAAAGAACGACCTTCCATCCCCACTCGTTCAGAATTGCTAATAATAATAATAATAATAATAATAATAATAATAATAATAATAATAATAATAATAATAATAATGTGTATATATGTTAAGTGCTCAGCCCGGAGGCTGGTTTCATCCTCAACATTTCCACCATCAGCTGTCATAGTTGGCCTAGGTGTCAATGAAGAGGCGTACTAGGAAAATGAGAAGTGAGGTAGTTTCCCGTTGCTTTCCTCACTGGGCCAGAAGTTGATATTACATATCAGTCTGCCAAGCTTACTAAAGTGAACGCACCAACTGACCCTACAAGCAATATTTCCCATACCAGAAGACATAGTGCCCTGAGAAAACTAGGTCTTACCAGCAAAGGCATAATAATAATAATAATAATAATAATAATAATATTAATAATAATAATAATAATAATAACTAATTGTTATGTGTCCATTGCTTATTGGGTTAGTTTTTGTAATTGAAATGGCAATACCTTTGCGAATAATCTGCAGTCTTAATCCATGTCCGTAGCAGTGATGGGATAACCGAATACAAAATAATCGCTCATTCGATTATTTCATTTTATTCGATTATTGATTATATTTCCCGTCGATTATTTTTCGAGGCAATCGAATAGTGAATATCTTTTCCGTCCGTATTTTTCGATTGTTCATTCAAAACTCCATTCGAATTAATGAGGCAATCGAACAGTGAATTTTTCCATTCGATTATTATTCGATTATTCATTCTGAACTGCCTTAGAATCAATGAGGCAATTGAATAGTGAATACTTTCGAAATAATCGAATGAAAAGTGATGCCATTAAGACAGTTGATTCACTCATTTAGTTTCAAAATTTGAAGATACGTTTGGAAAAAGGCGTATTTCTATTTTTCACAAGAGTTCATCTATTCACTTATTTCAATTGCTTATCCATCCGACACACTTAAACCGAAAAATTGATTCATGACGCATCTGACTATTCTGTGCGATACAACTGAATGATATTTGAAACTCATTCGATTATTTTATTAGATTATTTAAATAATCGGATGGAGGTTATTCGATTATTAAAAGTATTTGATTATCACATCACTAGTCCGAAGCTATTTCTAGAGATGTGCTAAACGCCAAAGCATGACGTTTTCTGTGTTGCGACAGTCTTGTGAAACGTTCGTCATTCGTTATAAAATCTGAGAGACGACGTTTGGCCTTAGATGGCGAACGGCATGCTCCAAAATGTTCTATTTGGTCTGATTATGTTGGAGAACTACGCTTGGCTTTCGAACGGCATGTTCTAAACAGGCCTATCGAGTATAGTTCTGATAAGAGAAGGGCATTTGGCGTTAGATCGCGAACAGGTATCCTGAACATTTTTTGAAATCGAAACGGACCTAATTGTCAACTTTGTTGACAGTTCTAAAAAGAGTTTCTCATAGAGATTGCCTGCTTAACCTTTGCAGCCTGCTGACAAGAACAGCAATAAAAATATCCGAGTATATGGAACCGATAATAGAAAAACAAGGTTTGTGGAAACTTCACTATAAAACCATCGTTCAATAGTTTTATGATCAAGATTCAGCTCAGTCCATTTACCACATTTAATCTACATCATTCTACATTTAAAAATCATCAATCTTTTCTTTAACTATGTGTTTATTTTAGAAACAACATAGGCATAAGTGAATGGTTTTTAATAAAAAAGGAATGATTTAGATTTTAATTGTTAATTAAACAGATAGACCAACCCATAATATGGCATAGAACTCCGAACAAAATAGTCAGTATGTTTATGACAACATTATCCTTGTTAGAAGGTGTATTTGTAATTACTGAAAAGTCGCTGTTCACTGACTAACGTTGTTTCTGAAATAAATGATTCATAAATAAAATAAAATAAAATACAAAATGTAAAGAATTAGTTAGAAGGGTAGATGACCATAGGTAGCTGTATCCCCATGAATTGAGCTCCAGGGATCAAAATAAATTAGGTTCAAAAGGTTGTATTTCCACCTTTAGAAAATCGTGGGAAAAGCACAAGAATCGTAAAATAAAAGGCACATGGAACGTACCCATGATAAGGTTTGACACAACTTTTAGAGAATTATATCTTGGTCACGGCAATTGATAATATTCACGTACTGTAATGATTGTGGCAAAATACTTATTTGTTGGAAGTGGAAATAGCACCCTTTGAACAGACACTCCTCAAACAAATTAAATTATTCCATGGTAGGCGAAAAAACCGGGGGATCTAGCAAAACTGAACGGGGCTTGGGGGAAGGGTCTCGAAAAGAGTGTTCCCCCGTAAAAATGGGTAATATGGTAACCCTATTACAGACGTGTGATGGCTACAATGTTATGATTATAGCTAGAGCCCTGGGCGCATATGCAAAATATTATCCGCATCCTACTTCCTTCATCCGCACCCAGATCCACATCCGAATCCACACTTCCGTCATCCGCACCCGCATCCGCATCCGCGGTTATTGTAAATATTGAACTATATTACACCGAAGGTATTGAAACGGATAGATCTGTGAACATAATACAATAGATCTGATGCCTGGCACCAGGACCCCTACAGCCACAGGTTTATTAGGAATTTCCTCTCGCGACGACCGACATATTGAGCTGTTCTCTTTCTGAATCTTTGCTCCTTCCTTCCACTAATTGTGGGAAGGAGCCAGTTAGGCTTAGGTTAGATTTGCATTTTTATGTATCACCATCCTGCTGTATCAATGTCAAGGGTCGCCTAACCACAGGCAAAAATAAGAGTATACCTGAGTGAAAATCAATAAACTTCATTATTTAGAAATTGTCAGCAAAATCATCCGCCCTGTGATACAGTTTGAATCAGCCAAGACACTAACTTCGCGGATATCCGCATCCATGCAGGGCTCATTGGCACATAGTGAATGTCGTCCTGCTTGGTTATGGTGTTCAGACAGCCGAATCGCTTGCACCAGGTTGGTGTTGACCATGGTTTCTACGAGGTCGGTACACAGCTCCTCCATGTGAGCGCTGTGAGCGATATGCTCAAATCATTTGAGGATCCTCTTGAGGATCTTTGTTGCAGCCAGACTTCCACATTAGTTCTGCGTGCTGTCCATGGAATACGAAGTACATGTTGCTTTTACGCGGTGGCAGTCAGCGGTTCGTAAAGTCCATGTTTCTGATGTACAGAACATGACAAGGAACAACAGGGTGTTAGAAAGGTTGCTTTTGGGTATAATATACAGTATATACATGAATTATACCTGTGTAGTTATCTGGCGTAGCCATGCTGCAACACTTGATACCGAAAGATCTCCGACATAGGGCGAAGTCACCACTTGGATAGGTGGCGCACGTGCTGTTGGCTAGTGGAGGAGCAGCGTGGAGAGGAACGTATACGGTGAACGGATACCCAGGCGGGAGCTTCTGATCCCAAAACTTGGCCCACCCTAGTAATAATGAGGGTTGTCACTCGACCCACCCTAGTGATAATGAGGGTTGTCAGTCGGTTTCTTTCCTCTGGACACAAGGGACGCGTGTCGTTTAAAAGGCAAGTTAGCGCTGTCAAAAGCATGGTTGTCATAATTTGCGTAGATTATTTAAACATGTTAGCATTTAATTTATTCTAAAGACAAAATATTAAAATCTGATCATGAACCACAGTACACGTTTTAGTCTCCTTTCTTTTCTTCGCAGAACTACTACTGCTACTACTTTCAAACAGCGAACCAAGCACGTGCGAATTGTCTGAGCTGATAAAAAAAGAGACTGACGTCTGTTTAATAAGAGGTGCATTGGCAAATGAGCTGTAAGGATTTCTGTTTGGGAGTGAGAACTTCCGTTTTAAAGCCTACTCTGTCATAAATCACCCCTACTGCGCAAGCAAGTGGCCGAGAGATCAAACGTTTGCCGAACTGTTTGAATGCCGGTGGGTATGCGTTGCCCGTCTCGGCTATAAACTCCTTCAGCGTGTTAACGTCCGAGTGGGTGCTTTGCACCCTTTGTTATTTAATAAACATTTTAGTAATGCAATTATACGTACTCTGTACTTGACCACCATCAGGCACATTCTACTGTGCGGGTGTGGGGTCTGGTGCTATATTCCAATGTCACCACTGCGACGGCTCCACATATTTCGAAACAAGATCCTGTAGCATGTGGCAGACTCCTTATGGTACAAGTCCAATATTGAAATCATACGGAATTTTTGTTAGTGGTTTTAACGTCGTACTAACACATCGAATGTTTTAAGCGACGAAAGGATGGGAAAGGGCTAGGATTGGGAAGGTAGTGACCGTGGCCTTAATTAAGGTACAGCCCGAGGATTTGTTTGATGTGAAAATGGGAAACTGGGAAACCTAAGGTGGATTCGAAGCGAATGCAAGCTCACAGATACGCAACTCTAACAGCACGCCTAACTCGCTCGATTCACAGGGATTTAACCGCCTTTAAACCAACAAATGTTGAAACATTAAGATGACCAGGTCTCGGATTTTATCAACCTAGTCACAGTTTGACGGCATCGACTTGCTCAAGAAGGCTCTCAGGATCAAGAAGCCCAACAATCGATACAAACTCCATGGGCCTTCTCTCTTTTACAACAAAATTTAAACTTTTCGGCCTTTTAAAAAGTATTCTATCATTTTCTTTAATACATACCGAAATTATTGTTTCTTAAGAACCACAATTACTGATGACCCAGTTTTACTTCTGACCTAACGTAAATCACAATACGACTGAGCGATTTTTCTCCACCAAATCAGGTACCTAGCAATTTGATCCTCTTATTAGCAATACGACGGACAATGATGAGTAAAAACACACCTCCTCGCTCTGGGGCTCCCACTATACTTGAATATCTCCATTGTTCAAAAGACTGGAAATTAGAATCGGATATCGGATTAAGATTTGGAGACCTGATCAGGTCTTACCTGGGAACAATGACTAGGTCGTCGTCAACGTCCAGATTTGGATATGGCTCTTACTTTAATTGATTTTATTAATGTAAGTTACTGGCTGTTGAACCTGTCGTTCACGGTTGAGTTTCTGTGCAGTGGCAGCAGTAACGCTATCTAGCGGAGACGAGTGGTAGCAGGACAAATTACAGGCTACCTCAATTAACAATAGTTACCCATGGTAATGTTATTTATTGTTGACATGCATGATGATCTTTGCTGATGGACTTGGGAAAAATATCAAAATTCGTGAATATCTCCATTATTATAGCTTGCACGATTAAAATAAGTCAGCTACAAAAGACTGGAAATTAGAATCGGATTTCTTCATTTTAGTTATGCACACCTTTCAGATGGACCACATATTTACGGAGATATTTGGAGGTTTATGAAAAATTTAACAATCGCAAATATCTCTGTTATTATGCCTTGTTTTGTAAAAATGCATGAAATAAAAAATCTAATGTTGTATTTTGCACTACTTTTACAGTTTCTCAATACAGCTCATATTTCTGTCTTGACCCTTTAATATCGCTACGCCACTGTATGCTAATCGAATATTTGGCCTAATGCACACCCCGGCTATCCTTGAAGTTAAATACCGGGTTTCGAGAAATTCTGTTCAGACATTTTCCCGTGATGTAACTAACTAACTAACTAACTAACTAACTAACTAACTAACTAACTAACTAACTAACTAACTAACTAACTAACTAACTAACTAACTAACTAACTAACTAACTAACTAACTAACTAACTAACTAACTAACTAACTAACTAACTAACTAACTAACTAACTAACTAACTAACTAACTAACTAACTAACTAACTAACTAACTAACTAACTAACTAACTAACTAACTAACTAACTAACTAACTAACTAACTAACTAACTAACTAACTAACTAACTAACTAACTAACTAACTAACTAACTAACTAACTAACTAACTAACTAACTAACTAACTAACTAACTAACTAACTAACTAACTAACTAACTAACTAACTAACTAACTAACTAACTAACTAACTAACTAACTAACTAACTAACTAACTAACTAACTAACTAACTAACTAACTAACTAACTAACTAACTAACTAACTAACTAACTAACTAACTAACTAACTAACTAACTAACTAACTAACTAACTAACTAACTAACTAACTAACTAACTAACTAACTAACTAACTAACTAACTAACTAACTAACTAACTAACTAACTAACTAACTAACTAACTAACTAACTAACTAACTAACTAACTAACTAACTAACTAACTAACTAACTAACTAACTAACTAACTAACTAACTAACTAACTAACTAACTAACTAACTAACTAACTAACTAACTAACTAACTAACTAACTAACTAACTAACTAACTAACTAACTAACTAACTAACTAACTAACTAACTAACTAACTAACTAACTAACTAACTAACTAACTAACTAACTAACTAACTAACTAACTAACTAACTAACTAACTAACTAACTAACTAACTAACTAACTAACTAACTAACTAACTAACTAACTAACTAACTAACTAACTAACTAACTAACTAACTAACTAACTAACTAACTAACTAACTAACTAACTAACTAACTAACTAACTAACTAACTAACTAACTAACTAACTAACTAACTAACTAACTAACTAACTAACTAACTAACTAACTAACTAACTAACTAACTAACTAACTAACTAACTAACTAACTAACTAACTAACTAACTAACTAACTAACTAACTAACTAACTAACTAACTAACTAACTAACTAACTAACTAACTAACTAACTAACTAACTAACTAACTAACTAACTAACTAACTAACTAACTAACTAACTAACTAACTAACTAACTAACTAACTAACTAACTAACTAACTAACTAACTAACTAACTAACTAACTAACTAACTAACTAACTAACTAACTAACTAACTAACTAACTAACTAACTAACTAACTAACTAACTAACTAACTAACTAACTAACTAACTAACTAACTAACTAACTAACTAACTAACTAACTAACTAACTAACTAACTAACTAACTAACTAACTAACTAACTAACTAACTAACTAACTAACTAACTAACTAACTAACTAACTAACTAACTAACTAACTAACTAACTAACTAACTAACTAACTAACTAACTAACTAACTAACTAACTAACTAACTAACTAACTAACTAACTAACTAACTAACTAACTAACTAACTAACTAACTAACTAACTAACTAACTAACTAACTAACTAACTAACTAACTAACTAACTAACTAACTAACTAACTAACTAACTAACTAACTAACTAACTAACTAACTAACTAACTAACTAACTAACTAACTAACTAACTAACTAACTAACTAACTAACTAACTAACTAACTAACTAACTAACTAACTAACTAACTAACTAACTAACTAACTAACTAACTAACTAACTAACTAACTAACTAACTAACTAACTAACTAACTAACTAACTAACTAACTAACTAACTAACTAACTAACTAACTAACTAACTAACTAACTAACTAACTAACTAACTAACTAACTAACTAACTAACTAACTAACTAACTAACTAACTAACTAACTAACTAACTAACTAACTAACTAACTAACTAACTAACTAACTAACTAACTAACTAACTAACTAACTAACTAACTAACTAACTAACTAACTAACTAACTAACTAACTAACTAACTAACTAACTAACTAACTAACTAACTAACTAACTAACTAACTAACTAACTAACTAACTAACTAACTAACTAACTAACTAACTAACTAACTAACTAACTAACTAACTAACTAACTAACTAACTAACTAACTAACTAACTAACTAACTAACTAACTAACTAACTAACTAACTAACTAACTAACTAACTAACTAACTAACTAACTAACTAACTAACTAACTAACTAACTAACTAACTAACTAACTAACTAACTAACTAACTAACTAACTAACTAACTAACTAACTAACTAACTAACTAACTAACTAACTAACTAACTAACTAACTAACTAACTAACTAACTAACTAACTAACTAACTAACTAACTAACTAACTAACTAACTAACTAACTAACTAACTAACTAACTAACTAACTAACTAACTAACTAACTAACTAACTAACTAACTAACTAACTAACTAACTAACTAACTAACTAACTAACTAACTAACTAACTAACTAACTAACTAACTAACTAACTAACTAACTAACTAACTAACTAACTAACTAACTAACTAACTAACTAACTAACTAACTAACTAACTAACTAACTAACTAACTAACTAACTAACTAACTAACTAACTAACTAACTAACTAACTAACTAACTAACTAACTAACTAACTAACTAACTAACTAACTAACTAACTAACTAACTAACTAACTAACTAACTAACTAACTAACTAACTAACTAACTAACTAACTAACTAACTAACTAACTAACTAACTAACTAACTAACTAACTAACTAACTAACTAACTAACTAACTAACTAACTAACTAACTAACTAACTAACTAACTAACTAACTAACTAACTAACTAACTAACTAACTAACTAACTAACTAACTAACTAACTAACTAACTAACTAACTAACTAACTAACTAACTAACTAACTAACTAACTAACTAACTAACTAACTAACTAACTAACTAACTAACTAACTAACTAACTAACTAACTAACTAACTAACTAACTAACTAACTAACTAACTAACTAACTAACTAACTAACTAACTAACTAACTAACTAACTAACTAACTAACTAACTAACTAACTAACTAACTAACTAACTAACTAACTAACTAACTAACTAACTAACTAACTAACTAACTAACTAACTAACTAACTAACTAACTAACTAACTAACTAACTAACTAACTAACTAACTAACTAACTAACTAACTAACTAACTAACTAACTAACTAACTAACTAACTAACTAACTAACTAACTAACTAACTAACTAACTAACTAACTAACTAACTAACTAACTAACTAACTAACTAACTAACTAACTAACTAACTAACTAACTAACTAACTAACTAACTAACTAACTAACTAACTAACTAACTAACTAACTAACTAACTAACTAACTAACTAACTAACTAACTAACTAACTAACTAACTAACTAACTAACTAACTAACTAACTAACTAACTAACTAACTAACTAACTAACTAACTAACTAACTAACTAACTAACTAACTAACTAACTAACTAACTAACTAACTAACTAACTAACTAACTAACTAACTAACTAACTAACTAACTAACTAACTAACTAACTAACTAACTAACTAACTAACTAACTAACTAACTAACTAACTAACTAACTAACTAACTAACTAACTAACTAACTAACTAATACCGAGCAAGTGGCTGCGTGGTTTGAGTTACGTAGCTGTCAGCTTGAATTCGGGAGATAGTCGGTTCGAACCCCCAACATCGGCAGCCCTGAAGATGGTTTTCCGTTGTTTCCTAGGTTCGTGCCAGGTTAAGGCCATGGCCTCGTCCTTCCCACTCCTAGCACTTTCCTATTCCATGGTATCCCTAAAACCTCTGTGTGATGGTGCGACGTAAAGCAAATTGCTTTAGAAAAGAAAAACAAACAAAGAAAAAATTGAAGTCGAACCCATGTTCGACTTTGCTGTGATCAAAGTATGACGAAAAAATTTGAAGTGTGCAGACGAAATGATAATTTTATTTATTTAAATAATGAGCAATATTTCGTATTAGATGTCGGTTCTATTCAATTAATTTAATTAATCTTTGAGGGATGGACTTGCAAAATATTTCCAAGAAAAAAATCAGGTGCCATTTCATTCTTGTCCTGTCGTACGGAATGGAGCTATGGAGCCAAGCTCTGCATTGGGAAGACGAGTGAATGGTTAGAATGGTTTTCTGTGGTTTCCCATTTTCACTTTCAGGCAAATAGTGGCACAGTTCCTATTCATAGGTCAAACCGATTTCTTCAACCTCCTTACCCAATTACACTCATTATTCATTCCATCTTCGTCAGCTCCTTAATTGAGATTGGCGTCAGGAAGGGCATCTGGCCGTAAAACTTGCCATATAATTCCAACCCGGCCCTGTATTAGGAAATATGATCAATCTGTAGACATACATACGAGGGCTTTATCCCTATGTGGATATAGACAACACGAGAGGGGGAGGGGTTTAGCAGCCCATATTCAGCATAGTCACCCGAAGTAGCCATGACCCACATGCAAACCACTCAACTTTGACCTCCGGGTCCTCTCATAGTACTTGTGTGCACGCCCACGGAAGTCAGTGCGCGCAAAAGTGGCTTTAGGCTTGTCTTACCGCGAAATACAGGGAGTTCGCAAAAGACGATACTGGTCGCAAACCTAGGATATATCTCAATAAATGAAGACAGTCCCTCTATATGTTACAGACCAGTTAGTAACTCAAACATTTACAGTAGGAAGGCTTTAATGTTGTTTAAATCTGTCTCTCCCGTGTGTGTCATTGCCGTTGGAAAAAACATTAGATAGCAGCGGCAGAAAATATGTCTTCTTACCGGCCTATATTTGCGGTAAACTTGTACACAGCATGGTGGAAGTTTCTTTCCACAATTGGACGATAGTGACAGAGGCGGGCAGGGAGAGGAGAATTTACTGGTCTAGCCACTTAACTCCCCATCCAAATTGTCGGGTTCGAAAATGACATAATGTTTTGCATGATTTTCACCTTCCTAAATATCCGAACCAGCTAGTAAAGTGTAACCATTACTTCGGTTTTAAAATTGCTAAGTTTTTACAACGCTTACCGGACAAGTACGGTTGCAAAATTATAGACGTATTCTGTCAAAAGCGGCGAGAGAAAAAGAGACCAACTGTAAGCAAAACAGCCGCGAAGTTTCCAGTCTGATAAATGAGAGTTGCAAAAGTCCATTACGTTATTTTCCCTCAGTTGATGCTGGATAAAAAGTTCACGTTAGAAGGTTGGTTTCTTTCCGTATTTTAATTGTTCTGATCCCATGTGACATGGCATGCGATTTGTTAGACAACACATTTCGCGTATTACACCATGCATTAGACTCTAGGATTTCTCTCACGATGCGGACACCTGAATATCACGGTGTATTCCGTGTAGATTCGTGACTTGTGCCATCTGTTAGAGAGAATAATAGTGGTCATCTCTCTCCTGCATATCCTGTCGCAGGTGTGAATAACTAAAAATATCGTGCAGACGCCTCCAGGGCTATCGTGGGTAAAAGCATGGGCGGTAACAGGAAATTTAGCGCAGCTTCAAAAGAAATCACTACCAATCACGTAAAGGGTTGGGGGTATCCTAAACTAAGTGATTTAACGAAGTGAATTTTTATAGGAAACGAAATACTTAGAGGTCATTTTACCCACAGTTATTTTGTCCAAAGTGTATATCCTTTACAGGCTCTATCCGCACATACGTGTAGATGATGAACATATTTCCCTCTAGACAGATCAAAACTGTACCACACGTTTGTGTGGATTTCGCTCATTCTATTTCAACCAGTTAATATTTCAGTAAGCGCCAAGAAGTTGCAACACATGGTGGTATATCTACTCACATCAAAGGATTCAAGTGGTTTTAGAAATGTTCTTGAGGTAAATTACAGTACCGAATCAAACACATCATGTAACTATCAAAAACTGTATAATTAGAGTGAACTTGAGACTTTAAGAGAATGCAAACTGATTTAGAAAAATACTACTGTAAGCTTCTGGAGAGGCTTGTTGTAAATCTTCCAAGTTAACGCCCATGGACGAGCTGTGCGTCTGTGAGAATGGGTCCCTACCTTGGATGAAATCTACTGTCAAGATAGCACAAAAACACGGTCCCTGAGCCAAAGGAATTAACCAAAGAGGGTTAAAATCGCCGACCCGGCTGGCATGCTAACTAGTTAGCCACGGAGTCGAACATCATGTAAAGTTGTGAGTCAGCCTTAAAACTGAAAGACATAAACAATATGTTTTATTTATTGTTAAAATGTTGTATATTTGCTGTTAAAATTAACTCACTACAAGGCATATTAATTGAGAAAATTTAACGCTCTTTTTATAACTGTTAGGTTTTACAGTCTGCCTGAACTAATTTTAAATAAATGCATTTATAAGTATATGGGAATAGAATTATACCTAGAAAAATAAAATATAATAACAGTATTCAATAAATGTAATAACTACAATTGAAATAAAATAAATTAATAAAAATAATTAATCGAAGTGTCCGTAGTATGGGCGCCAGAGTTCACCAGAATGGATTTCTCAAATTTTAATAAGGCATGATAACTCTCTCTCCCAGCGCGTGTACATAAAGCTACGTACTGGTACATCTGCTTCAGGCCTTACCTAACCTTCTGAAAACGACTAAATAGGTAGGAGCTGCACCTAGGTTCATCAATAACTCCACTGATTCTAAAATAACTAACGATATTCTAAATAACATCCGTGCATGAGCACCTCATCAACTCATCAAAATATATATAAAATGCAGTCACAAAATACTGCTGGAACACTCCATATTTACATCAACAACAACAACAAAAATAGGGGGAAACCAAAAGCGAGGACCAAGATACCATTTGCAGTCAGTCCGTTGAACGAGGAACATATATATGTAGACAAATACCCTTCACTGTCTCTGTGTATCAACACAACTTGCATACTGGCACTTATTATATCACACAGATATAATACTGTGTTCACTGACTCTAACACTTGGTTTAAAGGAACATACGCTCGAGCAACACACGCTTGTTATTCCAGAACATAAATTATGGAAAGTCTGAAATACAGCAACCCATAGCTTTCACCAACATATAAGACACCACAACTACCAAGTGCCTAAACACTCTACAGTTTGTAGGTCAGTACCACACATCACATTCCACAAAATTTCACGTCATCGACGTTCCACAAAAGTTATATTTCCTCTACGTTCTACCAAATATTTTAAGGCAAGCATGTCTCACAAATGTTATATCTCCTCTCACGTTCCACCAAACATTCTAAGACAAGCATGTCTCACAAAAGTTACCTCTCCTCTCACATTCCACCAAAGATTCAACACAAGCATGTCTCACAAAAGTTACCTCTCCTCTCACATTCCACCAAAGATTCAACACAAGCATGTCTCACAAAATTCACCTCTCCTCTCACGTTCCACCAAAGATTCAACACAAGCATGTCTCACAAAAGTTACTTCTCCTCTCACGTTCCACCAAAGATTCAACACAAGCATGTCTCACAAAAGTTACCTCTCCTCTCACGTTCCACCAAAGATTTTAAGACAAGCATGTTTCACAAAAGTTACCTCTCCTCTCACGTTCCACCAAATATTCAACACAAGCATGTCTCACAAAAGTTACATCTCCTCTCACATTCCACCAAAGATTCAACACAAGCATGTTTCACAAAAGTTACATCTCCTCTTCCTACGAAGGTTTTCAGTCAAGTCGACTCCGCCGTTTTCTCACATGCCTATATAGACCCCAGCTTTCACTTACTCTCACATGATACGTCTAGGTTTATCCTGGCCATCCAATCACGAGTAGAAGATCCTCTTGCCGTACCAAAACCACGCCCCGAACCTCTTCCGGGTCCCAAGACAATAATAACAAGGCCACCTCATCGGAGTCTGGACTATCCGCATGACTCACGCAAACTTTCCGCGTTGTAAATAGAACTGTTCTCCCATCCGTTTGTACAAAACAGATTACTCATATCACATATGAAGACCTTCTATCTTAAAAAATTAAGAATAAATATACAAATGAAATAATACTACAAATAATTGTACCGGGAAGTACAATGAAGTGCCTTGGAGAATGCCATCTGATATATGTTTGCAACAACTAATACAATTAGTTTGGACTTTTCTCTACAGATGTCTCTACTAAAAACTGGTGTGAAGAGGAATTATTATAATTCTAAAGTAATTTTTTTATTTTAAGGTTTTCTAAACTCAATTGATCAATCTTTGTTTTTGGTGTGTTAAAGATTACAACACTTCTGTCTCCGCCCGCCAACTTCAAATGTTGACCAATAGAAAATTTTGTATATTTATTTTTCAGCCAATAAGCTGTGTCTTGTATCTATTTGATTACCCAATGAAAATTGAGGATGTGTCGGGTCTTAGCCCAGAGCTTCCTAGAGCCTTCCTCTCGGGTATAAAATCTGACACATTTTTCGGACCAGGTTGTCTAAATGATCGTTCCAGTCGACAGAGTGTGTGTTAAGTAAGGATGCGGGGGTGCCTCGCCCATCGTCGAGTAGTCAAACAGCTGAAGGTAATGGCAGTCCTGGTTTTACTAAGTGATAGTCATTGAAAGCTAGCTCGAGGGGAAGGTTTCTGATGTTTAACTATGTAACTTTAATTTTCGGAAATGTAAATTCCAAGTTCAAGTATCTCCTTCACTGTTTGTTAATTGGTAATTAGGGAGCTGCAAGCTGAAGTTTGCTAATATGGTAATATGTCATTAGTTTATTGTTCTAATTTTCTAAACGTTGTCACCTAACTTGTAAGCAAAATTTTGGTACCTGAAATTGTAAATTCTAACTTTGAAAAGAAACAAAAAATGGAGAAGGAAATATAATCTTAATTTTAAAGTTTTAAATTAATCAACCTTCTATCGACCCATTCATGCCGTCACTTTCTTTCACCTCTGTCCACCACGATATCTCCGTAACAATAATAATAATGATAATAATAATACGAAAAATGACAATAATATCTCTTACTTCTGAATACAGTGCGAGAGTGTGATATATATACTATCACAGTATTGCAACAGGTTGCATTCTATGCTAGAGTGGAGAGAAGTGAAGATTCATTAAGACGAGTTCACAATTTCAATTTTTTAATTATTTAAACAGAATCTAAACATAAATATTTATACATTTCTAAATAATCTTGAGTGTGATTTGATGGAATCTGATGATGTTCTTTCAAAACCGAAACATGTCGTTCTATTTTAATTAAATCGCTTTTTTCCGTATAATTCTGTTACCATATGTTTCCTTTTTTTTCAGGTAGTTTATACATTTTAAACAATACTTTCGGTGGACTAAAGAACATATCAGCTATAAATTAACCGAGTCGAAACTAAAAAGAAATGCCTTCAGATATCACAAAGAAATTGTGTTAGTTTAAAAAAAATATTTTCCTGTAATTTGCTATTGTTTTCCAGCATGAAGAAATATATAACTAATGTTTTCTTGTGTGTGTGTGTGTGTGTGTGTGTGTGTGTGTGTGTGTGTGAAAATTGTACTCTCGGGTTTGAAGGAGGTACAAGTCGGAGTAAGATGGATGAACACCGGTGTGGTTAGAGGCTACAGAGGGACTGTCAGGCCCAGATTTTCAGCATGCGTCAGGTAACTGAAAAGTGCTTCGTGAGGAACAGACAGTGATTGATGTTATATTTCCAGGATCTAGAGAAGGCATATTACAGAGTATCAATGGTAAAAGAAAAAGGGGAATCTGCACAAAACTTCCAAGTTAAAGGTTTTTTCCTATTCTTATTTCAATTGTCCTGATTTCCTTAATGTTTTCTTATAAACAGTGGTGGCGATTGAGGAAGGACGTGGGGGGGGGGTCCCCTTTCACTTCGTGTGGAATTTTTTTAAAATTTGCTGTTAGCCGCCTAAAACTAGGAATTATACAAATTATAAGAAAAAGCAATTGATAAAAAACCCGTTGTTTTATCACCTAATTACTGTATCTTTCCTTGAATTTTGTACAGGTTGGACTTTAGCAAATTTCCACTTTTTTGTGTTTGCCATATATGTATATTATACAATTTGCTTTTCGTCGCACCGACACAGATAGGTCTTATGGCGACAATGTGATAGGAAAGGACTAGGAGTGGGAGGGAAGTGGCCGTGGCCTTAATTAAGGTACAACCGGGCGAGTTGGCTGTGCGGTTAGGAGCGCGCAGCTGTAAGCTTGCATCCGGAAGATAGTGGGTTCGAATCCCACTGTCGGCAGCCCTGAAGATGGTTTTCCGTGGTTTCCCATTTTCACACCAGGCAAATGCTGGGGCTGTACCTTAATTAAGACCATGGCCGCTTCCTTGCCATTCCTAGGCCTTCCCTATCCCATCGCCGCCATAAGACCTATCTGTGTCGGTACGACGTAAAGCAAAATAGAAAAAAATTAAGGTACAGCCCCAGCATTTACCTGGTGTGAAAATGGGAAACCACGGAATACCATCTTCAGGGCTGACGACAGTGGAGTTCGAACCCACTCTCTCCCGGATGCAAGCTCACAGCTACGCATAAAATTACTATTAATCATTTGTAAATGCTCAAAATACTTATATTTAATTGTAATACGTGTGTAATTGTTCCTTTTGTGAAAGTTTCAATGTATAGTATTAATACCGCAGTTTTGAAAAACTGTCAACCTTTACTTCAATGTCCAAATTTGCTCAGATACCATTAAAAACTTATCATTTTGTAGCAATATTTTAAAATTTTGTTGTTTACCCCTCCTCCCATAGTCCGCAGACGCCGATAACTTTTGATGCCTATACTTTTTTTGTGCCTTCTACTCTCCCCCCCCCCCCCCTTCTAATTTCCAATCGCCACCGCTGCGTATAGCGTGTATTTGAACATGAAATATTGTGAATGTGGACCAAAGGTTTACATACTTAACAATAGAATGTTATGTATCTAGCCTAGAGTATGAGGTTGTCGTGGATTACAGTAGCTTGTTGAAAGACGTGAGCCCCACACTGCAGACTACGGAAATGACCTGAAGGAGGGAGGAAATTCAAGCAGAATATCAGAAACGATCGGACGAAAGCTAAAGGGAAGACGATAGATGGCACAGCAAGACAAGAACACACCTGCCCCGCCCACGAGATCTGGAAAGTGATCTAATCTCGCAAGACTGTGAGTAGTAAGTTACGTCAACATCAGGAGTAGAACGAGAGGCAGTGTTGCCAACTTAGCGGATTTTCCGCTAAATTTGGCGGAATTAGAAGACTGTCGGCGGAGAAATATATCATTTAGCGGACAGCGGATTTTTTGGCGGAATTCTAGATTTATTATAGCGGAATTTAGTGTTTTATCCATTTTACGTTTTTTTTTTAAACATTTGTACTTCAGTCTGTCTCCGAGCTATTCCGTATTTATTGTCAGGAGCTGGCAGTCACATGAGGAAAACATGTTATTTGGATTTGATGTAACGTGATCATGGTATCATGAATTTGTAATGCGTGGGCAAAGGGTACTTATATGTTAGTTGACGAATGACGACAGATACTGAAACAGTGCAAGAGTAGCATTTATATTTATACTATGAAGGAAGACCGTTTAATGAACTGGCCTGTTTTGTGTGTGGCCCTTGAGGTAGGCGATTGCACCTAGCAGTAAAACGCCTGCAAGTTTTAGCTCGCCGGCTCGCAGGCAGGGGGTTAATCCCGGTGAAACTCACAGAACAGGTGAGTGCAGACATTTCTTCTTCTTCTTCTTCTTCTTCTTCTTCTTATTATTATTGCTCATTTTACTGCTCATTATTTGAGATCGGATTTCTTGGCGGAATTTTAGCGGATTTTTAGTAGTATTTAGCGGATCTTGAAAATATAAGTTGGCAACACTGACGAGAGGGGCCCTCCAGCTTCGTTGCGTATCCTCCGACGCACTCGCTGTGAACGTTGTCGGCAGTATTTTTTAAAAAAATAAGTTAATTTAGAGTCACTTTAACCCTAAGGTCTTATCGCGACTTCTAATTCTAGATATTACATTAAGTTAATGTAACAATCATGGAAAGAGAGCGAAGAGCACGAGGAATATAAAAGATTCAGGTATTTTAAATTGAACAGATACATTTTTGAATATAGAGCAGTATCTTTGAAAAACTTGATTTTATTGCACAGTGAAGTATACGAGGTCTCCTTATCCTTCTTACTATCTGCGCACTTTTTAGCGATAGATTTGTGTACGGGTTTGAGGAGTAAGAAGGGAGCGCTTCTGGTTCCGTAAATACTGCCAACTGAATGGAAATGAAATCTGGTATGAATCGATAATATGATCGATCGATATGAATTTTCTAAATCTTTGTTATTTTAAGCCAATAACACACACATTATATAACATTATATAACATTTCTCGATGCGAATCTTATTCCTAGAGTGAATTCTATAGTTTGGCTTTGCTGTGTAAATAACAACAGTACTAGTACGTAAAGTGTACGCCAGACGTCGCACAGCGTTGCATAAGCGATTCATAGTTTGTGTTTCAAAGATTGCCAGTACCAGTACGAATCTCGAAGATTGCCGAGGTCAACCGATTCAGCTCTAAGGTGTAAATCTATCGCTAAAAAGTGCGCAGATAACATGTATACCGTGGTATTGGCGCCATTGGTTGTACATACAGTAAACAGTTTTCATTTGTACAAGTTGCTTTACGTCGCACCGACATATACCGTCTTATAGCAACAATGTGATAGAAGAGAGCCAAAAATAGGAAGGAAGCGGCCATGGTATTAACTAATTTACAGCACCAGCATTTGTCTTGTGTGAAAATGGGAAACCACGGAAAACCACATTCACGTTTGCCAGACAATGGGGTTATAGTAAACAGTGTGTGATGATGTGCTTAGTCAGCACACTATTGCACGATGTACAGGTGTGAGGCTGTTTCTTCTCAAGGAGGTAGCTGTGACTTATCTTTGAGTGACCGATACTTATTTCATATATTAGGTCTTGATCTTGCCTGTGAAGGTTGTGAAAATAATGTTGTACTGTAGATTCCGTTGTCATTTAATGGAATTTACTGCTCGAAGTTGTCAGGTTGAGTTAAACTAATGCCTCTTTAAAAGGGATGGGATGTTACTGTTCGTCAGTTTTATTTATTCAAGAAGATATCAGTTCACCTAGCAGTGAATGTCCACAAGGATGACGAATCCTAAATTTACGCACGGTGTGGACTAAGTATAAAATGAAAACACTTGGGAGAAATACAGTAGATTAATCTTCAGTAATGAAGGTTCTGACAATAGTAGTTGACGTGATGGTGATCAGTGTGATTAGCTGCCATCCCCGGAGGCCCGGGTTCGATTCCCGGCTCTGTCACGAAATTTGAACAGTGGTACGAGAACTGAAACGGGGTCCATTCAGCCTCGGAAGGTCAACTTAGTAGAGGTGAAGTGGGAGAGGGGGTGTCGATTACCTCCTCAGCCATCCTCGAAGTTGATCCCCGTGGTTTCCTATTTCTCCTCCAGGCAAATGCCTGGATGGTACCTAACTTACGGCCACGGCCGCTTCCTTCCTTCTTTATTGTCTATCCCTTCCAATCTTCCCATCCCCCACAAGGCCCCTGTTGAGTATACAGTAGCACGGGAGGCCGCCTGGGCGAGGTACTGCTGCTCCTCCCCAGTTGTATCCCCTTGACCAAATGTCTCACGCTCCAGGACTCTTCCATTGAGGCGGTAGAGGTGCGATCTCTTGCTGAGTCTGAGGAAAAAACGGACCCTGGAGGGCAAACGGATAAAATAATATCAAATAACATAAAATAAAAATCGGTTTTTCCAGTATATTATGTTAAATTTCAATACCTTGAGGATATCCCACGTATGTATACTTCGTCACACTCCGTCTTCCAAATAACAAACCATTCACAGACCAGTTCTCATGACAGATATTATAGTTTTCACTTAAATGTGATATTATTATTAATAAATATATTACAATTGGGAGATATCCCGACGTCAAACTTCCCTTGGGGAAAATCAAATGATGATGAATATGTCTTTCAATAAAATGTGTGATGCGATGTTATCTAGCAACCGTCCAGACTGTGATGTGAAGTACTGATGGATGGCCATGACATACAGACCCACGGCCTGTGCAGCTCTCAAGGTACTGTTTCTAGGTGACATCACGTCACACATTTTGTTGCATACACTATTCCGTTACACAAATTTTTGGATGACTCCCAGCTATAAGACACATTTGTGCCAAAAATTGCATCAAAGCAAGAAAAGGAGAATAGGAAAGGAAGTAGCGGTACATCCAAATTAGAATAGAAAAAACAACAAAAAATCCTGCCAATTACAGATCACATCAGTAAATGTAATATAGTAATAATAAGCAATCACATAGAAATTAATACAACATTTGCGGAAAACAACTGAAAATATTCCCTTACATGTAGTGTAACACAGTAACAATGCAGTCATTCAGAAATTCAACTGGTATTTACAAAATATTCCATTGCAAATAGCATAATATGATAATAGGAAGGCAATCACATACAAATTCACAGGTAACGTCTATTTTTCAGTGCCTTAACATAACGACTTACAGCAGATTGACAACACCGTAAGTTCAACACGATCAGTAGGGCTGAGTAGCTCAGGCTGTAGAGAGCCGGCATTCTGAGCTCAAGTTAGCGGGTCCGATCTCGGCTTAGTCCGATAAAATTTATACAGAATACAAACACACAAGGTTCATGTAGGCCTGTATATTCTTCACCTCATGTTCAGTTTCCATAGTCTTGGTTACGTTACTTTTCCTTCCCTCAATCAAGAAGAACATTCAACGGCCGATGGTCCAGATGTTAGGTTTCTTTAAGCAACAATCATTATCATCATAATCACCTTTAATTTAAAAATTAAAAATAATTGTGTTCTTGCATATATATTTAATTCAAATTATACTAGTAACAATTTATTATTTACTGTGTTTGAAGACTCGTGTAAGACTGACGTATAAAAAAATATCTACGTATCGTTCCCGTATGGGTTCCCCACCTATTCACGCTTACTCTTCAACGTTAATACTGTCCAGTTCGTAACACGGGACCAATCAACATAGAACAAATATTTAGTTGAGAATTCATTTATTATATTAGATCGACCTAAGATAGTAGTGTGTGTGCGCCATAAAGGTACGTTTATACGGACCACGTTATATGAGTAATTTCTTGTTGTTCTTCTTCCTCCTACTCTTTTACCATCCAGCTGGGGTCGGCTTTTCTAGTTGTTTTCTTCCAAAACCCTTTCCAGTAACTCTTCACCTGCAGTACCTGCAGGATGAATCCAGTAGTTCAGTAGTTTGTTTCCGGTCTTAAGGGTGAGTAAAGGAAGATAATTGGCATCAGGCAGGCAGCCGGCCGCAAAACTTCTTGCCAAATCAAGTATGGATCATTATCTGACAGTAATGAATAACATTATCCCAGTAACTACTTTCGGAATTCAATAATGAAACATCCTCTATTTTCAGTACTAGGAATATTATTATTGTTGTTTCGGTCATCAATCCATAGGCTGGTTTGATACAGCTCTCCATGCAACCCTATCCTGTGCTAACCTTTTAATTTCTACGTCCCCACTACAACCTACATCTGCTCTAATCTATTTGCCATATTCATACCATGGTCTAGCCTGCCGTTCTTACTATCTAAAGTTCCCTCAAAAGTCAACTTGAACAACTCCTGGGTATTTTAAGATGTGCCCTATTTTTCTGTCTCATCTTCTGGACAAATTTTGCCAAATCGTTCTCCCCTCACCAATTCGATTCAGTATTCCTCCATTTGTGATTAGACCTATCCATTTTTGCTTCATCATTCTTCCGAAACACCACATTTCAAAAAGCTTCTATTCTGTTTCTTTCTGAGCTAGTTAGTGTCCATGTTTCACTTCAATACAATGCCACGATCCAGACGAAAGTCTTCAAAATCATCTTTCTCATTCTTGTAGCAATGTTCGAAGTGAGCAAATTTCTTTTCTTAAAAAAAGCCTTTCTTGCTTGTGCCAGTCTGCATTTTATGTCCTCCTGCTGCCATCATTAGTTATTTTACAATCCAACTAACAAAACTCATCTACTTCCTTTAAGACTTTATTTCCTAATCTAATGTTTCCTGCATCCCTTGACTTCTTTCGAGTGCACTCCATTAGTTTTGGTTTTTACTTGTTTTCATCTTGTATTCCTTCTCCAGGGCTATGTCCATACCATTCTGCAATTTCTTCAAATCTTCTGCAGAATCAGATAAAGTAACAATATCATCGGCAAATCTGGGAGCTTTATTTCGTCTAATTGGATTGTAATTTCCTTTCTAAATTCGTCTTTAATTTTCTTCACTGCTTGTTCTATATAAACAATGAAAGGAATATTGTACAGTCGAACCTACCCTAACGGACACCCTTATTCAGCGGACACCTCCCTATACGGGCAATTATTTTCGGAACCGTTTTTATTTTACATAAGACAAGTGTTAAATTGGCTTCATTTAAGCGGACACCTCGAACTCCGGACAGCGGGCATCGCCATTTGTCCCGTCCACTTGACTTAAGCGGACACTTTACACGTTGCAGGACAATTTATTACGCCGGACCACATGTCATCCTTTCTTTTAAAACTATTCTTCATACATAAGAAAATCATTTTTGAATGTTTGTAGTATTTCGAGTGCAAGGGGAGAGAAGGTACATCGGAATGCAGTTCTACCTAGTGGTGTATAGGCCTATTCCGAGAATTCTTATTGCCCAGAAATGCTGCCAGAGACTGTTGACTCACAAGTTATCTGGGGATTTTCTTCCCTTCTTGCATCATTCCATTCATAACTCGGATTGTCTCTGAGGAGGTCGAGCTCAGGTAGTCAACTTGAGAAGGAAAAGGAAAGAAAACATGTGCTAAATTTATACTGACGAAGCTTCACGAAGCTGTAATGTTTCTAAATGATGTAAAATCACTTATAATAATTCTCTATGAAATACTAATACAGAAACGACTTAGAATAATAAAAATAAAGATATGTATGCTTATATTGACGGTGGATGTTCTTTGCCGTTAAAATGTTCGATTATTTTTACAAACTTGTTTTAGTGGACACCTCTCGTAACGGACATTTTTCCTCGGAACCGACGGTGTCCGCAGAACGGAGGTTCGACTGTCTTATTATTATTATTATTATTATTATTATTATTATTATTATTATTATTATTATTATTATTATTATTATTATTATTATTATCGAATTATATTTTTCTTGAGATGAGGAAACACAATTATTTCCTATAATTTCCTCCTTTTGCTCTCACAAAAAGTTGTTACAGTGGAAGGATCGGAATACCATACGGACGTAGCAGACTTGTTCGTGCAGCAACCTAATTACAAGGTCCTTTACCATGAGTTATTGGGAGAAAATTCCACTCTGTCTTTACGCCAAAATCTTCTGTATGAGAGTCTCAGCCGACCAAGAGATTTTTAACTCGTGTATTGTACGGCGGATTCATCAGAGAAGTAAAAGATCTGTTTCATTCATTTTTTCCAAAGCAGCCTTCAAGATGTTCGTTCCAATTAAATTATTTAAATATTAGGCGAAGAGCACCTATCCCCTTAAAAACTAAAAATAGAAGGCAATGGAAGGTGGGAAAATCAGGCAATGAGATCTCGCAAATCTAACACTGAAAGAAGGGTAAAAATGCCTCATTTCTCTCTTTGGGTTATAAGCTTAAGTGTTATTTCTTGATCGACAGTATATAAAATATAGAGGAAATGATCGTCACTCTTAAAAAAGCTGCTTTTCTGACCGATACTGGTATCTTTAAACTGGCATATTTAATCTATTTCCGTGTTTTAAAAATATATAAAATTAATTTAAATTTTGTTCGTGTTTAGAAATTAATTGAAGAAGTGAATACAAAAAATAAAAGTGAATAATTTTCCCAGATTTACGCTGTACTAAAAATAAACAAGTTCAAAACACTGAATTCATGGACATGGAAGCAATATTTATTGAAAAAAGAAGAAAGCAATTTTCTTAACTAATAAGACGTAGGAAATGCGGAAACAACAGTTATTACCCAAGAATAAGAAGAGAATTGTTACAAAGTACTATGAAATGTGAAGGTGGATATTCTGGTTACAGTTACGTGAAAGCACTACAGATTCACCTATGGATTTGCAATTGAGGCCATTGGTGGAAAAACAAGGAAAGTCAGAAAAACACTTCTTGAGAACATTAAAAAAGAGTGTTACTTGCAAACTTTTTACTTTCTTGGAATTTTTGAAAACCAATGGCACTCATTGATTTCTATATGTCTCGCGCACTATACCAGAAAAGGAGCCAAAAATGTATTTCCTATAAGAAATATAGTATATTTGTAATTGGACATATCCTTTTTTGGCATCAATAATCTAAAATGTATATCGTACATCCCTTAAGGGGCCCATAGACGTGCAATATTATTGCGCAATATCGGGGTTTGTGCAATAAAATTGATAGTGTGTATTTAATATTGAAGGGTTATGCAATATATTGTACGAAATCAAGAAAGTTTGAAATATATTGTGCAAATCGCAAAATACTGTGTTGTATGTTGGCAATATTGTGCAATATCCCGTCCTCCCGCTAGTTGGTATCAACAAGCGTTGGAGAAGGTATCGTGATGGCAGGCAAAAAGGAGGAGAAAAAGTTTATTTTGGAGTTTATCGAAGTGTACCATGGCCTTCCGGCTCTGTGGGACGTTAAGAGCAAAGCGAGGAGTTCATCGTATAATTCACCATTCATGCGCAAAAAGTTTCGAAAATCATTTGGTTCCCATTTTCTCAGTTCATTGAGTAAATTTTCATGAGTGTACTTTTCTCTGTCTAGAAACCACTGTTTGGCCCTTGTGCTTCTTTTCCGTTTCTGCTTCTTTTTGGCACTTACGCCCACGGCGATCAAAACGCAGCAAAGATCAGTGTCACTCAATATAATCACCAAATAAAATACCGGCATGGACTGACTATATATTGCAACGCATATTGTACGTCTATGACCGCTTTGCACAATATATTGCACAACTATCAATATTATCTTCACACGATTCTATTTATTGCACAAACTCGATTTTTGTGCAATAATATTGTACGTCTATGGGCCCCTTAAGGTTCAAGCGGGATGAATGGTGAATGGGCGCATAGTGTGCGAACAACAAAATAAATGTTCATACTGACCGTTGTCTCATTTAATTAAATAAACAATCACTCCCTTCACAAGATATTTTCTATATGGTACTCTGTTGTATAAAGCGCCCAAGAACAAACAGTTTAGGACAACTGGACACGATTAAATCAGGTAAACAAACAGTTGTAAAAAATGAACAAAATGAGACAAGCCTCGACTTAACCAGATTCCTGCACCAAACACAACTACAGCTATGTTTGCAACTAGGCGTATTTCCTTCAGATAAGTCCATACAAGTATGGTTCATGCACCGAAACATGTACATTATAAAATTATATATTATGAATGTTCTACCTGGTTTATGACCAAAAGTGAATTTGATCTGGTTTTTGCACCAATGCCCTCAATCGCTATGTTCACTTAACGAACTGTGGTCAATGGGGAAACTTATTTGATAACTTTTCGTTGTTTATTCCTTTGTTTGTTTGTTTGTTTGTTTTCAGATGAGTTTTGTCCATGTACAAATGTGATTTACTAGTTTTTAATCCGAAATCTTTGTTGCGACATCTGGAACTGGAATGAGTATTGATTCCTTCTTGAAGAGGTCGCAAAAACATTCCCTTGATCAATGTCCCCTGCTCTGCTAGGAATCCTGCTAAAAACATGAACCTAGGATGCTTGTCTGTTCTAACCTCCATTGGACGCATGCACCACACTTGAACGAGCGACTCCGTATGTCGAACAGCGCTTGTGCTCTTTCCAATGTGGAACGAACATGTCATAGCCCATTAGCACCGAGTAGTAATGAACACTTAACCTGACTTCTTGAGGATTTCTTCAAGTACCGTACAGTTGTCTATGTGTACAGATGTGTCCCCTTTCTCTACATTTATTGCACCCTTGGTTTTCTTAATTAAAGTAAGTTATTATAATTATAAAGAGGAATATCTCTATTAAATGTGAGAAAGCATTTTGATAAGGTCTATCTGATTACATTTTTTGCACAGGAGAAATAAAAATAATAATATAAATCACGTCCCTAAAAATATACAAGGTGAATCAACTGCAACTACCAATATTGTTTCATGCAAACCGCATAGTTTTTATATACATCTGTCTTTCCGGTACGCACAGTAAACAACAGTTAAATTGATGTCTTTGTATTTACGGCATACACAAAAATAGGAAGCTGTTATGCCATAATATTATTACATAATATAAACTTCGAGTTAGTGTGATTAGCTGCCACTCCCGTAGGCCCGGATTCAATTCCTCGCTCTGACACGAAATTTGAAAAGTGGTACGAGGATTGGAACGGGATCCATTCAAGTTCGGGAGGTAAACTGAGTAGAGATGGGGGGGGGGGTTGATTCCCACCTCAGCCATCCTCGAAGTGGTTTTCCGTGATTTCCCACTTCTTATCCAGACAAATACCGGGATGGTACCTAACTTAAGGCCATGTCCACTTCCTTCCCTCTCCCTCGCCTATCCCTTACAATCTTCCCATCCCCCACAAGGTCCCTGTTCAGCATAGTAGGTGAAGCCACATGGGCTAGGTGCTGGACCTCCTTCCAGCTGTATCCCTGACCAAATTCCTCACGATCTAGAACACTGTCGTTGAGGCGGTAGATGTGGGATCCTTCGCTGAGGTCGGGAGAAAAACCAATTCTGGAGGGTAAGCGGAATAAATAAATAAATAAATAAATAAATAAATAAATAAATAAATAAATAAATAAATAAATAAATAAATAAATAAACCTCGAGTGAACTCTGTAAATGATGTGACATCGTATGTAAATGAAACGTCTGTGAAACGTGAAGTGGACATTGCGACCGTGTTATAACTATCACAAGAGCTGTAATCTACACCCATTGTGCCGCGGTGTAGTATAGCATAGATGGTAGGAGCAAGCCTAATGCCACAGTGCGCCAGTCTTACAGTATATGTAATAAGTTCAAGTCCGAGGAATGATATTCTTTTATTATTTTAAATTTAGCTTTTACCGCACCTTAACGTACGTGAAATATCATCTATTATGCACATGTTCAGTGAATGACAATGTATGGGGCCCTAAGAAGGGCAGATATGTCATCGGTGTCGGACGAAGACGGGACAAGTGTGGAGGGAACTGAACTTCACTAACAATGAATGGTTAGTTACGTTAGTAAGTGCTTGAAGTGAAGACCTTCTTGGTTTATGCATACCTCAGCACGTCGCTGAATGAATATTCCAGTGCGGTGTAGCATAGCTGGTGTTATTGATGTGTAGATTTCGGCGATGAGTTGTCAAAGGCGCTGGGGATTTTCTGGCTCCTGGGTGTGTAAATTACTTGTTTTAAATGTCCTCACAGGAATACGTTTAAAGGCATTAAATCCCGTGACCTGGCGGGCCAAGCGACAGGTCCTCTTCTTCCTACCCATTTCCCTGGATTCGTCTCATTCAAAGGTTACGGGCGGCTGACGTCCAATGTAGTGCAGCCCCATCCCGTTGAAACCACTTCGCTTAACATTCTATAAGTAGGAGTTAATGACTTTGAAAGTGCAGGTAGCGTGCGGCTGTTATATGGACCTTACGGTCCAATAAGGCGAATGCCCAAGATTCCACACCATACATTCACTCCCTATTGCACCTTGAGGCTGCCTATCGCACCCAGTGGGGACTGTCAGTGTATGGGGCCCTAAGAAGGGCAGATATGTCATCGGTGTCGGACGAAGACGGGACAAGTGCGCATGTTGAGGTGGTTGACGGAACCATTATCGTGGAAACGCGATTCGTCCCAGAACATGATTTTCGACAGGAATGCTGCACCATTGTTCAGATTTCCTAAGAGCCGCTGACAGAAATTCATTCGATCTTCGAAATCCCACCCGTGGAGCTCCTGGTTTAGTTGCAGATGGTAGGGGTGATATTTATGCGCTTTCAGTATTCGTAGTACGGAAGCCTGGATGATGCTCACCTGTTGTGCAATTTTCCGTGAACTCGTGTGTGGGTTATTGCAAGCTCTGTCCAGAATAGCCTCCTTATTTTCAACAGACGTAATGGTCTTCTCTCGGATAGGTACCCCTGTTGTTTGTAACTTCCAATACTCACCGCGGAAAGTCATTGCAGTCGGATACATTTCCTGATACAGACGTAGTGCCTGCTACGAATTTTCCCTTGCTTTCCCGTAGATAAGGAGCATGTCAACGTACATCGTCCGTGGAACACATGGCGAATAACTGAAGCGGCTTTATTTCGACCGTATAGCAGTGCAGTGTGGACATTGCACAAAAAACTATAATAGAGGCTTTTTACTGCTTGCGTGCAGCACACACTGACCTGTGTTAAAGCTTTATATCGACATAAAGTTTTTGTACAATGCAAGAATCGAATTACCGACATTGCGTTCCGTTAATTGGTAGGCTAGCGTTTGACCACATGAACTAAGCCACAGCTGTGTGAGACTTGTTTTAAGAATGTCTTACAGTAAGTTTCTACTCCAAATTGCTGTTTCGTACGCCCTCCTCGTCACTGCATCGCAGTTTTAAGAACTTTGCGTTTTGGCACGACATCTTAACGTAGTTACACGCTAGACTGACGTACGATAAATGATTGAAATGATGTAATATTTTTCGGACAGTCTATAACCACATGGCGGGAACGATAATAGTGCTCGGAATCGTTTGCAGGATGTGCTTACAATGCATTAGTACCATAAGGGATAATAGCAGGAAAACATCGACTTCACGATGATCTCACATGTTTGTTGGGCTGCAGAACAAAATATTGGTAGGGGCAGCTGATTCACCTGGTATTTAACATTTTTATAATCGTTCATTCTACTCAGAATATGAGTTATAGATAAGTTATTATCAGCGGTAGTACGACGGGGTCCGACTCCTTGGGATCGATTTTCTTTCTTTTCTCGAACAAAAATAAAATAAAAAATAAATACTGTTGACCAACACTAAAATCATAATTGACAGATAATTCAGAAACTAAACATTTCCGGATCCATGTTGAAATAATCTATCTCCTCCTTGAAAATACGTCGAATCTATTCTTGAAATTTTGTCCAGTATTCTGGTATAATTTATATTTAATATGTTGAAGTTTGTAGTTAATTACGGTATCCGTTTCTTTCGTTATTGATAGTAGGTAATATTGCAAAGAAAAATAATACAGTTGCGATTTAGTGAATTCTCACAGTCGCATTCAAATTGGCTTCGTCTGCCAACCGATGAGAATACTTGGGTGTCATTTACTGAGCACAGCAGGTCCGCTGACGTCAATGTAACTAGATCCGATGCATCCTGAAATATGCTCACGTTTCTGAGTGAAGTATGTTTACAATACTTAAATTACCGTGCGACTTGTTCTACGTGTATCGGCCGTGTTGCTTAATACTTGCATCCGGGAGATCATGGCTTTGACCCCCAGGTCCAGCACTCTTGATGATGGTTTTCTGTCGTTTGCCATTTACACACCTGGCAAATGCTGAGGCTGTACTTCTCGTTCTCAGCAGACCTATTATCTCTTTCCTATACCAGCTTCGACGAAAACCTGTATTTGTTAGCACGGCGTAAAATGACTAGTAAGGAAAGACAGATTGAAGTTCGTAGCAGAGCAGTGGATCGAACCCAGGTCCTTATGGATTCCAGCTTGTTATGCTATCCGCTAGATCAGGATTATAATGTATTTATAATGTGCAGACAATTCTACCGAAATGTTGGACATACTTGTAGGGAACAATGCAATTCATCGTGTTAATGGACTCAACTGCTAGGAGTATGAAAGAATTCTGCGAGTTCTCTCTGAAGAAGAAGTGTGTTTCGTGTGGTATTAGTTTTGGTTCATCCTACGCTGAGTTAATTGCTAAATATTTTAAGGTCACGCAGACATTAATGAAGGAAGAAAGTAACATTTCCCAATAGACGCAAATTTTTCTAGTCTCCTTTCTACATTCACTACTACAGTGTCAGTCAAAAGTTAAAGACCATCAAGCAAACTGCGTATGCCATACTTTCTCAACAATTTCAAATAAATAAATAAATAAATAAATAAATAAATAAATAAATAAATAAATAAATAAATAAATAAATAAATAAATAAATAAATAAATAAATAAATCCATCAATCGATCGATCGATCAATCGATCAATCAATCAATCAATCAATCGATCGATCAATCAATCAATCAATCAATCAATCAATCAATCAATCAATCAATCAATCAATCAATCAATCAATCAATCAATCAATCAATCAATCAATCAATAAATAAATAAATAAATAAATAAATAAATAAATAAATATAGCTGGTTATCTCGTTAAGTAATCACGACAATACTTCAGTCTGGACGCGGAGTTATAACTCTTTGTTATTAATAGCGTTATATCTGCGTATTGTGCTGCTAACACTTATTTATTCATACTTCACTGTTATGTTATCCCTCTGTATGACTATTGTACTTCTTGGACCTGACAGTTATTTGGCAATTTGACATACTGTTTTCTCCCAAAGAAAACACAACGAACTAACAACTTACTTTCTGCCATGGTAGCTTCCATCCCAAACTCACCCTTTATTATTTCATCGTCGCCATAAAATCTGTCTGTGTTGGTGCTACGTAAAACCAATATAAACACGAAATTAGAAATTGCAATTTGCTTTACCTATTTGCCTAATGTGAAAATGGGAAACTCACGGAAAACCGTCTTCTGGGCTGCCGATAGTGAGGTTCAAACCCACTATCTCCCGAATGCAAACTCACGACTGCGCGACCCTAACTGCATGGCCAACTCGCTCGGTATAAATTCGTAACTCCAACAATACTTGGCCAAACTCAATGAAATAACGAACATTTTTGCAATTACTGTTCCGAGAATAAATTCAGGGCAGACATTTAGGTTCTAGGTGACATTTCAGGTTATTTCCATGTCGGCTTAGGCTTTTGGCTTGTGCTATGAATAAACTATAAAACATCGATCTTTCAATCTGTGTAATTTCTTGAAAATAGATACCTTAATTTCTGGAACAGTTCAGAAAACCAAACCACCTACAACTCATCCACAAACATATTAACCTAGGCCAGGGCCTCTCAAACGCCCAAAATCTCACGCGTGCAAATTGAGGCGCAAAGTTCCTGTGCACAGTGGATCGGTCCTATTCGGCTCGGCTCGGACCAACGCTTTGTCTCTGAGCTACTCGGCTAAGCTCGGCTCAACTCGGCTCAACTCGGCTCGGATTTGGAGCGCTACGGAGCAAGTGAGGAAGAGGGAGACAGTCGGAGCGAGGGAGACAGGCATGTGGAAAAAGAGAGACAGCGGTATTTCTCCAATTCGAGGAGTGGGTGTCTGCACTCTGGTCAACCAAGCGAAGTCGTCTTTTGCACTGTGCACAATGCATGCACCTAGTTAAATCTCCGAGTTCATTTTGATCCTTGTAATTCTTAAGATTAACCAGCTAAGTTTACATTTCGTTGTTTAATTAAAAGAGCCTTTTCATTTCCGTATTTACATTTTCCATTGATTATTAAAAAAAATTTGATCTTGCATTGAGTTAAATATCTTATTCTTTTTCACTTCGTGATCAATGAAGTTTACACCGATGGCGTCCTGGTGGTGAAGCCGCTACTGCGGATCGTTTAGAACGTAATGTTTAGGGTTAGCGGAACAGACCGCAGTTGCAGTTTGATTTTCGGAACTTTAGTCTTTCAGCATCAGGAGCGCTTAAAAGTTGTTCGTGTCGCCTCGTCTGTTGCGCTAAGGTGTTTTCATGCATCCGTATTCTTCGTATGGAGGGATTTTGTTTAAGGGCTCCTTTTGTTATAACGTCGAGCATCTATAAGTCAGAAACTTATAACAACCTTTGCAGTTACTTTTTCTTGAAAATATGGTGATTTCGTTATTTTTGGATTAGTTTAAAAAAACTAATCTACCACCTCATCGTCCATCATCAAACTAGTTCTTTATTGCAAAGAAGTTAAGCCAGTTGGGTCTTTTAAGATCATTTTGATCAATGTAATACATGAAATTAACCAGTTGTAAATTATTTTTATGTATTTTTGTTTATTCAATATACACACTACTTACATAAAGGCTATATTGTTCTCTCCCTTCTTCTACTGTTGTTCTACATCTTGATTAAGATTATGAGATTTGTAAAACCGAGAAGGAGGACAGTTTGTCTGTATCGCCTAATATTTTTCTAGTTGCTGAAACTGAAGATACAAGTTTAGCAGTAGATACCCTGGTCGGATGATCATAAACACATCTTTCAAGGAAAGGAAATAAAAACTCACCAAAGGAAATAGTAATACATATTATTATATGACTCATCCACATGCTGCATTTCTATTCTTTTTCTTTTTTTGCGGTTTTGGCTGCTTCAGTCGATCTCTTGTCCCTTGAGATTTTATACACTGACTGACAGACAGAGCAAATGCAACACCAAGAAGGAGTGGTCAGAACTTTATGCCAATTGCAGGGTAGACTGACGTCACTGAGGTATGCTCATGATGTGAAATGCGCCGCTGTGCTGCGCACGTAGCGAACGATAAATGGGACACGGCGTTGGCGAATGGCCCACTTCGTACCGTGATTTCTCAGACGACAGTCATTGTAGAACGTGTTGTCGTGTGCCACAGGACACGTGTATAGCTAAGAATGCCAGGCCGCCGTCAACGGAGGCATTTCCAGCAGACATACGACTTTACGAGGGGTATGGTGATCGGGCTGAGAAGGGCAGGTTGGTCGCTTCGTCAAATCGCAGCCGATACCCATAGGGATGTGTCCACGGTGCAGCGCCTGTGGCGAAGATGGTTGGCGCAGGGACATGTGGCACGTGCGAAGGGTCCAGGCGCAGCCCGAGTGACGTCAGCACGCGAGGATCGGCGCATCCGCCGCCAAGCGGTGGCAGCCCCGCACGCCACGTCAACCGCCATTCTTCAGCATGTGCAAGACACCCTGGCTGTTCCAATATCGACCAGAACAATTTCCCGTCGATTGGTTGAAGGAGGCCTGCACTCCCGGCGTCCGCTCAGAAGACTACCATTGACTCCACAGCATAGACGTGCACGCCTGGCATGGTGCCGGGCTAGAGCGACTTGGATGAGGGAATGGCGGAACGTCGTGTTCTCCGATGAGTCACGCTTCTGTTCTGTCAGTGATAGTCACCGCAGACGAGTGTGGCGTCGGCGTGGAGAAAGGTCAAATCCGGCAGTAACTGTGGAGCGCCCTACCGCTAGACAACGCGGCATCATGGTTTGGGGCGCTATTGCGTATGATTCCACGTCACCTCTAGTGCGTATTCAAGGCACGTTAAATGCCCACCGCTACGTGCATCATGTGCTGCGGCCGGTGGCACTCCCGTACCTTCAGGGGCTGCCCAATGCTCTGTTTCAGCAGGATAATGCCCGTCCACACACTGCTCGCATCTCCCAACAGGCTCTACGAGGTGTACAGATGCTTCCGTGGCCAGCGTACTCTCCGGATCTCTCACCAATCGAACACGTGTGGGATCTCATTGGACGCCGTTTGCAAACTCTGCCCCAGCCTCGTACGGACGACCAACTGTGGCAAATGGTTGACAGAGAATGGAGAACCATCCCTCAGGACACCCGACCACGGGGCCCTTAGCTGAGTCCTGGCATTGCTTCCACTTACTTGTGCCAGGCTCCTCACTTTCGTCTATACTATCCGACCTCTCTTGGTCAACTCTTGTTCTTTTCCGACCCCGACGCTATTAGATTTTCGAGGGCTAGGGAGTCTTTCATTTTCACGCCCTTCGTGGCCCTTATCTTCCTATGGCCGATATCTTCATATTTCGAAGTGTCAGATCCCTTCCATTTTTCCCTCTGATTAGGTTAAATAGAGGATGGTTGCCTAGTCGTACTTCCTCTTAAAACAATAATCACCACCACCACCTCAGGACACCATCCGCACTCTTATTGACTCTGTACCTCGACGTGTTTCTGCGTGCATCGCCGCTCGCGGTGGTCCTACATCCTACTGAGTCGATGCCGTGCGCATTGTGTAACCTGCATATCGGTTTGAAATAAACATCAATTATTCATCCGTGCCGTCTCTGTTTTTTCCCCAACTTTCATCCCTTTCGAACCACTCCTCCTTGGTGTTGCATTGTCACTGTCAGTCAGTGTATATTAATCTTTCAGATTTTCCTACATCATCAAGAACATCATAAATATAATGATCATAATTTGTACAAATTTGAAGTTCAGCCTTCATTGTATCAACGTTCAATCTGTCCCTAACATCCGTCGACAGAGATTTCAGTTTTGAAAATATTCCCTCACATTTTGCATTGGAGGGGGAGCGTAATCCCAGAGGCTACTATGAGACGCAACGTTACCAAATTTCCATAACAGAGGAGTTACTGAGATGGCAATTGAAAATACTTTATCTATTCTATTCTCTAATACTAATGTTTATTTTGAAAATTTGTTCGACTGTATTAAATTTCAAAGTCACTGAAAATACACACACACAAGAAAAGGAGGTAAAACGAGCCCGGCTTACGTAAAAAGAACTTCTGGAAACCCTAATCTTGATGAAGGTCAATGCTGAGGCTGCCGTTCTTCTTGGAATGCAGCGGGATAACCGAGTGGCACTGTCACTTTCTACTCTCCGAGGCGGCTGTGGTTCGAATCGCGGCCAGTGCATATCATGGAAAGTCATGTCCCTATAGTTCAGATTCTACATAAAACAGAATGTCCCGGAGCTATGAACACGATATCAACAGTCACGTAAAACTACAAGTTTGCTTTTTTATTCTTCTTGAATGATTAATGAAAACGATGGTAATACAGCTTCCTTTGCACTAACTGTTCTCTCTCTCCTCTCTCTCTTATATTCTTCTTATTCATTGAGTTAAAGTAAAAAGTGATGGTGCAACTGAGCATGCGTCGCGAACCTGACAACATAAAAATCCGTATGGGCTGTTGTCTTCATTTGAGTTGCTTGAGATGCTGAAACTTTTAACCGGAAAATTTCGACTCATCTTGACTGTTAGACATGACGATGACGATGACGACGTCGACGACGACGATGACGACGATGATGATGATGATGATGCAGACGTGACCAAAGAGAGTTATTTCTTCATTTAAAATATTTCAGTGAATGGAATGTAAACTCATTGACTGATAGGTGCTTCTGTTAAAAAGCAATGTACATCCAGGATGCCATCAACAAATGTTTAGTCGGTTTGAGTGGCTCAGATGGTTCAGGCGCTGGCCTTCTGACCCCAACTTGATAGGTTCGATCCTGGCTCAGTCCGGTGGCATTTGGAGGTGCTCAGATACGCCAGCCTCGTGTCGGTAGATTTACTGGTATGCACAAGAACTCCTGCAGGACTAAATTCTGGCACCTCGGCATCTCCGCAAACCGTAAAAGTAGTTAGTGGAATGTAAATCAAATAACACTCTTATTTAATAAATGTTAACCCAAATGTACCTAATTTTTATTTTCGTATGCTAAAATGTAATTGTGACAATGAATAAAACTTCTACTCGTCATCAAAATGTCGTCAGTGCAGTGATGCAACATATTCGTCATTCTAGATTCCACTCGCCGTTGGAGTTGTAGGCGTCCTTTGTATTGTTTGGTTTTTAGAATTCTCTACCCTCTTCACATGAGCAATAGAACTGAAAGGCGTTGTTCACAAGGTAAGATAGTTCCCATGCGAAAAATAGGGATATTTGAATGCCTTCTGAGGAGAAAATATGCACCACCTCCTCTGAATGTCGATTCTGCTTAAGAACGAACTTCGCAAAAGTTAGTTCCTTAATACTGTTATAACTGGCATTTGGAGCGCACTAGGAATTGATTTCCTTCGGCTTCTCGGTGATACAATCCACCTGAAATGAAGTTACATCCACAGGAAGAACAATCCATGATTAAGCACTGCCCATGCCGACTGAAAGCGCCCCTTTTGTTTGATGTCTCTACACTACTCTCGGTCCAAAAATGTAGTTAATATTTGTTGCACATTCGTTGTTTTATCAACGAGCAAGTGGCTGCGCGGTTTGACTCATGTAGCTGTGGGCTTGCATTCGGGAGATAGTCGGTTCGAACCCTACTTTCACGAGCCCTGAAAATGATTTTCCGTGGTTTGACATGTTCACACCTCTGCCTTAATCAAGCCCATAGTCGATTCCTTCCCACTACTAGCCCTTTCCTATCCCATCGTCGCCATAAGAGATATCTGGGTCGGTGAGACGCAAAGCAAATTACAACGCACAGAAAGTCTTCTCGGCAACTACTAGCGAGTCTCTGAACTACGGACTTTAGTGGTAAACCTGAAAGAAAAGAAAAGAAAATAAGGTTAAAAGAAGAAAACTGAATTATTTATGAACATCATCTCGAAATGATATTCATTTATAAAAGACCATCTCACTGGTATTGCGGCCCAGGCCTATACCAGAAAAAATGAAATGGCGTACGGCTTTTAGTGCCGGGAGTGTCTGAGGACAATTTCGGCTCGCCAGATGCAGATCTTTTAATTTTACTCCCGTAGGCGACCTGCGCGTTGTGATGAGGATGAAATGATGATGAACACGACACATACACCCAGCTCCCGTGCCAGCGAAATTAACCAATGATGGTTAATATTCCCGACCCTGCCGGGAATCGAGCCTGGGACCCCCGTGACCAAAGGCCAGCACGCTAACCATTTAGCCATGGAGCCGGACGTATACGGGATAATGTTACGTATTAATCTGTCAAAATATCACTTGAATTATTTTCTATTTGATTTTATGTGATGTCGAATTCATCTACGATAAACTTTCTTTATCTTATTCCAGTTATATCTAGGGTCCTTGGAACCACCCAGGCAATCATTTGTCAGGTAAATGAAATGTCGTATGGCTTTTAGTGCCGGGATATCCGAGGACGGGTTCGGCTCGCCAGGTGCAGGTCTTTCTATTTGACTCCCGTAGGCGACCTGCGCGTCGTGATGAGGATGAAATGATGATGAAGACAACACATACACCCAGCCCCCGTGCCGTTGGAATTAACCAATTAAGGTTAAAATTAAGGTTAAAATCCCTGACCCGGCCGGGAATCGAACCCGGGACCCTCTGCACCAAAGGCCAGTACGCTGACCGTTCAGCCAACGAGTCGGACATTTGTCAGGTGTTAAAGACCGATGCCTTTCCTGACAATACGTGACTTTAAGGTGAAAATTCTAACCCAGGACCCAGTGGAATTCGAACACCGGCCATCCGGGCAGAAAGTCAGCAGCTAAGCCACTGGGAGTTTTTCCGTGATAATTAATTACAATATTATATTTGAAAGCTGCTCCCCGAGCCCCGAAGAGAATCTTCACTGCCATTGGCCTTGTGGTTAGTTTATAATATCTGGCTTAGTCTTAACTGTAAGTTGAACGAGCAGGTGGCCGTGCGGTTAGGGTTGCGCAGCCATGAGCTTGCTTTGAGGAGGTAGTGGGTTCGAACCCCACTGTCAGCATTTTTCTCTTCGTTAACACGAATTCCTTGATGGTTGCCATTCGTACAGTCGGGATTAGGATGAGTTCTGTTTTTACTGTTGATGAAAACTATATCGGCTCAAAAATAACTGCCATTGCCCGGAACATAATGGAACTTTTCATTAACTTCCCAGTGCAATTTTCTCAATGTTGTGATTATTAACGGTCACTCATAGTCTGAACAGGCGAGAATTTCTCGGAAGCTCCCGTTTGAAACACTGCCGTATACAATGACCCGAATCCCTGATTTTCCACAGCCCAGCTCTCGGTATAAGATTGTTGTTTAATTTCCAGTAATCTATATAAATAAAATCGTGACGATCGTCATTGGTGAATGTCGGTTTGTTTTGTTATAACGGGAAATCTGCGGTACATACCGTCTTCTTCTTCTTCTTCTTTTTCCTGGCCTTTTTCTAATTTATTGGGGTCAGCATTTTATTTGGGTTTATTTAGCCCAGTTTTACGAACGGATGCCATTCCTTACACCAACCCTACATGGAAATGTATTCACTGTTGCGTGTTTCTGTCGGGATTGGTAGTGTAATGTGTTGTGTGTGTACGAAGGGGAAAGTATTAAGACGAACACAACACCCAGTCCCCGAAACAGTTATTATCTTAGGCCCGGTCGGAAATCGAACCCGAGGGCCTTTAAACCGAAAAATAGTATGCTGACCATTCAACCAAGTAGCCGGAACCGCGGTACATACAGTATCTTAAACAAATGTCATATTTGGAATATATCAACTCAATAATCGATTTTAGGGTGCAAATGATCTCAAAATCATAAAATACATTTTTTTTTCTTTTCACAATTTGCTTTACGTCGCACCGACACAGACAGGTCTCATGGCGACGAGAACATAGATTTATAGTAAGACCAAATTCAGCTCTGTGGTGTAGTGGTTAGTGTGATTAACTGCCACCCCTGGAGGCCCGGGTTCGATCCCGGCTCTGCCACGAAATTTGAAAAGTGGTACGAGGGCTGGAACGGGTTCCATACAGCCTCGGGAGGTCAACTGAGTAGAGGTGTGTTCGATTCCCACCTCAGCCATCCTGGAAGTGGATTTCCGTGGTTTCCCATTTCTCCTCCAGGCAAATGCCGGGATGGTACCTAACTTAAGGCCACGAACGCTTCCTTCCCTCTTCCTTGTCTATCCCTTCCAATCATCCCATCCCCCACCAAGGCCCCTGTTCAGCATAGCAGGTGAGGCCACCTACGCGACGTACTGGTCATCCTCCCCAGTTGTAATCCCCGACCCAATGTCTCACGCTTCAGGACACTGCCCTTGAAGCGGTAGAGGTGGGATTCCTCGCTCAGTCCGAGGGAAAAGCCAACCCCGGAGGGTAAGCAGATTATGAAAGAAAGAAAGACCAAAACAGTAATTTTTAATAGGAAAACGTACATTACCAAATTTAATCTAAATCAGTTTTGATGTTTGGGGTGTGACCCAACGGATGGTCATTGAGAAGGACGAAGTGTGTGCGCATGCCAGCCAACAGTGCGTCCCTAGTAGCCTACATCGTTTGAGAATAAAGCGGTATGACTAGCCCAGCACTGAATGCACATTCAGCATTAATCTATGGAAAGCGTTTCGGTGCAGCCTGTACATCTATAAATCGTGGCTCTCATAATAAAGAAGCTCATTTCTGATCTAATGCTCGGTTACATTAATTAGATATTACTCCAAAAAGGTGTTACCACAGTATTCTGACTTCCTTCCTTCCTTCCTTCCTTCCTTCCTTCCTTCCTTCCTTCCTTCCTTCCTTCCTTCCTTCCTTCCTTCCTTCCTTCCTTCCTTCCTTCGTTCCTTCCTGCCATGGAATCTGTAATGGAAAGACCTAACGTAAATATAGTAGATAAACGTTTTACTGAGTAACACAGTCCTTCTGCGCTATGGAATGTGTTATGGAAAGACGTTATGTACATAGCAGAGTAGATAAAGGTCTTACCGGGAATCACAGCAATGGGAACAACTTTTACCGAGCCACAGAGTACCACTGCGCTCCAGTTGAATCTATCATAGGAAAGGCAGAACAGACGTAAGTTTCATGGAGTCACACACTTCTGTTTGTCTCTCATTTTCCGCAACATATTTTAGAAATAAAATATAGCGTCATCTAAGAGAGGACATGAATAGAATCTTAGGCCTGAAAACCCAAATTATTATTTTTCTACTTATCTACTTGATGCGCAGTGAAGTTTTGCATGCTCCTGTCAGTTCCTTTAAATCTTATATGGGTTCTTTGAAGAAGTTAACAACGGCGAATGATAAATGATTAAAGGAAAGTATTAGACTGACAAGTTAAAACATTACACAAATTCAACACGTATACTCCAGTAACATATGATCAAGACAAGCATGTAAGGAGATGGGCGGGGACTTGTCAAGTGCGATGACTTAATGGGTGTTCGTGGTATGGAGAATTTCGCATGGCGATGGAGGATTTCTATATAAGTCATGTGCTAATGTACACTAATGTTTCAAGACCTATAATTACAGGCATAGACATTTCATGGTCACCATTCATCATGTTTAGACTACTATTTACGCACTTATGGTCAAGGCGAAGGGTACCGTGTCCACGGTCAGTTATCAATCTCAACTTTCCATCTAAGAGTGGTTGAGAATTATAAGCAGAGGCGTGGTAACTCACTGATACAGTTACCTGTGGCTCAACCAGGCGGCGGCGTTTCCAGTTCCATTTAATAATTTCGAAACAGAACCTCATTGGTTCGAATTCTACGTACGACTATACGTTTCGTGGTGTATGATCATGGATCACTTAGTCAAGTGCCACATGCAAATTCCCAGGTTGATGTTATTTTTAGAAATAAGTAAAATTTTCCCGTAACATTACGTATAGATTTTCAAAGCAGTTTCTGATCAACAGAAGTACAAATGTATCCCCAACTATCTGTTCATTTCTAGTGACAACGTGGGTACAAATCAAGGGATACCAAACAGCGTCCACTATTGTTCCCATTTAGTCCAAGGTCCTCTCCTTCATCCTTGTCATCCAGCCGCCGTCAGGCAACTTATGATCTAATAATGCCATTGGCTTGACGTCCCACTAAATTCTCTGAAGATTCTGAGGTGCCGCAGGAGTTCTTTTACGTGCTAATGAATCTTTATACACCAGGCTGGTGTATTTGAACATCAGATACCAACGGACAGAGCCGGGATCAAGCCCGTTAACATGTGATCAAGTCAGTGCTCGACTATCTGAGCCACTCAAACGAGCACGTCCTGATCTCTTCCAATCCTTAAATTATTGAACATGCAAGACCACGAAAGGATTTATATTACTTCTCCAAGCTTTCAAAGCTCTCTCTTTCATTTGCACATTTCTTTCATTCTTCTAGAGCGAGAAGACATTTTTCCTCACTTTCCTTCTAGGGGTTCACAAATTCTGATACATGTAGAAGCCACAGTTGTGTGTTGGCGTTGTTTACACTTACTTTAGACTATCACTCATATTGCTCAATCCCACTTGGTCAACTCTTGTTCTCCGATCCGGCAATATAAAGTTTCCGACATCTTTTTTTTTTTTTTTTTGCTTTACGTCGCACCGACACAGATAGATCTTACGGCGACGATGCGATAGGCAAGTGCTAGGAGTGGGAAGGAAGCGGCCGTGACCGTAAGTACGGTACAGCCCGAGCATTTGCCTGGTACGAAAATGGGAAACCAAGGAAAACCATCTCCAGGGCTGCTGACAGTGGGATTCGAACCTACTATCTCCCGAATACTGGATACTGGCCGCACTTAAGCGACTGCAGCTATCGAGCTCGGTTTTCCGAGATCTAGGCATTCTCTTATTTTCCTACTCTTTCCAAACCTCTTCATTTCAATCATTTCTTGGATTAATGTCCCTGTGTCTTTATGTAGATTTTATCAATCTTGTGTACTAAATTTATATCAAGTGTTATAAAGGGGCGTACATGTTACAGCAACAACAAAAACAACAACAACAACAACAACAACAACAATAATAATAATAATCATAATAATAATAATAATAATAATAATAATAATAATTGCCCATTTTCACATAAGGCTGTGCCTTAATTATGGCCACAGTCACTTCTTTCCCGCTCCTAGTCATTTTCTATCCCATCGTCGCCATAAAACCTATCTGTGTTGGTAAGACGTAGGACAAATTGTAACAATAATAATTGTAATAATAAATAGAAGTTAAAATAGTTGAACCCAGAAGACGGAGGGCCTTTACTAGAAGAGCGAAAGAAAGCGCGGATTGATGGGCTCAAGAGATATAGGCAGGACATCAAACCCTGCAAACGAGGAAGATCTACTATAGTCTGAACATGAGATTGGTTGTCAGTACACAGTCCATAGAATCTCAATTCGAATGTTTAAAAAAATTAAATGATGGCCGAACGCTTCAATGTTTGGGCCTTTACGAAATGTGTTCTCAACCTGGTACTCATTAAATAACATTTGGAATTCTCGTCATGGGAGTAAAAAGTGCTCGCGAGCACGAATGCTCCTGAAGTTGGTATTTTACTGTAAAAGAAAATGAACAGGGTTTAATACAGCATTTAACCCTTTTCAGTTAAGATAGGTCAGAAAACTCAAACGTTTTTCAAGATAATAATATGCCTGCTCCTACATAACTGGAATTGACAGACCTCCTTAGTGCTGAAATATTTGTTCGAAAAGTCGACATTCATTGCTATTTTTGTGATTAGATGGAATCAGTGTTTTCAGTTACTGCAGAGTGCTTCCCCAAATGTTTTTCTATATTCGGGACGACCTACCTGAGTGAGAAGGATATCTCACCAATCAGATACCTCAAGACCAAGGCTCGAACAAGATTAACTTATTCACATCTGCAGAACTGTTTGCATGTAGCTACGAACGACTTCTGTTTGGATGTCTCTGGAATTCTGAATAGCATTCAAGCTCGAACTGCTGAGTGTTTTGAAATGTATTTATTTATTTATTTATTTATTTATTTATTTATTTATTTATTTATTTATTTAATAAAGCTATTCGGTTTCATAGTGCTCACTATCTTGAAAAAGCTGACAACCACTGCTTTAAAACAATGATTATCACCATCATTATCTCTGTGTCGTGCGACGTAAAGCAGGTTGTAAAAAAAATAATGCGAGAGACGCATACGCATTAAGGAACGAATCTGAGGCAAAATTTAGGCACTCGGGTGTCCCTTGATACCGATGGTAGTTGAAGAGGTGTTAGTCATTATTATTATTATTATTATTATTATTATTATTATTATTATTATTATTATTATTATTATTATTATTATTATTATTATTATTATTATTATTATTGCTATTTGTTTAACGCCACAGTAACTCATACAGATATTTGTTGGAGGTGGGATTTAGGACTAGGAAGGAAGTGATCAGGTCGTATTTAAATTACAGTTTCAGCTTTTGCCTGTTGTAAAAATGGGGAACTACAGAAAAACATTTTGAGTGCTGTGGATGGTGGATTTCGAACCCTCTATTTCCCAAATGTACATTTACAGCTACACGACTCGTACCGCGTTAACAAATTGCTCGATATTTAAAACAAATATTATCAGCATCGTTATCATCGCCTAGAAGAAGAAGATGAAGAAAGAGAGGAAAAGGAAGAAGAAATATCGAACAATTTGTTAACGCGGTACGGGTCGTGTAACTGTAAGCGTACATTCGCGAAACAGGGGTTCAAAATCCACCATCGACAGCAATCAAAATGTTTTTCTATATTTTCCTATTTTCACAGCAGGCAAATGCGAAAACATTCATTTAAATATGACCTGTCCACTTACTTCCTAGTCCTAAATCCCACCTCCACCGAAAACCTGTATGAGGTACTCTGGCGTTAAACAAATGGCAATAATAATAATAATAATAATAATAATAATAATAATAATAATAATAATAATAATAATAATAATAATAATAATATTCAACAACTCTTCAACTACCATCGGTGTCAAGGGACACCGAAGTGCCTAAATTTTGCCTCAAATGGGTTCCTTGATGCGTATGCGTCTCTCGCATTATTATTTTTTTACAACTTCCTGTACGTCGCACGACACAGAAAGGTCTTATGACGACGATGGCACAGGAAAGGCCTTAGGAGTGGGAAGGAATCGGCCGTGGCCTTAATTAAAACACAGCCCCAGCACTTGCGTGGTGTGAAAATGCGAAACCAAGGAAATCCATTTTCAGGGCTGCCGACAGTGGGGATCGAACCCACTATCTCCCGGATGGAAGGTCACAGCTGCGCGCCCCTAACCGCACTGCCAACTAGCCCGGTCTCGAATTCACTACACTTTATTGATACCGGTCCGACTCGTTGGCTGAACGGTCAGCGTACTGGCCTTCGGTTCAGAGGGTCCCGGGTTCAATTCCCGGCCGGGTCGGGGATTTTAACCTTAATTTGTTAATTCCAATGGCACGGTGGCTGGGTGTATGTGTTGTCTTCATCATAATTTCATCCTCATCATGACGTGCAGGTCGCCTACGGGAGTCAAATAGAAAGACCTGCACCTGGCGAGCCGAACCCGTCCTGGGATATCCCGGCACTAAAAGCCATACGACATTTCATTTCATTGATACCTAACTGCGCCGGAATTCGATTCTGCAACCTGCGAAATCCACAAATAATAGTGTATTCTGTACTGCCGTCATGGGGGCGAGACAGCTGAAGTAACTATCTGAGAATGTTTCTCTGAGACCTCGTGTTCCTTCTTATCAAATTCATCTTCCAGCCTTGTAAAGTTCACCCACCGCAGACACCAGCAAGCCGCTGACCAGAGGAAGAGAAGCCGCCAGAAAATCTAAAGTGCAATCGATCACAGATGTTATCTATCTGGTGTTGCACTCGTCTTCAGATCCCTCGATGTCTGTGGTGGTCACGATGTGCTCATTGATTGGCACCATACAGCTCAGCCATGATCTCATTTAGTAAGCAGTGGCCTGCCTTCCTTTCACTCGAGGACGCCGCCCGTCAAAACCGTGGCCATATTTGGTTCTCTAGTACCACAAGACCCACCCTCATGAGGCCAGCTGCAACACCATTTGATTGCGCTAGTCACACCAAGAAAGGAGAAATGCACATACTCACGTGAGACACAGGAGTGGTTTGACCGGCTGATAGCTCAAAGAGGGACTACAAGTTAAATCATAATGGTCAATTGCCTCGCGAATGACATTTCTACAAAGGTTACTTAGAAACCAGATGTTCAGATTTTCCTAGGTAAAGTTCAGACTCACTTACGTTTTCATTTCCAGTTGGTCAGCACTATCAATTAAGGCCCCGAGGCGCTTGGACAGATACTTAAATACATATAAATGGACCCAGAAACGTAAGTTATTACATTCAAAGGAAAGTATATGTTCCGCTTAATGATTATGACCGAAAGACACATCTTAGAATAGGAAAAAAAACAAATGGAAAAGTGGTATGACTTTTAGTGCCGGGAGTTTCAGAGGACAATTTCGACTCGCCAGATGCAGGTTTTTATTTGACTCCCGTAAGCGACGTGCGCGTCGTGATGAGGATGAAATGATAAAGACGATGCATACACCCAGCTCCCGTGCCAGCGAAATTAACCAATTGTGTTTAAAATTCCCGACCCTGCCGGAATCGAACCCGGGATCCCCGTGACCAAAGGCCAGCACGCTAACCATTTAGTCATGGAGTCGGACTTAGTATAGGCATGCACACATGCATACATACATAGCAATTTCCCTCTCAATGTTCTTCTTGAAAATCCTCAACCTGTTTTCAGTCATTCGACCGAGTCAGAAATGGAATGAATGAAGCCGCCATCTAGCGGTGAAGATAGGAATTGTGTCGAAGCATGTCGCACTCCTCTGAGGCATTGATTAATGACTGACAGATGAAATGAAATGATATTCGAGAGTGCCGCTGGAAATATTGATGACAGGGAAAATCGGAGTACTCGGAGAAAAATCTGTTTCACCTTCGCTTTGACCAGCACAAATCTCACGTGGAGTGATGGGGATCTGAACCACGCAACCCAGAGGTGAAAGGCCGGCGCGCTGCCGCCTGAGCCACGTGGCTGTAATGTTACATTCTTACATTACGAAAAGTGAGTATTCCCTTATAAAGTATACTACCAAACTACTCTATGTTCAAGTGGTCTGCAATGGAGTTTCGTAAAATTGCAAAGGGCAAGTATGGAGTTCGTTAATACTGTAGACTAAAATAAACAAAGCAGCTTTTACTTGTTATTAATTATATCTTATGTATTTTTATTTATTACGAATATATGCGTCCGGATCCATGGCTAAATGGTTAGCGTGCTGGCCTTTGGCCACAGAGGTCCCGGGTTCGATTCCCAGCAGGGTCGGGAATTTTAACCACAATTGGTTAATTTCGGTCCGCCTCTGTGGTGTACTGGTTAGTGTGATTAGCTTTCACCCCCCCGAAGTCCTGGTTCGATCCCCGGCTCTGCCACGAAATTCGAAAAGTGGTACGAAGGCTGGGACGGGGGTCCACTCAGCCTCAGGAGGTCAACTGAGAAGAGGTGGGTTCGATTCACACCTCAGCTATCCTGGAAGTGGTTTTCCGTGGTTTCCCACTTCTCCTCCAGGAAACGCCGGGATGGTACCTAACTTAAGGATACGGCCTCTTCCTTTCCTCCTCCTTGTCTATCCCTTCCAATCTTCCCATCCCCCGCAAAAGCCCCTGTTCAGCATAGCAGGTAAGGCCGCCTGGGCGAGGTACTGGTCGTTCTCCCCAGTTGTATCCCCCGACCCAATGTCTCACGCTCCAGGACACTGCCCTTGAGGCGGTAGAGGTGGGATCCCTCGCTGAGTCCGAATGAAAAGCCAACCCTGGAGGGTAAACAGATTAAGCAAGTAAGTACGAATAGATGCAAAAAAAAAAATACAAATAAATGAAAAATATAACAAGGCAATTAAAAAGATTCTGGTGGATCTACGTCGGATATTAAGGCTAACTACGTTTATCCGTGCGGATCCATGATGACTGTGGGTTTTAAATCACCTATCGCGAAACTTGCTCATGGGCCTACGACATAATAATTCAGGTACCTACTAATAAAAATGACATATAATCCTGGCGGGCGTTAACTCTGGACCTTTTCGTATGGCTTTTAAACTTAAGTTCTGAGATCAATCTGATCTTCCCCAGTTGACCGGTGGGTGAACAATCCCTCCAGTCTGACCCTTCCCATGTAGCTACTTGACCGCTCCATGAACTGACCGGTACACGAACTGACCTAAAGTTGGAAGACACCCTTTGTTCTAATCCACAGTTCATGTACAAAATCCTTGGGCGTTCTTTTAGGTGAATTGAGAACGCCTTTATTGCTTCACGTAGGCAGACTATTTTAGAACCGACAGCACAGAATTAAGTGGTCAAATTCTCCATCCACTGTACCGCCCTCTTCACTTACGCTGTTTTAAACCTCCTCAACAGCTTTGACCTTTATCCATACTTTAACACTGAAAGTTATTACTACCAGACTTCGTTCTAGCTCGATTTATTGCAGGCATTTAAGATGTAGAGAACTCAAAACAGTTTAAGGTTTTATTCAACACAGGTGTGGCAAGTAAAATTAAATTGTAGGATAGATTTATTTGAATTTCGTTCTTTTCTTTCATGGAGATACAACTCATATCTAATCTGAACGACAGCAAGTGGAGCTGTTCAAAATCTGGGAATGTTCCAAGATTAACGGAGCGTATTACCTTGAAAGTGTTTATTCACTTCGTATGTGCGTCTAGAAATGAATGTATATAAACTTATTAAGTTGCATTCTGGAGATGGTGGGTCCGAACTCCACTGTCAGCAGCCCTGAAGATGGTTTTGTGTGGTATCTAATTTTCACACCAGGCCACTTCCTTTCCACTCCTAGCCCTTTCCTGTCTCATCTTCGTCATAAGACCTATCTGCATCGATTCGGTGTAAAGCAGGTTAGTTTAGTAATGTTTTATTTTACCTGGCAAGATTAAGGCCTTCAGGCCTTCTCTTCCATCTAACCAGGCACTGAAATCTATATATATTACATTGCATTACTTTAAAATAATTAGATTTAATACAAATCGAATTAATAATAATACACGAATGATGAACTATAAGATTAAATTAAGATGAAATAAATTAGATATGATAAAATAATAATTCATTAAAACTAATATCCTACCTGTAAAAAGAGGTAGTACATAAAATTTAATAACATTTGAAAAACAAAACAGGTAAGAATTTTAGACTAATCTTCTACCAGGACATCCATGACAATAGAATGGTTGTGAGTATTAGCATCAAATTTACAGATGATCCTTACTGGTGCATAAAATGTCTCCAAAGTGCTTCCTTAAAGTGCGAATAGCCCTTAACCCTCTGATACTTTCGGGAAGGAGGTTCTACTCACGGCAGGCAATTACTCTGAATGATTTATCGTAGATGGCAGTTCTATGGGTAGGTAAAGCAAGGATGGAATTATAGTAGAGCTGGTGTTAAGACTGATCAGAAGATACGAGTAGGTATTTGGAATATGTAGTAAGGTAAAATGGCTGTGTAGAATGAAGAATTTTATGGATATGGCATAGGTATGCACTGTGCGACGTATTTCTAGTCGGGGCTAAGATAGGTGGTTGTATGAAGGAATTACATGATCACAGTACCGTAAGTTACGGACGTATCTCACACATGCATTTTGACCACGTTGTTATCTGCTCAATAACGTGCACCCAGCGTCTCTATAAATCGCGTCACAATAGTCAAAATGAGGGAAAGCCAGAGCTTCTACCAGCATTTTTTTTTAGATTTTCAGGAAATAAGTATTTATACCGGCGCAGCATGTGCAATGCAGAGAATGTTTTCTGGGTTGTTCGTAATATACGCTTCCCATAACATGTCATCATCGAAAGTAACGCCTATGATATGAATGGTATGTTATTATTACAAAACTTTATAGATGGAATCTCTGGTCGATTTAGATCTGAAGATGAATGGAGGTACATTTGTATATCATCAGCGTAAATATGGTGCTTAAAGAGCGTTAGGTTTTGGGAGACATCTTTAATGTAAATAGAAAAAAGAAGGGGTCCTAACACCGACCCTTAGGGCACACCACACAGAGTGTAAAAAAAATAACGGTAAGTTCAAGAAATGTTTGGTTAAGGTAAAAGTATACAGAATCTAGACAGCGAATGCATCAGTATTGCGTATATGCGGGATATTTAAAACTAGATCTCGGATTTTAGGCAAGAAAAGATGTTTAGGTGCCTAAATAGTCTATACAAATAATAAATTAGAAATAAACATTAAATATAGGCTTTAAAAATTTCGCGATAAAAATGTAAAAATTGCTATGTATGTATGTATGTATGTATGTATGTATGTATGTATGTATGTATGTATGTATTGCACCCATAAGCGAATTTACGTAATTAATTTACAAATTAAAAGTTGAATATTTCGCATATTGGGATACTACAGTAGGCTGTGAATCCAGCAGTCACAAAGGAACTTTTTGGCGCCAGTCTGACGGCAAGGAAAATCCACGAAACTCTTCTTAGAGCACGAGCAACTTGTAAACCGCCCTGAGTACTGCATCCAATAAATTTTATGGTACCGCCTAGGAGTGGCGACTTTCTATTTGGTTCTCACGAGAAAATCACGCGTTGAGGCCTGACCTACTTAGAAGGACAAAGAGACAACGATAACACCCACCAACCCTTGGGAGGAAATGGAAGCATCCACGCTACGAAGAGCGCGAAAGTCTCAGCCAATCACAAAATTCTAAATTTGAATGTCCTGTCATAACGGGAATCTACAGTCAGTATTTCGCTATCTGAAGCCCGGGGTAGTGGTGAAAAACAGTGTCCTGACTTCCTAATAATATTTGAAAATTTATCAGTGCGAAGGTGTGGTTAATTACTGGCTAATTAATTAAAATTTAACTTCACACGGAAGAGTAGTATCGCCCAGGAAATGAACTGTCATGGCGGGAAGGAGCCATTCGCTGGAAGAAAATAACGCCGGTGACGCGCGCCGTCGTGTGGATTATCCTGTGATCGTTTCCCACGGCGCAATATAACAAGTAAGTCAGACCGAAATTAGGAAGATTTTGTACATAAATTTTGAAACTTTAACCTACGGATGTATGTTAAAGCGCTCCCAAGTGCTGGATCACTACGCCACATCCCTTCCACAGAACTATTTTCAAGGTGGGGGAGAACTCATTACATAACCAGCGAGCAGGGTGGTGAATCTTCAATGTGTGACTGAGTGACAGCGTGACTGTGGCTGTGTGTTTCACTGTGTTCGTGGGTTAGATGAATCTTCAGTGTATTTAGAGTGTGTCAGCTAATTCAGTTAGTCAGCTTTGAACTTTACTTTTGGCTAGTAAGAAAGCGATCAGAGACACATGTTGGCATTCCGAGTGAGCCATGTATTTTTACTTGGGAGAGTAACATTTCAGAAATGAACACTTTAACAAACTTTACTACACTTTAAATTTATGCAGAGATAACAGGCAATAGCTACACTTTCAACACTTGGCTTAAATGAACTCACATTACGAATCGAGAGGGACAAATCCATGTTCAGCGTAGCTGCATAAAACCTTTCTAATCCACGTGTAGTTTGACATTTGTTGGAAAGCTATTTTATTCTTCATTTTTGGAGGACGATCAGCATAAATTTCTCCGTATCATTGGAAACTGTACTTTAGCTTGCTTTACCACTTACAATAAACTGTTTTGGCAAGCGAGATGTTTGCGGGGAGAAACTAGTTAAAGCAGGCAGGGAGCAGAATGTCTTTTCATTAATGAAAGGCCGCTGTGTTAAAGACCTTGAGCAAACTGTTATGTTCCGAAGGGGTGAACGATCGGTAAGCTGTATGTAAACAACTGAGAGAGCGGTGTGCAGATCAGCAGGTGTTCCTTTCAGCCAGGTAGCGGAGAGGAGACTTTCGACTTCACGTCAGGAGTCTATGCAGTGCTATCGTCTAATCTTCACTGGAGTGCGAAAAAATGCGAGTGTTTATGTTAATGTAAGCGTGTGTAACGCCATGATAAAAATGTATCCAGTTTGCGTGTGTGAAAATTTGGAATACCACATCAGCTTCAAGATGGAATTCTAATTCACCATGACGGAGCCCGGAGGGTGATCCAACATGCCTCCATCACCCAGGTATGAGCATCAATAAATAATGTAAATAAATATGTAGGATTGTGAGCTAATCGATGATCAAATGTAGCTTAGACTGTTAGGTAGGATTGTAAATAATTCACATAATAATAATAATAATAATAATAATAATAATAATAATAATAATAATAATAATAATAATGTTTGCACTTTCAGCTAGGGTTATTTGCGCACTTCCTTTACGTAGATGTGTTTGCGTGTTGTTTTGGATTATTCTGTAGTATGTCACTTTGACAGTTTAGGATGCTATATTATTTGATCTCAATGAGTGTAATGCCGATTTATAATAAAATAATCATCATGTTATTATAACTTTAGTTTTGAGTGATATTTTTCTGTTGGAGTTGTGATCTTGTAGACGCCGCTTGTTGATTTTAATGCTTATTTTGCTATTTTGCGCACTCAGCTTGTTTTATGTTGTGGAATCATCCTTCAGATGACCGTTTCCGGTAGTTCTTATCCCGTGTATTTTGCGACGATTTTTGGTGGACGCGAGTATTTATTTCTGTGTAGTTGCGGTTACACATTTTTCAATAGCTGTGTTTTGAGAGGCAATCTCGTCACTTTAGTAAGCAGGTAGTGCCAGGAAGCCATTGATGAGTCAGCTCTGATATTTTGTGATATGTGAAGCAGAGAATGATCTAGAGATCGAGCTAAATGAATAATATCCCTGATGATCTACGTTGATAATGGAAACGTGATATTTGGACCATGTCATGAACTGTCGTAAGAAATAGAAATGTGCACGACAGATATTTCGCCCGCCGGATACGAGCGAGGCCGTATTATGAGGTACTACGTCGAGATTAACGATGAGTAAAGAGAATTGAGAGATGAATAATTTAACCAAGAGTGTTAAATATGTTACGACATGGGTTATGATTGTAGGCAGAAGCCTGTATTTTGTTTCAAATAATTCCAGGGAAAGTAGATGCTCGGCAAATATGCTAGCCGTTGTACATGTGAGCAGAGCGACGAGTCAATGTGTATTTTGATAGTCATGTAGTGTCATGGATGAGATGGAATAGCAGTAATTATTGTCCATAAAGGTTAATTAGTGTCATGGCCAGACATGTGTCGTCTGAGGTTAGAGATTGCCGTCAAATTCACAATATTTTTTGCTACTCGCAGCGGGGTAAAATTTTTTCTGTAGACTCCGATATTTTGCGCATTTCATCCTTATTAATTTCCAGTAGGCAGCGATGTTGGGATCTAGTTTTGTTTATTTGTTATTCTTTCTGAGTGTACCTTTCATTACCGTTTATTTGTAGGATGTGATCGTATGTGAATTATTTATATTTGATTTGATGTAAATAGATAGGTGTAGTTAGGCTAGTTTTGTTTTTCTGTATTTTCTTTTGTTGGAGCAGTGTTTCTCCATTAACAGATTTAATTATATAAATAAGATTACATGCCTTAGGATAAGAGATCATCGATTAGGTCACATTCAAAACCATAGTAGTGGTATGCTCATACCAGGCATTCAGTAATTACCAAACCTTTAAAATCCACTACATTTTATTTAGGAAATGAAGCGATCTTTAATAAATCAGTTGTATAGTAACTGCCGCAATGAATGAGGTAAAATAAGATGGCATCTGTCTCCATCTAATGGTGGTACCACAAATAATGAGTTCACAATGAAATGCAGTCAGCGGCAAATTAAGTAAATTTTAATGTACAAGGATCGCTTTCATTTGAAATGTAAACATGAGGCACTTGGCCTAATCATTATTGAGATTTTAAAGAGTTCCAGGCTATCACAGTCATGCAGGTGAAATTTAAATAATTAAATGAGTGATTGTAACACTCAGGTTCATGTTTCAATAATTTCTTTTGTTTAATCACGAGGTGTTGGAATAAGACAGTGGTTATGTGGTAAATGAAGTGTGATATTCATGGTGGTTTTCTTTGAATTATTCCTTATTTGTTACACATGGTTAGCGCAATCCACGATTATTTTAAAGTTGGGTGTTTCCCAAATGAGCCACATGTGTTAAATGTTTGATAAACACCTCTGAGTCAGTGTTGATTTGATGACGTAACTAATTAAAATTAATGATTCAACTACATTAATTTATTTTGAGTGACATTTTTTACGTAATACAATTCATACTTCAGGTGAGGTGGTATTTCTGACCAGAGTCTTGAATTTATTCACGTCATCGTCTTGAAGACAGTGTCAACATAGTCTGGAATATTTTTTTAAATTTCGATCGACTTTCAGTCAATTTTATTTGGCAGATATGGTGTTATTGAAAGGCAGATCTTCAATCTTTTCTTAGTCTCATTTATTTCACTTTGTTTACATTTTTCACCAGTTTAGTTTACTTTCATTTTTGGCACTTTGCACTTTATTCAATAAATCAGTTTGTTATTTAAATTTTAATTCAGTCTTTGGGCACAGTCATTTATAGTTAGTTTACCCCATCTTTTCATTTCCTCACTCCCTGATCGACGGGTGGCCTATCTTCGGGGATAGCATCGGACGGTCCGCGACTGAGGAAGAAGAGTCTACATGCAGCGGTGAGTGTCATTTAAATGTCATTTATTACAGGAGCAGCCGGCGCACAGAAGAAGGAAGAAATCCACCGCAGTTGTTGCCTTGAAAAGGGCACAGTATGTATGTATGTATGTATGTATGTTGGGTATTCAGCCCAAAGGCTGGTTTGATCCTCTACAACTCCACCAACAGCTGTCATAGATAGCCTAGGTGTCACTGAAGATGCATACTAGGGAAATGAGGAGTGAGGTAGTTTCCCGTTGCTTTCCTCACTGAGCCAGAAGTTGCTATTACATATCAGTCTGCCAAGCCCACTGAAATTCATTCACCAACCGACCCTATGAGCGATATATTCACACCATTCCTAGCAGGGACTGGCTGCACAAGGAACGATATTACTAGAATCGCTCATACCTCAGTCACTTTCATATTGTCAAAGCCAAAAGTGAGATTGAGACAGGTCAATGAAAGTAACAAATTTATTCTAGCCCATACCAGAAGACATAGTGCACAGTAAACACTACATCCCGCCAGCAAGGCATAAAAAAATTGCTAAATAAGGAAATTAAAACCGCAGTAAAATTCACTTTGGGCACATGAACAAATAGGAAGCACAGGCCATCATTGTTGCGGCAAGACTTAATATTATACACGAATTTCTCTCCTCAGAAACCTGAAAAACGGTGACTCATTCGATTATAATGTTGAAAACAAACTAGGATTACTAAACAGTTTAAGGTTTTATTCAACACAGGTGTGGCAAGGAAAATTAAACTGTTGGACAGACTTATTTGAATTTCGTTCCTTTCTTTTTCTTCACGTATATACAACTCCTATCTAATCTGAATGACATCAAGTGCAGCTGTTCAAAATTTGGGAGCGTTCCAAGATTGGGGAAGTGTATTGCCTTGAAAGTTTTTAGGCACCTCGTATGCGTAGGTTAATCAGTTGTACATTTTTGAATGAATTCTTACCTCTTTGTTACATAAATGACTGAATATAATTTTCCCGTCAGATGTCAAATATGTATACTCTATAAGCCATGAACGAATTAAGGAATGATGTTTCTCTTTCGGCATTGTAATCCTTGTCTTAAAAGTCGCTATCGAATATAAATTAGCACAAGATAACAGAACATCATGCTACAGTAAAACTTGACCCAGAGAATCGTAAATGGAGTACTGGCACTATTGCCGTGTATCATTCGCGCCTCAGTGCCTGTCTGTAGCACTAATGCGTACTTCCTGACTCAGAATCGCTCCCACTGTCAAAAACAATGTAAAAGTCGTGCATTTCATCATTCCTTTTTATCAACGTTGTACTAGATTTCTTAGGAGAACCAGGAATAGAAGGGAAATTTTTAACAATGTTGACAGAGGTATTATTTATAAGATGCAACCCCTTCGTTAGCTCTCAGGGTTCTCTCTTCTTCAATCCCAGTTCTACAACAACCATTTCTACTCATTCGCGACGAATTCCCAGCCTCATCCAAAGGACAGGCTTCAAAATTGACAGATCTTCAGTCTTGATGTGGCGAGTGTGAGGTAAAGGGAAAACAAGATAAATACAGACGGGTGAGTTGGTCGTGCGGTTAGGGGTGCGCAGCTGTGATTTTGCATCCGGGAGATAGTGGGTTCAAACCCCACTGTCGGCAGGCCTGAAGATGGTTTTCCCCATTTTCACACCAGGCAAATGCTGGAGCTGTACCACTCCCTTCCTACTCCCAGGTCTTTGCTATTCCCTCGTCGCCTTAAGACCTATCTGTGTCGGTGTGACGTTAAAACCAATTATAAAGATAAATACAGGAAAATGGATTAAACAAAGATGCAGGTAAATGCAGGGGGTTTAGCCTAGGAACACAGGACAAACATAAAAGGAGCCCTAAGGGCCAATATAAGCATCAGAAAGGAACAAACAAGTGACAACTCAAGTTATATCGTCAGTCAGTTACTTTGGCACGCGTAGGCCAAATGCGAAGGGCAAAAATGATTAAATTAAAAATAGATACGCTTCAGTGTACAAGCCCAACTCTTACTGGGTAGGAAAGCTCCCATCATCAGTGGAATGCACAATCCCCTCGTGTTTCTTTCCATCTTGCGGTCCGTTGAGTTATGCTTTCAGTTAACCTTGGGTTGCCATACGTCCTGAAAAAGCGGGATTCTCCTGAATTTGAGCATGTGCCCCCACATCCTGACTGACTTTTTACAAATCCCTAAGTGTCCTGAATTTTAAAAATCAGAGAAAATTATTAAAAATTTTGCTCAAATGCTTTTGAAAGGGAATGTCCCATTTGTTACTTAAAAGTCTATGCAAATAACATTGAATATTATTTAATTTTGGAGTGGTCTTTAAGTAGGCATTTTACTTGAAGTATGATTTTTTGTCATTTCTGTATTTCATCTCCAACATAAACATCATATAACAAGTGTGTATTTTGGTAATGTATGGGACAGTTCACATGGAATTACCCAAATACACTCGTTGGAATCACAGGCGCCGACTTTTGGTCTTCAGCACGGGGGCGAGTATGAATATAGTTTTGTGGGAGCAAAAACAAGATTGTGTCCCCGTACCACTACATGCATAGGGGCAAATGCTCCCGTGGAGTTGGCACCTATGTTTGGAACTTGTCGATGTTGGTGTCCTGAATTTCATCCTGAATCTTATGGCAACCCTGAGTTAGCGGTATTTCACGTAGCAGGTCATGCAGGGTAGTTTCCAGTCTTCACTTAAGAAATTAATAACACAATACCTGTGCGGCTTGGGTAAATAGGTGTCCTCTGAGTATGGCTTAAATGCCGATATAGGACAGGAAAATTACGAGAGCAACTCGAGAAGTTGATTAATTAGCAAATCCAACAAGGTAACTGTCATGGGGTCTTTGTGTGTGTGTGTGTGTGTGTGTGTGTGTGTGTGTGTGTGTGTGTGATATTACTCTAAGTACCGGAAGAACTTAACTTTTAAAGCACAGAAACCGCCAATTTCACTATAAAATTTATTCGTTTATTTGTTAATTTGAATTCCTTTCATGCATGATGGCTTAACATGTTCCATGTCCTTTAATAAATAATGTTATTTGCTTTACGGTTTTCGGAGACGCCGAGGGTTGCCGGAATTTAGTCCCGGTGGAGTTCATTTACATGCCAGTAAATCTACCGACACGAGACTGACGTATTTCAGTACCTTCAAATACCACCGGACTGAGCCAGGATCGAACTTGCTAAGTTGGGGTCACAAGGCCAGCACCTCAACCGTCTGAGCCACTCAGCCCGGTCCCATCTCCTCTAAGAGGGCTGTTGTCGTCATGGTACAGTACATATCAACGTCCATCATATTATTATTATTACTATTGTCCCGCTGCTTGGCTGAATAGTGAGTGTACTGACCTTCAGCTCACAGGACCTACCCGAGGATTATAATTGCGCATGTTTAATTGCTCTGGCTGGGTGTTTTTGTTTGTCTTAACTTGCATCTTCATTTACATACAACACAACACACTACACTACACAACCAACCACCACAGAAACACGCAATAGTGATTACATTCCTCCACACAGGGTTGGTGTCAGGAAGGGCATCCGGCCGTAAAACAGGACCAAATCCAAACTTATTGCCAACCCCAAGAAATTCATGAAAAGGGTAGGAATATTTATTTATTTATTTATTTATTTATTTATTTATTTATTTATTTATTTATTTATTTATTTATTTATTTATTTATTTATTTATTTATGTATTTATTTATTTATTTACTCTCCAGGGTTCGTTTCTCCCCAAGACGCAGTGAGAGGCCCCACCTCTACAGCCTCAAAGGCAGTGTCTTGGAGCGTGAGACATTCGGTCGGGGATACAACCGGACAGGAGGACCAGTACTTCGCCCAGGCGGCCTCCTCACCTGCTATGCTGAACAGGAGCCTTGATGGGGATGGGAAGTTTGGAAGGGATAGTCAATAAGAGGGAAGGAAGCGGCCATGGCCTTAAGTTAGGTACTGTACCATCCCGGCAGTTGCCTGGAGAAGAAGTGGGAAACCACTGAAAACCACTTCGAGGATGACTGAGGTGGAAATCGAACCACCTCTATTCAATTGACTTTCCGAGGCTGAGTGGATCCCGTTCCAGCCCTCTTACCACTTTTCAAATTTCGTAGCAGGGCTGGAAATCGAACCCGGGCCTCCATGGGTGGCAGCTAATCACACTAACTACTACACCACAGGGTCGGAATTTAATATTCATAAATATTAAGTTTGTAGTGATTCGCTAAATAGTCGAAATAAATGCAAATCGAACTCCAGATTCTCTCCAGACAAATTCTTGTTATATTACGGCAGAGAGTTTATATTTTTGTTTATATATTTATGTGTTTATTTAGCATATGGCATTTAGTACTGGGAGTTCCCCAAGACATATTCGGCCCGCCTTATGCAGGTCTTTCTATTTGACGCTTATGAGAGACCTGTATGTACGAGTGTGAGCTGATGATGTCAACGAGGTAGAAGAAAGTGAAACCCGGCGTCGAATAACACCAAAGGGTCTGTTCAAGGCTTAACGTCTCCATCCGAGGACGAACAGCGTCGTATGTCCGTACGAATACTACGGAGAGATTCAGAATTGCAGTTTGCTTTACGTCGCGCCGACACAGATAGGTCTTATGGAGACGATGGGACAGGAAAGGGCTGGAAGTGGGAGGAAGAGGGCGTGGCCTTAATTAAGGTACAGCCCCAGCATTTGCCTGGTCTGAAAATGGGAAACCACGGAAATCCATCTTCAGGGCTGCCGGCAGTGGGGTTCGAACCTACTATCTCCCGAATACTGGATATTGGCCGCAATTAAGCGATTGCAGCTATCGAGCTCGGTGATTCAGAATTGAATCCAGGCTTTTAGCACGCAATCTTAGATATTGCATACCACCACCTCTCCAACCCTGCCGATCAACGTTCTGATGGTGAAAATGTATTCCGCTAACGGGAGTCGAACCGGTTAACCACGGTCTCAGAGCAGTAAAGAGTTGCTGCCTTAACAATTACGGCCACCACGCGGGCTTACGCTAAAAGTCACATAAACAAATAGATCTTGGTAATTTTCCTTTTATCGTATGTCTTAAATAACTTTATTCAACTTAATAAATTACGTTCTACCAATTTCACAAATCGGACCTTGTTTCTGCTATGTTCATCACGTAAAATACTTGAAAAGTTTTGACTTAATATTTCCATGATTGATCTTCCTCAGTGAAGGATACCCTGGACTGGATCAATAAGGAACACTCTAAGAAAGCCATTCGTTTGAAACCAGTTTGAAAATTATTTGTGGTGTAGACGAAGTGAGTGGTACTCCAATCCACTTCTTTCCTCAAGTTGTTGGGACCCCCGTGGGTGGGGGACGCAGACGAAGAATACACCCACGACATCCCCTGTCTGTCGTAAGAAGCGACTAAAAGGGGCGACCAATGGATGATTGTATATGAATAGAGGCATGATTTTTTCGCTTTAACGATAAACGCGACAAAAATCTTTTGAAGCGATTTTGAGATATCCTAAAGAATCATATGATTCTGGTTACGAAATGAGTGATTTTGTTTTCGCGAATTACAGCGAATTAAAGCGATGAGGCCAGTTTAAAGCAAAATGCACTTATTTTGCGATAAGTGCGAAAATGCAGCGAAATTAATTGAAAATAACGATCTTGAAATTGTATTCGAATATCACGCGTGTGAAGAGAAACAGATGACAGAAGAACGATTTCTCAATTCGACAGTGTATCTTTTCGTTTTCATTAAAATTTTAAAAACCCTTAACGGTATGGCGATATAGAGCGACAGCTGCGGCCATATATAGTGAAGAGGGCAATTTGTTATTAATCTTGATTAGGCCTATATTATAGTTCTAATCAAGATTAAGTTACATAAGGCATAATGCATTATTAACAATTTTGTTTCTCTTTATCTATTTTTCACATAAATAATTCACAAATCTCACGAATTAAACATTTTGTGAATAATTTTACGAAATGATTAAAGCGAAATTAAAGCGATGGGGTCAGCCCTATTTCGCGAAATAACGCGAAAAATTGTTTTCTTTTCGCGAAATCGAACAAAAATTAATGCGAAATAATCATGCCTCTATATATGAACCACGAAACTATTTATGATTAGTACCACCACGCGGGGAACACCATGGGTCGCCTTTACTTACGAGTAGTAACACTATGTTAGCTACACAGTAGGTTTGTGATTAGTAGCAACAGAAAGTGGGTTTGTGTGGGTTTTCCAGTACCCGTGATTAGTACCATTGTCAGCAACACTACGGGTCTTGGCGTTGCCTGTGATTAGTACCACTATATCAGCGACTCCGTGGGTCTGCGTTGCGTGTGATTAGTACCCACTATATGTGGAACACCATGGGAATATCGGCGCCCGTGATTGGTACACCTAGGTGAGGAACACCATGGGTTTGCGTTGCCTATGAGTGGTGCTATTATATGAAAAACACAATAAGTCTGCTTTACCTGTGCGAAGTACAATACTTGTGAGTAGTACCATAATGTATGGAATACCGGGAGTCTACGCCAATTTTGATTAGTAACGCAACATGACAAATAACATGGTTCTACTTTACTAGCGAAAAGTACCATTATTAGGGGCTGTTGACCTGGATTTTAGACCCCTTTAGACAACAAGCATCCTCGGTTCAGGACTGTGCTTTAGAAGCAGTCCCTTGGTCAGTGATACTAAAGTCTATGACAGTTTCTTGGTCGGATCCACTGATTGTTTTAAATTCATACCTTTCCATTCAGTCCGCCTCTGTGGTGTAGTGGTTAGTGTGATTAGCTGCCACCCCCAGAACCCCTGGTTCGATTCCCGGCTCTGCCACGAAATTTGAAAAGTGGTACGACGGCTGGAACGGGGTCCACTCAGCCTCGGGAGGTCAACTGAGTAGAGGGGGTTCGATTCCCTCCTCAGCCATCCTGGAAGCGGTTTTCCGTGGTTTCCCACTTCTCCATGCAAATGCCGGGATGGTACCTAACTTTAGGCCAGGGCCGCTTCCTTCCCTCTTCCTTGTCTACCCCTTCCAAACTTCCCATCCCCCCTCAAGGCCCCTGTTAAGCATAGCAGGTGAGGCTGCCTGGGCGAGGTACTGGTCATCCTCCCCAGTTTTATCCCCCGACCCAGAATCTGAAGCTCCAGGACACTGCCCTTGAGGTGGTAGAGGTGGGATCCCTCGCTGAGTCCGAGGGAAAACAGACCTGGAGGGTAACCAGATTACGAACGAACCTTTCCATTCATTCTTCATCATCACGTTTTTTTTATTTTGGTCAGTGGATGATTTTGAACTTTTAAATTGTCATTGTATATCGTCTCATTTCGTACTATTAGGGGGCCGATGACCTAGCTCTCAGGCCCCTTTAAACAGCAAGCCTCATCATCATCATCACCTTCATCATCAATATGTTGGGTGCACCTCCAGATCCTTAAATCAGTCTATAACTAAGGGCATGAGTGACGTCGTGGCTTGTTTCTCATTAAGCTGTTCGCGGTTCAAATCTCTATGGTCTGCCACGACGGTTAGCCTATTCAAGTCCCGTTCATCGAAAAATATTTTGAACATCAGAATGTTGGCCGGCAGGGTAGGAAAGGTGGAGGTACACAATTTAAAATCACTAGATTGCATGTCAAAAGTATGGATTCAAATCCAAACCTCTGCGCAGTGTTCGTATGGAGGGAAGGCATATTGCGCTGTTGATGGTTGATTTCGTTCGTCGTGTGGGGACGTTAAGCCTTGTGCACAGACCTTGCTGCTATTCGACAGGAATAGGCTTTGCGCCGTCACCGGGTTTGATTTATTTAATTTCATTAGCTGATCTGGTGAGGTTGGCATCAGAAAGGGCATCCGATCATGAAAGCTCGCAACAAAGATTCATCTCACTTCATAACCAACCCCGTAGAAGTACGGGACGAGGGTAGGGCACACAATCTCATGAAAATGTATACCCTTGCGGTTCGAACTGCATTTAAAACTAGAGTTCCTTGAATATGATCACGTATAACTGCAAGCTTGCATTCTTCAAAATTCGGGACACACGAGGGTTCAAACTCGAGTCAGTTGGATAGGAAACATGCAACCTCTAGACGAGGGCCTCTTAGGGTGCGTGCGCAAGTACATTGCACTGTACACGGTGCAAAAGACGACTTCGCTTGGTTGACCAGAGTGCAGACCCCCACTCCTCGATTTGGAGAAATAGCTCTCTCTCTCTCTCTGTCTCCACGCCTGTCTCGCTCGCTCCGCCTGTCTCCCTCTTCCTCACTTGCGCCGTAGCGCTCCAAATCCGAGCCGAATTGAGCCGAACTTAGCCGAGTAGCCCAGAGACGAAGCGTTGGTCCGAGCCGAGCCGAGTGGGACCGATGCAATGTGTACGGGAACACTGCGCCTCAGTTTGCACGCGTGAGATTGTGGGCGTTTGAGAGGCCCGGCTCTAGACTAATGTGGTGGCTTCTAAATATTGTGCCCTACAGGACTCTATGGTTCCGGCCAGGCGAAAGCCGGTCTCGAACCCAGAGTACAGTAGTGAAAGAACTCTCACAAACGTGAGCTTGTGCACATAGTCTTACCTGAACACACATCCTCGCTCGGCCGTAAAATAACGCACTTCTCAGGGATAACATGGGTGAACAATGGGCAACATTAAGATAAAACACTAGGATATGTGACTAATCAGGTAAGAATTAGCTAAATTTTAAAAAAATATCTAACAGAAAACATCGCTGCATTCAAAGTTTTGCAATCAGGGATTTATTACATAAACAAAAACTATATACAAATGTAAGAGCTTTCAAATGCTTGGGTAAAGATAATTTTGAGCCGATGACAACCAGTTCACTGCCTTCACGACACAGCTGTGCTGTAACAAGCATGTTACAATTGTGTAAGTAATGAAATCTAGAAAAACGGATATCTGCTGAAATACACATCTAACAGTAATTCCCATAAAATTTACTATGCCTCGTACCATCGAACCCCGGTGCAAACAAATATAAACACATAATGTACAGTGTCCTGACTCGGTCACGAACCCTGGTCCCATGAAGAGTAAGGCGTAGAATACTCATATACAAACAATATAAAAGAACACAACCAACATGTCCAAGGGGTCAATATCAAACGGGCCAGTGTTATAATTAAAGTAGAACAAACCAAACAAAAACCTCTCCCCGCGTTCAAAACATCAAGGTCATCTTCTCCCCCCTACACAATCGACAAGCTGCAGACAGCAATATAACCGAGTTTCAAGACTGTGACCTCAGACACAACAACCCTCATCATTCGACCACTTGACAAGCGGCAGTCCACATAATTTACGAGCTCAGCTGGCTGCGGGCTAAGAAATCTCGCCTTTCAAAACACCTCACGTAATCTGGCTGCTAAAAGCACTCTTTTAAATACACCTGGTCTATCCGCCCTCATCTCAATATCACCAGCAATATAACAAATCTTATTTCCGCCTCCCATGGGCTCAACCTTGATAATACAAAGACATAAATCATTAAGCTATAGTCACATGGCCATAATAAGGCATCTCACATACATCCAATACACTCTCAAACTGTGCTGGGCTTTCTCATATCAATTCATACAGTCAGCTACATGCATAATGCTCACATCTCTCAAACATTCGGACTCGCTCGCCCTGTCAGTAAAGCTAGGTGAATTACGGGTTGAATCCTGGTCTCAACTATACAGCCTACGTCTGCAGTGACAAATGCCTAAACGCGACACAAATAAAAAGTGCCTGCCTGTTAGACTAACCTACCATGACCAAGGGAGTTCGACCTGACCCATGAAGATAACACGCACGCTAATATAATACTATCGAAATGAAATATAAACACACCAACAAGGAATCTACAAACTATCATCTACCCTAATGTACGGGGTTCGAGCTTGAAGCCTAGCTCTTTATTACCAAGAATTTTCCTACCATAACTAACCTGTTGGCTGACGGCCCCCCTATTCCTATCTAAATTTAAATGACATGCTTGAAACAGAATTGGAAAGCTCTGACCTTATGTGATTGATGACATGACGGAGCGGCCCTCCCTGTGGACCACTGAATTTACCACATCATGACAAACTGCGACGCTTGCAGCAGATACTGGTGAACACTTGGAGACATTCTATCTTGCGTGAGTCCTTCGTACAACTCCTTAGGTGGTTGGAAGATGTCCCCTTCGACGTCGCACTGATCAGGTACACCCAACGTTCCTGGATCGATTCCCGTTGTCGTGTCGGCTTCAGCTCCGGTTGTGGCTTTCTCGCACTGATGATGTAAAAGCTCGTTCTGGCTTGGTGCAGGGGTAACTGAAAACAAATTCATTGATTACAGACTGTCCAGACTCGATGCCTGTTTCCATTACTATCGTGCCTCACACGTTACATTGACCAAGTCTTGTTCTGAATTTGAAACCTGGTACACTATAGTTTCTTCACCACTCTTAGTAACACTGTTATTCCATCCTTTCACTGGGACAACATGTAGTTCTGGAAGAACTACCCTGACCCTATATTTATTCTAGCATTACGTCAGTTACAACTTGACCTCACAGAAATATGAAGCTACTAGTTCATCAGTCTATTACAGGCAGTACCTCATCTCATCATAGCATATCAACACAGGTAATATCAAGACTTTAGCTGAATATGCAAGTTGATTACTTACTTCCTCGCAGGTTCAGTAGTACTAGTTGTATGTGCAGCTCGAAGATAAAATGTTGTTCGCAGTACCGACACGCAGCATGACGACTTCGTTCAAGCAGCCTTACGGTCAAAGAATGAGGCTGATGTGCCAGGCGGCCTTGCTTTTATAACCAGGTTAGCGTAACCACGCCGCTTGATCGCGTGCAGGATACGCGCGCCCACGACTCGAAGTTTTCCCGCGCAACGCACGTCAAGTACCCTATTTAACGAATGCATTTATGATTGCAGCCCTAATGCATATAAAAATTAAGCAGAAATTATGCAGGTTGCAATTCTTGTATCAAATCCAATGCAACTCTTCCGTAACCAAAGATATTAATTTAATTCATTTTTCCCTCCGAAGGTAAGTTTTCCCGGGATCCGGGAAGCGTCCCCAATCTTCATTAAGAGGCTTGGCTTGGGACATAACTCCCTTTAATGAGGTTCTGGAGATTTTCATAATGACGCTCTAGCTCTCTTCACACAAGGACACTTCTTCTGGACTCTTTTATGAAATAAACTATAAGACAATGACTTCGTGGGTGGTCTCATGTAATCCCAATATCAATACTAAAATCTATACTATTGGTCCATGAACAGAACGGTTCAATATGCTTGTCCAATTACGTAAAAAAAGTACCCTCAGTAGTTTGAATTATCTCTCTTCGCTATCGTTCGCGCAGGTCTGAGGATCGTCATTTCCAAGAAGTCTACTGGGAAGGTAGCGGCTTGGTGTGAAAATAGGAAACTACGGAAAACGATTTTCAGGGCTGCCGACGGTGCGATGCGAACCCACTATCTCCCGAATGCGAGCTGACAGCTCTGAAGATGGTTTTTAAATTGTTTCCCGTTGTTTTCTATGTTCATTCCAAGGAAGTCCTGGGGCAGTGCATTAATTAAGGCCACGGTCGCTTCCTTTCCACCCCTAGTCCTTTCCTATCCCATCGTCGCCATAAGGACCTAAATGCGTTGGTGTGACGTAAAGCAAATTGTAAAAATAATATTTTAAAAATCCATTACTTGTGGTCCTCGGTGAGACGTGCGGCACCAAACAAGTTCAACCCAGTAACATTCTTGATAATGACCTACCATCGAGTGGGAACACAGAGTAGAGTAACCAAACAGTACATTGTATTTTGGCCACATTTGTATAAATTACATTCAATTAGTAATAACAGTCATTAACTAACACACGAATGAGATAAATCAACCCCAGAATCGGCACTGAAAAAAAACCGCGGGTGTTTCTGAAATTAAAAACAAACGTCTTGTGTGCAACCTTGACCTCAGATTATGGCAGATCATGAAAGGTTGTGACTTGTTATGGATTACCAGTGCTCTTTTGTGCTGTTGGAGGATGGACACTAAAGGTTTCGTTAATGACCCAAATCTTGATATATCGCAAAACGTACAAGTGGAAGTGGAGGTGGTGATTATTGTTTTGAGAGGAAGTACAACAGAGCGCACAATGTTCTATTAACACTAATTAGAGGGGAAAATGGAAGGAGTTCGACACATCGAAAAATGAAGGTATCGGCCAAAGAAAGACAAGAGTTACGAAGGGCGTTAAAATGAGACTTCTTAGATCTCGAATGCTCGAATACCTCCGTAGTCGTAAAAGAACAAGAGTTGACAAAGGGAGATCGGATGAGATGAAAGCGGAGAGTCTGGCACAGGTAACTGGAAGCAATGCCAGGACTCATCTAAGGGCCCCATGGTTGCCAATCCACGATCCATAAGAGCCCCTGATGCCTCTTTAGTTACCTCTTACGACAGGCAGGGGATACCATGGGTGTTATTCTACTGCCCCCCAGCCGCAGAAGGTGAAACATGGACGTGGGTGGAGCATATAATAATAATAATAATAATAATAATAATAATAATAATAATAATAATAATAATAATAATAATAATATCATTTTGAAACCTCCCAAGAAAAGCAAAAGTGATGAATGTTAAAGTGATTAGAAATGGTAAATTTGACTCTGATCACTATCTCTCCAAAGTTAAAATACGTTTCCTTCCACCGAGAAAAAAAAAGATCCACCCAAAGTGAAAAAATACAACACCAACCGAAAGAACATCAAAAATATATTATAAATAACTTCATGTTAGGAATCTGTTCTCCTGGAACAATGACCTGGCAACATTTCTGTCAAAAGATCAATGAAGCCGCTAAGAAAACGCTCAGTCTAGCAATGATGAAACGTACTATCTGGTGGAATGAAGAATGTGAGAGAGCACTCAAAAAGAGATCTGACACGTGGAGAAAATGGAAATGTTCAAGAAGTACGGAACACTTGGAACAATTCAGAAAACAAACGCAGGACCAAACGACCATTCGAGAATGCAAAGTTACAAAACCTCCAGGGCAACTTCCAAACCTTAAAGGAAGAGCTCAAAGGATACCAACTTCCATGTTTAGGCTTCAAAAACGAACAAAGCAAAATTGGATTGAACAATCAAGAAATTTGTGATATATTAGCCAGGTGCTTCGAGAAACTCATCAACTGCCCACCTCCAACAAACAAACTAGAACTTCTGGCTCCTCCTATGAACCTAGAAGATGATATGCCACCAACAAAAGAAGAAATAAAAGAAGCCCTAAAAAGTCTCAAGAACAACCAAGGGCCGATGACCTGCAATGTTAGGCCCCTTAAAACAACAAGCACAACAACAAGAACAACCAAGCCAGTGCAGAAGACTCAATATCAGCAGAATTGTTGAAATGGGCTGAACCGGAAATCTTGGACGACCTGCACCATATTTTCCAGCAAATATGGGAGACAGGAAAGCTACCAGACGAATGGAAACAGCGCTGATTCACCCACTCCATAAGAAAGGGAACAAACAATATGTTAACAACTACAGAGGCGTGTCGCTACTCTCAGTCGCTTACAAAATCCTCTCCAAGATACACTGACTGACAGAGCAAATGCAACACCAAGGAGGAGTGGTTCGAAAGGGATGAAAGTTGGGGAAAAAACAGAGACGGCACGGACGAATAATTGATGCTTATTTCAAACCGATATGCAGGTTACACAATGCGCACGGCATCGACTCAGTAGGATGTAGGACCACCGCGAGCGGCGATGCACGCAGAAACACGTCGAGGTACAGAGTCAATAAGAGTGCGGATGGTGTCCTGAGGGATGGTTCTCCATTCTCTGTCAACCATTTGCCACAGTTGGTCGTCCGTACGAGGCTGGGGCAGAGTTTGCAAACGGCGTCCAATGAGATCCCACACGTGTTCGATTGGTGAGAGATCCGGAGAGTACGCTGGCCACGGAAGCATCTGTACACCTCGTAGAGCCTGTTGGGAGATGCGAGCAGTGTGTGGGCGGGCATTATCCTGATGAAACAGAGCATTGGGCAGCCCCTGAATGTACGGGAGTGCCACCGGCCGCAGCACATGCTGCACGTAGCGGTGGGCATTTAACGTGCCTTGAATACGCACTAGAGGTGACGTGGAATCATACGCAATGGCGCCCCAAACCATGATGCCGCGTTGTCTAGCGGTAGGGCGCTCCACAGTTACTGCCGGATTTGACCTTTCTCCACGCCGACGCTACACTCGTCTGCGGTGACTATCACTGACAGAACAGAAGCGTGACTCATCGGAGAACACGACGTTCCGCCATTCCCTCATCCAAGTCGCTCTAGTCCGGCACCATGCCAGGCGTGCACGTCTATGCTGTGGAGTCAATGGTAGTCTTCTGAGCGGACGCCGGGAGTGCAGGCCTCCTTCAACCAATCGACGGGAAATTGTTCTGGTCGATATTTGAACAGCCAGGGTGTCTTGCACATGCTGAAGAATGGCGGTTGACGTGGCGTGCGGGGCTGCCACCGCTTGGCGGCGGATGCGCCTATCCTCGCGTGCTGACGTCACTCGGGCTACGCCTGGACCCCTCGCACGTGCCACATGTCCCTGCGCCAACCATCTTCGCCACAGGCGCTGCACCGTGGACACATCCCTATGGGTATCGGCTGCGATTTGACGAAGCGACCAACCTGCCCTTCTCAGCCCGATCACCATACCCCTCGTAAAGTCGTCTGTCTGCTGGAAATGCCTCCGTTGACGGCGGCCTGGCATTCTTAGCTATACACGTGTCCTGTGGCACACGACAACACGTTCTACAATGACTGTCGGCTGAGAAATCACGGTACGAAGTGGGCCATTCGCCAACGCCGTGTCCCATTTATCGTTCGCTACGTGCGCAGCACAGCGGCGCATTTCACATCATGAGCATACCTCAGTGACGTCAGTCTACCCTGCAATTGGCATAGAGTTCTGACCACTCCTTCTTGGTGTTGCATTTGCTCTGTCAGTCAGTGTACTTCTGAACGGAATTGCAGGAATACTAGATAAGCAACTTGGAGAATACCAAGGTGGGTTCCGGAAAGGCCACTCCTGTGCTGAACAAATCCTTCATTTGAAATCAATAATTCGCCACAGAGCGCTGAACGGCAAAATTATAGCGGTTTATTTTATTGATTTCAAAAAAGCCTTTGACTCGGTGGACAGAGAGACCCTAGATACGATTATCAGAGAATTTGGGGTCAAAAACAAAGTGGCAAACATCAGATAAACCTTAACAGGCACAACTTCAAAGGTGAAATTCATGGGAGAAGTGTCGCAGTCATTTTAAATGAAGAAAAGGTGTGCAACAGGGTGATGGATTATTATCACTATTATTCAACTGTGTCCTGGAGAAGATTGTTAGAATTTGGAATTACGAACTTGAAAGTCAAGGGATAACCCAGATCTGCTAAGGAAGAAAATCAGGAGGAATCAAAGTCAAGTGCTTCGCTTTTGCTGATGATTTTAGAAAACCTAGAGGAAGCGGCCATACAGATCAATCTCCTAGAAAAGATCGCCAGCAAGATGGGACTTAGGATCTCGAAAGAGAAGACCAAGTTCATGAAGATCGACAAACATGGACCACAATTCCTTGAAACAGAGATTGGACGGATTCAGAAGAATAAAAAGTTAAAATACATTGGTCAAATCATACAAGAGAACGGACTAGAAAAAGCTGCTGTAGATGATCATATCATAGCTTATAGACTGACGAGAAACATCTACAACAAGAAATGAATCTCATGGAATGCCAAAATAAGGTCTTACAACACTGTAGCAAAAACAGAATGTCTATACTGCAGCGAATTGGTCTCGATGAATTACAAATTGGAGAAGCTGGAGATCCTAGAAAGAAGAATAATACGGAAAATCATGGGGCCCAGTCCAGACTGAAACCGGCTGAAAACCTCGGAATAACAATCAAGTCTACAAAAATGTAGAGAAAATTTCAGAGATCATGAAAAAGAGAATGTTATCATTTCTCGGACATTTGTATAAAATGGACAAAACCAGACTAACCAATGTGTTATTCGACTACCTGTGGAACAAGAAGACGACGACGGCCTGGATTAAGGGAGTTCGTAAAGATCTAGAGAAGTCCAACATCCAGGAAGATCGTATGTTAGACAGGAAAACATTTCGGACCATGAATCAAAATTTGGAAGGATTTCGAGTCAAAAGAACTGCAAAGACGAGAACAGCCTGGAGGATGAACAAGAAACAGCAGGGCGCCCATATGGAGGAGTACTGGAGGAAGATGAAACTTCAGACAAAGTAAAAATGAAATTGTGCTGTGATCCTCAGTGGTCAATTCGCAAATAAAAAATAAAATAATAGTTTTACATCCCACGTATACTTTTACGGTTTTCGGAGACGCCGAGGTGCCGGAATTTTGCCCCATAGCATTCTTTGACGTGCCGGTAAATCCACCGACACGAGGCTGGAGAATCTGAGCACCTTCAAATAAGTTACCACCGGAATGAGCCGGATAGAACCTATGAACTTGAAGTCAGAAGGCCAACCTCTACCGTCTGAGCTACTCAAACCGGCGAGAAGACCATCCTGGACGCGGAACTCCCGACTGTGGCTCGACATCCATGATATGGCAACTCTAATCCGTAAAGCGCAAGATAAAAGAAATTACTCCATGGTGGTCGCCGACATTCTGTGAGGAGACGGTACAAGAAGAAGAAGAAGTAATAACAGTAACTCTCGTTGCATGCAAAAAGTTCCTGATGTAGAACCACATTTACATTTCAACCGACAATTCTTCTTCCGGTAAAATGAGTTTTAGACCATAAAGCTGGAAGTAAATAACATTTTATGGCCACGTTCAGTTGGAGTAGTACTTTTATAATGTTCAAATGTTCTCTCGAGCCACTACATTTCCACTGATTTAAATGTTTAGTAATCGCGAATAAAGAGTGAATCACACTTCCAATATTTGCAGTTTTCTGTGGCGGAATGAAAGCTTGTGTTTCCGTCGCAATGAAGATGCAATCCATCGACGAGTGTTTGCGTGAAAAAGACAATCAAGCCATTATTGACAGATCTAAAAATAATATTTCGAAAGACAGAACTGATAAACTTTCGATCATTCATTTGAGAATCGTCCTCTTCCTGATATTGGTTATGATTATGGTTGTTTAACGGGATCAAACATCTAAGTTATCGCCTCTCTCCCATTCCTCTTTCTCCTTGTTCTCAAGAATGTGGTTCCTCGACAGAGGTAGAAAGACCGCACCAAGTTCGAAATTCTAGCGGGATTTTATTCTTAGATTGTCCCTGGGAAATATGTGTAAGGTCAGGTATTGATATCCTAGCTCATCAACTGTCATTTAAGAGAGGCTCGTACCATTGGCATGTAAAAGAACGCATTCTCAATGTAATACAGTATATCAGATTCCCGCGCCAACCACCATAAATGCAAATCTTTCTTTCTTAATCTGTTTACCCTCCGCGGTTGGTTTCTCCCTCGGACTCTGCGAGGGATCCCACCTCTATCGCCTCAAGGGCAGCGTCCTGGAACGTGAGACACTGGGTCGGGAATACAACTGGGGAAGAGGACCAGTGCCTCGCCCCCAGGCGGCCTCACCTGCTATACTGAACAGAGGCCTTGTAGGGGCGGCGGATTGGAAAGGATAGACAAGGAAGAGGGAAGGAAGCGGCCGTGGCCTTAACTTAGGTACCATCCCGGCATTTGCCTGAAGGAGAAGTGGGAAACCACGGAAAACCACTACGAGGATGGCTGAGGTGGGAATCGAACCCATCTCTACTCAATTGACCTCCCGAGGCTGAGTGGACCCCGTTCCAGGCCTCGTACCTCTTTTCAAATTTCGTGGCAGAGCCGAGAATCGAACCCGGGCCTCCGGGGCTGACACCTAATCAGCTAATCACGCTAACCACTAAAATTAAGTTAACATTCAATTCAAGCAAAAAATGTTGACATAGCTTAAATAAACCATTTTCTCTCAAATGGTGTGTAAAAAGAGTAATAACTGTCCGGCTCCTTAGCCGAATGGTCAGCGTAGTCACCTTCGGTTCAGAGGGTCCCGGTTTCGATTTCCGGCTGGGTCGAAGATTTTAATCTTAAATGGTTATTTCCCCTTCCTCCGGGACTGGGTGTTCGTACCGTCTCCAACATTACTGCAACTCACACATGACACAAAACACTATCCTCCACTACAATAACACGCAGTTTCCTATACACGGCAGATGCAACCCACACTCGTCGGAGGGTCTGCCTTACAAGAGCTTCACCAGGCTAGGAATAGCCACACGATATTAAATTCAAGCTAATAACTGTTAATAATATGTAATCAATATTTTATCACTTCCCTAAAATGATGTACCTTTTCAAGACAACCAACAAGCCTAGTGACCTACATATTTATATATACCTATATATTTATATTCTTAAAGGTCGCTTTAACAATCGGCATAAATTACTTTTTATTACCTGAATGTCCCGTTATTACTTTTTCGAATTAAAATATAAAAATTTTATTCCATTCTGACATTAAAATAACTTTATAGAGAAAAGTAAATATTTTCCAACATTCTAAAGGATTCAGATTGTTTGAAAGTACACGATATATATTGAACCGTATCGTTCATGATGAAGGAAATAGACATGTAACGCAATAGAAGTATTGTGTCAGGGAGTCGAATTCAGAAAATGAGCGAAGCGGTTCTGATTGCACTGGGAGGGGGGGGGGGGGGAGGGGAGAGCGCTGAGTCGGGCGTGGCATTCAGAGAGAGCGAGCAAGAAAATCACAGATGAAGGATGGAGATACTCAAATGCTGTTCGGGGAATTCCATCTACCACCCTGATAAAGAAAAACGTGGCAAGAAGCAGGCCTGACAAGTTAGAAATAAGGATCTGCTTTCCTCGAAGGAAATCAGAGAAACTAAAATAACAGTTATCTCTCTTTTAGTCCAACCCTTCGTAAGGGTGTAGTGGCATCACGCGACACTCCTTTTGGTGTTCTTCCTCCAGGAGTCTCTGCTTTGGGCATGGTGACTTGCTTGCTGTAAGCTCATCCTGATCAAGCTCTTGATGCGGTCCATCCATCGTACCGGTGCACGTTCTCTAGGTCTTCGGCCGCCGACTTTTCCCTCTATGATAAGTATTTCCATTGCCTCCTGTGTTCTGGCAATATGGCCAAAATATCTTAGTTGTGTTCGATTGATGAGGGTCGACAGTCTTGTTCTGATGCCGAGCTGTTGTAGGATCGATTCGTTAGTACGGTGTGCTGTCCATGGTATTCGCAGTAATCTCCTATAGCACAACATTTCTAGAGCATCAATCCTGCGGCGATCCGCTGTCTTCATCGTCCAAGTTTCTGCTGCATAGGTCGCGATAAGGAAGATTAGAGTTCGAATGAGGGTGAGCTTTGTCTCGGAAGTGAGGGAGGTGTCCTTACAGTTTTGCTGTTGAATTTTTCGCACTCGCAATACGCTTACGGATCTCAGGTTGACAGTCTCCTGTATTTGTGACAATAGATCCTAGACACTCGAAGCGACTGACAACCTCATAATCAGCAATTCTTGTTATGGAAGTTCTGTCGTTATTAAAACAGTCTACAATCATCACTTTGGTCTTTTTATTGTTGATTTCAAGACCATATTCTCTGCTTCGCTCGTCTAACCTCCGCATGATGCCTTCTAATTCATGATCATCTGTTGCTATTATCTCAGTGTCATCCGCATATCTGAGCTTGTTAATGTTCTTGCCACCAATTGTGAGCCGTCACTGCAATCCTCGAGAATCTCCCTCATAATGTACTCACTGTGTATATTAAACTCATTAAACATTAAACATTTTTACTCTTCGAACACTGCTGCACTAGTGCTGCGACAAGGTTGCATTCTAGCACTAATAGAAAAGATGTCTGAGAAGTGGCCATTAACTCTCACTGTCGCAGTGTTCGAAGAGTACAATTGTTGAACCAGATACCATAAATGTCTCGGGGTCTCCCTCTCAATGAGTATAGTCCAGAGCTTTTAACTGAGTGTCTAATTGCAGTGAGTGCGGAGAAAAATCTACGACAAGAGCTGCCAGAAACACGAGACCTTCCCGCATTTATTCAAGTAGACGGCAACGCCATGGATCTACGTCAGGAGCCGAACCAATGACTACCAACTCAGGATGACGACGGCGTGATGTTGGGCTAGGCACCAAACGCTGAGTCCGCATGGAGGGGTCATGAGGTAAACATGGTAAGATAAGTTGAACATATTTATTAGCATGAGTTAGGGACAGTTACCTTTGCAGGTAGTTTATTTTACTGTAAATAATCTTTTATTAAGCCCTTTTGGCAGTCAAGTAATCTTTTAATCAGGACTTATGCATGAGTATTAAGCGTATCAGCTTTGTTTCATTTTGTTTCTGGTAACGAGGGAGCTAGATTGAAGAGGGTCCCGTAAGCCGTGACAGTTTCCAGGCGTGTGAGAACCTAGCCGAGGATAGACAAACAGCTCACGTAATGTTTTGACTGTGGCTCGAGGGGCGAGGACTTGTAAATTTATTTCAGATGCTGCTGTGTGTGTCTCATTTTGGTGATGTATTTTTGTGTTGTTTTGTCCGTGCTTTATCTTTGTATGTGTTAGTGCTGTAGCACGTTTGCTACTGAACGGCTGTGGATTCAGTTCCCATCCTTGCAGATGTAATGTTGAGTGGGAGATCGTCACTGTACTAGGGAATCTAAGGTTAGGGTCAGCATGCTTTCTGAAATGTGCATTAAATTTACAGGAACTGGCGATGCTGAGAATCACATATCCTCAACGCTGAAATAGTAAGTAAATAGTAAGATTTATCTAAATTTTATCGGCGGGTCTTCTCACACTTGTGCGCGCGGCATGAACCGGGGACTGCTGAATGCAGAGATGTGATGCACGGATTACATTCCGTTAATTTGAATGACCTGATGTGAGGTCCGGCTTGTATGTCTAGTTATGAAATTGAGGGAAGTGACGCTGATGTAAGAACAATTTTGTTATAATATTGGAAGGCCCAGTGCGCCTATAGGATGCCCGTATTGAGGGGATGATATCTCGCCAGGCCGAGAGTACAGCAGTATGCTTAAAAGAGGGTGCCGTAAGCCGTGACAGTTTCCAGACGTGTGAGAACCTAGCTGAGGGTAGACAAACAGCTGACGTAATGTTTTGACTATGGCTCGAGGGGCGAGGACTTGTAAATCTATTTCAGATACTGCTGTGTATGTTTCATTTTGGTGATGTATTTTTGTGTTGTTTGTTCCGTGCTTTACCTTTGTTTGTGGTAATGCTGTAGCATGTTTGCTACTGACTAGTTGTGGGTTTAGTTCCCATTCTTGCGGATGAACACGGGTTCGTCGTAGCTTCAGTGATTTTTGGGGCAACAGATTGTCCTGTGTTTCTGTTTATGTATGTTTGAGTTCCGGATTGAAGGGAATTAATGTTAGGATTAATTAATTTTATGCGAAGAGTTTCTGCTCCTAATCTCATAAGTCCAGACGTTTAGCTGCGATTTTATCGTGGGAAACCTCTTCATTTCTTAAGCTTTCGATTATTAAAGCCTGGTTTGTGGAAATTGGATCCTGCGATTCCTGCCCCATTATATCTTTAAGTTTATTATATTTATACGGTCAAGTCATCGAACGTCCGTGGGCTCGCCACTGTATAGCCAGGAAAGAAGAAGACAGGAATAATTTGGTAAGATGTACCTTCTCACTCTGTGACCTACTTCTTCAATTTATACATATACATATATTTACAATTTTTTACGTGATATCGACGCAGATACGTCTTATGTCGACGATGGGATAGGAAAGGGCTAGGAATGAGAAGGAAGCGTCCGTGGCCTTAATTAAAGTACAGCACCAGCGTTTGCCTGGTGTGAAAATGGGAATGGATGGAAAACCATCTTCCCACCTTTCATGGCCACTTTCACCTTCACTCTGCTGAGTCATCAGTCAGAATTTTAAATTCGTTCGAAATAATTCCTCTAAAAACAGGTATTTGGTAGAAACACTCTTGTCTGCTTAAAAGCAAGTTCCAGAGTACTTGTGTAAGTCACTAACATTGCTCATTATATTGGATGTCATCATCATCAATTAGAGAAAGCAGAACTTGAACACATCGAGTTCGTGGCTGACAGTATCGAACAAACTTCGTAATGGAAGCCCTTGTATCTCAATACGTTTAACATGAGTGGTATTAGAGTGGAGATACTCTGCTAAGTACAGTACAACGAGCTTCTCTTGTAGTAGCATCAAACAGCTCGCACAGTGCAGTGATCCGTAACGTTGTATACTCCTTGAAGTTCACGGGCAATCAGTCCACTTCAAGGCACTCGGCTCATGTTCTCAGCATCTCAAACGCTCTGTAAGGTCCAATGTATAGACGGTAAACTCTCCTTTTATTCTTCCTTTCCAAAACGATTAGTTGTATGTTTATTATTATTATTATTATTATTATTATTATTATTATTATTATTATTATTAACAAATAGTGACATTAGCTGCCATCCCCGGAGGCCCGAGTTTGATTCCCAGCTCTGCCACGAAATTTCAAAAGTGGTACGAGGGCTGGAACGCGGTCCACTCAGCCTCGGGACGTCAACTGAGTTGAAGGGGGTCCTATTCCCTCCTCAGCCATCCTCCAAGTGGTTTCCCGTGGTTTCCCACTTGTTAGATTGTATCTAACTTAAGGCACGGCCGCTTCCTTCCCTCATTCTTGTCTATCCCTTCAAATCTTCCTATCCCCGCCTGGGTGAGGTACTAGTCCTCTTCCCCAGCGGTATCCCGACCTAAAGTCTCACGGCCCAACACACTGCCCTTGAGGCGGTAGAGGTGGGATCCCTCACTGAGTCGGAGGGAAAATCCAACGCTGGAGGATAAGCAAATTAAGAAATTATTATTATTAGCGTATGGTAGCGTACACAAAACAATACAAAGATTAAATATAAATGAACAGTAAGCACAAACCATTATATACATAATTATAAGATATACACATAACATTGAAAACAATCATGCAAGCAAAAGGGTTCAAAGATTTAGATCTAAATTCTCTAGCCATTGTATGGCCTCAGCAGAAGCCACCACAAAGTCCTGGCTAGATCCAGCGAATGCCCTTCCAATGCATTCGGTGACGATATGGTCGATAGTCTGTTTAACTGCACCACAGTCACAGGCTGGGGAAGATCTCATACCACATTTAAACATCATTGAACCACATCTCCCGTGGTTAGTACGGACTCTGTTGAGGGCTACCCATGTCTTGCGGGGCAAATCAAAGCCAGCTGGAAGATTCTTATAATTGAACAATGCCCGCCATTGAGTCGGAGCTACGCTGTTCCACTCTTGTTGCCAATCTGCTTTTGGATTGAAATCCCTCCTAACAAGTTCCTGTGCTGTTTGAATAGGAGGAGATCTTGATTTGAGGCGGCTGAATCTGACGTTAGCATCTTCATGGATGGGGAGATCAGGATTGGTTAATATCTTGCTGTATTCTCTAAACAAGTTGTTCAATCTTCTAATTCTAGGAGGTTCTATGTGGCTGAGCACTGGCAACCAGAAAAGAGGAGTAGATTTTACTGTGCCACTTATGACACGCATTGTTTCATTCAGGAACGTGTCCACCTTTTTAGCATGAGAGCTGTTGATCCATACGGAAGAACAGTACTCAGCTGTGGAAAGCACCAGCGCCATAGCTGAAGTACGCAAAGTAGATGCAGAGGCTCCCCATGTGGAGCCAGCAAGTTTGTGAATGATGTTGTTGCGTGACCTTAATTTGGCTGCTAGGTTGGTTAGATGTTTCCTGTATGATAGCATTCGGTCGAGAGTAACTCCAAGATATTTGGGGTTGGCATTGTGAGGGAGAAGACTTCCATTAAGTGACACTTTCAAGGTGATATTTGCTTGCCGGTTATTTAAATGGAAGAAGCAGGTTTCCGTTTTACTTGGGCTTGGTTTCAAGCACCACGTTTTGAAGTATGTGCACAAAACATCCAGATTTGCATTTAAAGTTCTCTCTATCACATTAGCATCCACATGCTGACTAATTATTGCCAGATCGTCGGCATAAGCAAACTGACGAGAGCTCGTGACAGGTATGTCTGCAATATACAAGTTAAACAGTAATGGAGAGAGAACAGATCCTTGAGGTAAACCATTGTTAAGTACCTTTATTTTGCTGTGATTTGTATGCATGACTACCTGGATAATTCTGTTTGAGAGCATATTGTTAATCAGACGCGACATTTGACTGCACTTTGTCAGTTTAAAGAACTTATACACAATACCTTCTCTCCACACTGTATCATATGCAGCTGTTAGATCAATAAACACTGCACCACTCTTTAATTGCTTTTCAAAACCTGTCTCAATATGTGTTGTCAGTGCAAGCACTTGATCTTCACAACTACGTTGAGGTCTAAAACCAGCCTGTTCGATTGGAATTATTTTAAAAATTAGAGGACTTATTCTATTGTAGATAAGCCGTTCCAAGAGCTTAAAGCAGACACTCATTAAGGCAATTGGTCTATAGCTTTCGACAGAATCCGTAGGTTTACCAGGTTTTAAGATAGCTAGTATCTTAGTTCGTTTAAACTCTGAAGGGAGTTGACTTGTTCGGAGTATGTTTGAGAAAAACTGCACTAGCCAGTTCCTTACATTTTTTCCACAGTGCTTCAAAAATTCTGGGTGTATACCATCAAAACTCGGGGATTTCCATTTTTCAATTCATTTAAGGCAAGCAAAATCTCTTGCTCAGTAAAAGGAGCAGAAATGTTGGAAGAAGTAGTGTACTCCTTTTTCAAACGAAACAGTTCGTTTTTTTATAAAACTTTTGTGTAATTTGTCTGGCTTGGATTTGGACAAACTGGCAATGCGACTGGCAATATGATTAGGTGAAACCTCTGGTTTCAGCTGGGGACTGTGAGGTATTCTTCCCAGCTTCTTTAGAAGGCTCCAAGCTTTTCTACTTGAGTGTCTGAAGTCCAGTGTATCTATGGTTTCCTTCCATCTGCTTCGTCTAGCTTCATCTAGTTTATGAAGGAGCTCGTCAGCTACATCTTTTTCACCACTCTCCTGGAAATCCTCATAAAGTACTTCACAAGCCTCATCCCACCCTGGAATAAAGTCATTTCTCACTCCGCGGGGAATATGTCTTTTAGCGCATGTTAGAGTAGCTTTCACAAACTTAGAGTAGTTACTAAACTCAGGAGGAATCCATCATATGGTACTGTCAAGATCAGCTGAATAGCTCTCCCAACTAGCTTTACTAAAGTTCCAACGAGGGAGTGGAGAAGATCTTATAATAGGAATCTGCATTCCAGTTTCCAGAAGGACAGGTCGATGTTGACTATGTGGAAAGTTCATAAGAACTTTACGAAACACAGGTAAGCTGGATCCCTGACAATCACATGAAGCAAAGCACAAGTCAGGATTGGTTTCTGAGTCCCATCTTCCTGACTTGAATGTACGTTTGTCTTTTGGATTGAAAATCAGTTGCATGTTACAAAGCTCTGCCCACTCTATAAGTTTTTCTCCACACTGGTCACTATATCTATAACCCCACAGAGTATGATGACTATTGAAATCACCCACATAGATGGATGGGTGAGAGATTGTTTGAAGAACACTGTTAGGCCACTGAATTTCTGGAGGTTTATAAATATTTATGATTGATACATCATTAACTTTTGTAGTGATGTTGAAAATGCCTGCATCAGAATTAGCTGAGACTAAATAAGAGCAGGCGATGGAATTTCGAACAAAGGTTGCAGTTCCGTAAGACTGATGATAAGTAGCTCCCAGTAACTTATATCCAGGAATGTTTCCTCTTGAACGAAGCTGAGATGGATCAGAGGCATGAGTTTCCTGAATGCATATTACATCAACATTATTTTCCAATGCCAGTTTGGAAAGGTAGTCACTTTTAGATCTACTGATTCCTTCGATGTTGATTTGAAGGACTCTCAGAAGAGTTCCCAAGGGGTTTGCAGATTGGCTCTGAAAACAGCTAGTATCATTCGTTTTGTGTACCATTAGCCAGGAGATCACAAGTGATAGTCTGGCAACCAAAAGCTGACGTTCAGTTCAGTACTGGCAACACAGTTACCTGTACCTATCCAGGGGCACCACGGGAAGGAATCAACATCACCCCCAATTAAGAAATAGAAACTACTAACAAATGCATTGCAATTGGGAGACATCCTCGGGCAATACTTGCTTTTATTAATACATCGGTATATTGATATTAAAAGCTAAATTGTATTTATAAAAATACAAATCAGAGACTACGGGGGCACGTACACACGCGTTCTTCTACTTTTAGTCCTGTACGAAACTTAGATTTTTAAGAGTACCTTGTAATTTTGGCCAATGGTTATGAAAAGAATCTTCGGATACTTTCACAATGACTGCCAGAGATTAAAGATTTTTCATCTTCCTTTCGTGTCAGTGAAGTCCTTTACTAACATGTAGATCAGGGATGGCTAACCTTTTCGATTAGTATGTCATTTAAGGTCTTGGTAATATTTTTTTTACCACCTAGTGTGCCAGTGTTACTTTAAAATCACCATGAACCCCCCTCATTTGACTTCGTTTGGGTATTAGATTGCATTACATTCGACTGAATGTTTTATGGTTTTATTTTGCAAACATCACTAAAAATTACATTTTTATAATAGGTAAATTTAGGAATAAAATATATTTTGCTTTAAATTAATAAAATAGGAATAAAATTGGACAAAATAAATAATTGTGTCATATTTCTTTATTACAGCGTGCGATTGAAATGTGTTATGTTGCAAGATTTTCTACCTATTTATTACATGTTAAATATGTTAGTATGTTGTGTGGCGTGCAACAGAAGTGGTGTTGTGTGTCACCTAGGGTGGCACGCGTGTCAGAAGTTCGCCATCCCTGTCCTAGACCTAGAGTGATAGTATTTTGAAGAAATACCATGAATACCAGCCCCGTGGTGTACGGGTAACATTCCTCCCGAGACGACTCCTGTTCATCCAGATTGATGTATGTGCCTGGTCAGCGTAATGATATGCATTGCTTAGAGTATATGACCGGGTGCAGCGAGAATCTAACCCAGGCCTTTAAGTACAAGGCAGACAAACTACTTTTATAGCACGGTGCAGGCTAAAATTTAAGAGAGAACAGGCCAAATACATTTGTGAGCAACTGCGAAATGAACTCGATATTGTTGTGAGATGGACAGTAGGCAATGGTATAATGATAAACGGGGTTAAAAGTCAGATTGTGTGCTTCACAAATAGCAAGAGTGCTCTCAGTTTTAATAACTGCGTTGACGGGCATGAAAATTGCTTTTGGGGATCATTTTAAGTATCTAGGTGTTAATATAAGAAAAGACCTTCATTGGGGTAATCACATAAATATGATTGTTAAATAAAGGGTACAGATCTCTGCACATGGTTATGAGGGTATTTAGGGGTTGTAGTAAGGATGTAAAGGAGAGGGCATATAAGTTTCTGGTAAGACCCAAACGAGAGTATGGTTCCAGCGTATGGGACCCTCACCAGGATTACTTGATTCAAGAACTGGAAAAATCCAAAGAAAAACAGCTCGATTTGTTCTGGGTGATTTCCAACAAAAGAGCAGCGTTACAAAAATGTTGCAAAGTCTGGGCTGGGAAGACCTGGGAGGAAGGAGACGAGCTGCTTGACTAAGCGGTATGTTCCGAGCTGTCAGTGGAGAGATGGCGTCGAATGATATTAGTAGATGAATAAGTTTGAGTGGTGTCTTTCAAAGTAGGAAATATCACAATATGGAGATAAAGTTGGAATTCAAGAGGCCAAATTGGGACAAATATTCGCTTATAGGAAGGGGAGTTAGGGATTGGAATAACTTACCAAGGGAGATGTTCAATACATTCCAATTTCTTTGCATCATTTACGAAAAAGCTAGGAAAACGACAGATAGGAAATCTGCCACCTGGGTGACTGACCTAAATGCAGATCAGCAGTGATTGATTGAAACCTAATTATATTTAATACCTTAAGACGGCATTGTTGTTCAATACAGACCAATTAACTTTTCTCCGTCGTCTTCTCCTCTCCTACTGCAAGTACCGTCGATGAAGATAGGATATTACTTCTCTGTGTTCCGCTTTCAAGTTTGTTGACCCTGCCGTAAGTAAGTCCTGCAATCAGTCATGCGCTCTTTCACTTTTCATTTAATGTGTCTGCTACGGATGGAGTTAACCTTATACTAGGGAGATGGTGAGACAGTGTGCCTGTCCTTTACCCAATAAGGACAAACACCTGCGGCGTGACCTAAGCTGGTGTTGACAGTGAGAGAGTGTGGCCTTATTTATTCCAAAGGCCGGACCTGCAATGTGAGGTTCCCTAGGCACAGCAAGAAATAATTCAACGAAATATACATTCGTATACTCAGGTACAATGAAAAACAAAAAGTAAAACATTTCTCAAACAGACCTGCAATTTTACTGTGAAGAAATCCTTTCTTTAGTATTATATCCAGAACTTGATCCGGTTCTATCCTATCTCTTGACGTAGAAGAATTTAATGGAGACTCCTGCAACTCTCTGTACAAGGCTATTTTTGTCAACTTGTAGCCTATTTCTTTTAAAGAATTAGTTGATGATGGTCATAATCTCATTCTCCTCAAATATTATTGAATTTACTCAAATATGAAACAGCTACTATAAATTTGACGCCGACTGTGTAGAAATTTTCACGGTGAGTTTTCACGGTGTCCGAACATTTGCGGTCAGCGACATTTGCGGTCACCACAAAATCACGAACAATTGCGGTCACTGAGCTACAGTCTACTTGTGGCCACCCACAGAAATTCCCCAGCAGTCACAGCAGATTTGCGGTCAATGCAGCAGAGGGTGGGCCTCATTAGCTTAATCTCGAGGTATCCCCGCTAACCTGCCTGGGCTCCTGCTCGCTCGATTCGAAAACATTTTTCTCTCGCGCGCATTATTTAGAGACTAATACCTTCAGCCATTACTGTGGATATTACAATCCTCATATGTACAGAAAGTATACGGAAAGTCTATATGGAATCGTCACCCGAGTGTGTCTGAAGGGGAAGGAAAAAGTCATGTCTTGTTTTTGGAAACGCACAATTCTGCAATTTATAAACACGTTATAAAACATCGCAATGTACACTGTGTTGAAAGTTGAGTTAAATCAGATGGCGGGTTTTTGAGTAATAATGTCTTAAATTTGACGCACAGTTGAAAAACATTTAAAAACATGTACTTTTTGCGTTCCAATTGCGATAAAAATATTAATATAATTACAAATTAAAAACTCAACGTAAAATGAAGCGAGGAAATAGATTGTCTGTAGGCCTATTGATTATTTAATGAACAACCTCCAGACTCGAGTAGGCCACATATAATAATTTGGTCGACAGTAAATTATACGTTTTAAAATACTGATTCTCTTCACACTTTATCCAGAATGTTAATCTAGAACGAGCGAGCAGGAGCCCAGGCAGGTTAGTGGGGATGCCCCGAGATTAAGCTAATGAGGCTCACCCCCTGCTGCAGTGGCTGTAAATCTCCTGTGACTGCTGGGGAATTTCTGCGAGTGGGCACAAGATTATCTCAGTGACAGCAAATGTCCGTGACCGCAAATATCCGGCAACCGTTTCCATGGGGGCAATTTGAAAAAAGATACAGATGCTCCAGATCTTGAATAGTACAACCGTTACAGGCACCATTCTGTGTGTAGTCCTATTATATCTAAGAGTAGCCCTAGTTCTTACCATACCAGTTCTTAATCATCATAAAACAACAAAGCCATATTTTAAAAAAAAACAGTGCTGATGAATCGCTATACAATAAAAGGACAGGTACACAGTGTCTATACCAGCACAAACAAAGTTTCTTTGTTATAATCGGTTTTCGGAATTCCATCCTCAGTAATTATATCTTTAAATTAACAACGTACATGAAAATGGTAGGACTAGTTGGACATATGTTAGTATGAGTCAGCCTTTTTTTGTGGTATCAAGTGTTGCGTTCAACTTCGCGTCATTTGTCGGTAAGCGACACGTGATTCAAATGTTATATCAGAGTTTGAAATAAACTGTTTTCGGCAATTAATTCGCTGACTAAATTTTCACGGTCTCTTTTCTTTAAAAGTTATGTCCATATCTCTTTCGGTTCCTTTAAATTTATTTTTATTATTATTCATGAAATAATATTTTGGGATTATGCCGTGTAATTAAAATATATAAACTCACTCAATGCGCGTTTCTTCATCAGAAGAAACTAGAAAATGGAAACACGACACATCAACGGTTGCTAATAGAAAGCAACAAAGAAATTAAAATGCTTTCCTAAGATGTAATAGATGTAATTTTAGCTCCATGCTAGGGACAACGAATGGCAACAGTAAAGCATCATTTTCTAATGGTTCTGATAATAGGTAGTCATGATTAACTGAGTTTGTAGCCTGTATCGCGGTTGAAATTATCTGAGTGTTTACGCATTCCAACCGCTTTCCTGATGATTCTGGGGCGATATTGTTTTATACGGGCATAATCCCAAAATACTACATCATGAAAAATTACATGGGCCATGAAAGTCTAAATGATAGTGGTAGTAGTAGTAGTGGTCCGTTATTTATTTATTTATTTATTTATTTATTTATTTATTTATTTATTTATTTATTTATTTATTTATTTATTTATTTATTTATTTATTTATTTATTTATTAACGTAGGAACCAGTAATCATCCTTTTCGAGTTTTAGCTCTTTATATATATGTGGGTGGGTGGGTGGCTGGGTGGCTGGCTGGCTGGGTGTGAGTGAAGTCGAATTCCCTACATACTTTTGTACCTATACCATTTTGTCATGTAATTTAATGAGTCAAGGTTAAAATGTTTCGGTTAACATGTTTTAAGAATGCCCCTTGCAGTTTCACCACTCTTAGGATCAGAAATTACAGTCGATGTAAATCATTGCAGGAGCTCATTCCGTGGGCGCATGACTCACTTTAACGGCTGTAACGATAACCACATAATGGTGGCAAACAGTTGTTAGATAAGCTTATAGTTCCTGAGAGGGTAGTTGTGTATGATTAACAAGAACACTACTGCAGTGGTTCCCGTTAGCGGAAGGCGAGCCTATTCTAGAACATGCAACATATGAATAAAGCAAAATTACTGTTAGATTGGGAAGAAATCTCATCCGCTTCTCTTTCTTTCTTTCTGTCTTTCTTCCTTTCTTTCTTTCTTTCTTTCTTTCTTTCTTTCTTTCTTCCTTCCTTATTTAATTGTTTATGTTATTTTTGTTGTTACTTTTACAGCAAACTCACCGACGATGGGATAGGACTAGGAAGGAGCGATAGTATGCCCTATAATCGCCATAAGACCGATCTGTGTCGGTGCGACATAAATCAACTTGTGAAAAAAAGGTATTCAACGACAATATTCAAAATGTCATTAATACGTTACGTTACCAAAATATTTAATGAAATGATTCAAATATAGTAGTTTCTAAACATTGTATTCCTAATTTTTGAAAAAAGTGCTTTATTATAAGCATGTACACATTTGATTACTCACATCAATCAAACAGTAAATAAATAAATAAATAAATAAATAAATAAATAAATAAATAAATAAATAAATAAATAAATTGATGTATTTAAAGTTGTAGGGGGTCCGCTGTCGGTAATTTCGTTTGTTTTGCCAATTTTTCATATATTTATCCGTTTTAGGTCAACTCAAGACCGTATCAGTGGCTTTTATTTTTCGTGTCGGCGAAACAGCTGGATAGATCTCGACCAAACTTCATATTCAGAGTATACTCATCCTAGGGAAGGTTTTGATATGTATAAGATTTAAAAATCTCTGAATGGACGGGGGTTTATAGGAAAACCAGAACAGTTTTCTATTTTCTCTTATACTATTGATTTTCTGTAAAATCCGTGGACTACATGTGAAACGTCCCTTCCTTATAAACAACTTTTGTTATGTACATAATTTCGCTTACTCTTCAAATGACGGAAAAAATACTATTTTCTGCAGGTCTCATGCTCTGCATTGAGTGACCGACAGACGGACAACGAACCTACAGGTTACCATGACAACGTCTCTGACTGCTTGACAGTAGGGAAGTAATGTATTGCCATTTTCGTCATCATTCCTGTAAACTCGTGGTTGTTCCTTGGGTAGAAAGCAAGAGAGACGTCAATCGGCCATTCTGCGGGATTTTGACGGAATACCGTTGGAGTTTACAATCATCCTCGAATAGGACTAAGCGGCGCTGTTAATATTTGAACAGTACCGCAGAGTATAGCCCACGATTTCACACCGTACGGAGTTTTCTTGCATTTGCTATATTTTTTTCTGTATTTATATTCTACTTCAGTTTTCCGCTTTAATTTTCTTACCTCTGCCTTGCCTCTTTAGGCTTAAGTAATAACACCATGATTCATCTTAACTGTTTACCTAAATTTCTCCTCTGTTACCGCCTTCTTATATCCGTAACACATACCTTCACAACTTATTGAGGGACATTTTATTTTCCAATACATCCACTAGGTATTTACATATTTGTCCTATTCGGCTGTCCTCAGTTATAATCCTATTTTCTATTAATTTCAACTTTCTTAACTGTATTACTTTCTTCCTTAATTACTCCGTACGTATGCGAGTGCTAATTCCGAAACCTGGACACTATTTTATATTTGAGGAAAAATTCCAAGCTGTTCAAATGTATAACTTTTGGCCCCAGAAAATATCGAAATATTGACGACGGTGCTGACCTTTGTTTCCGGGTAATTGGTGGCTAAATGGTAAGTCGTATTACAAAACAGATAGCACAATCGCCGTTCAATTTGGAGAGATCTACAACTTTGGTCCTATGACTTATTTCTTGTCTGGATTGTTGATACGTTAGATAGCGCTTCATTTCTTTATTATAATAATTTCCCTCCAACTCGATTGTGACTGGCATTCGGAAAAGGGGCCTGTCTTTCTAATGAAAACTCTCCATCTCTGTTGTGAATGAAAAGTTGCCAAGTGAATCTGCCGTTATAGTAGAAACTCCCAAACTCGATTGTGATTGGCAATAGGAAATGTGGCCAGCCATTATCCTCAAAACTTCCCCAGTGCCTACCTTCCATCGGAAACAAGGTATGGCGTCCTCCATGGTTTGTTTCTTGGATAGCGCTGAGAGACATGCAATCTAATATAATCTTACTCATTATCTTTGCAGTCATTTACGAAGAAATCCGTATACAATGTAGAATACCGTAGCGAAGCATGGGCACATTAGCTAGTAAATAAATAAATAAATAAATAAATAAATAAATAAATAAATAAATAAATAAATAAATAAATAAATAAATAAATAAATAAATTATCACCCTGTTACCCAGATAGGAGATTCCAAATTACTTGTTGACATAGTCTTTTCTCAAATAATTTCAAAGAAGTTGGAAATGTATCGAACATCTGCCTTCGTAAATTATTTAAATCCTAAATTCTTCTTATAAACGATTTTTTCGTTCTGTATCATGAATGATTGTCTTTTATCGAAAATGATTTTATGGCATTTATCAAGGACATCTACACTATAACATTGCAAAAATACTTCTACCTTTTTACAATCTTCTTTAAGTCACAGCGATACAGATAGGTATTATGACAACGATGGGATAGGAAAGGGCTAGGAGTGGGAAGGAAGTGACCGTGCCGTTAATTAAGCTACGTTCCCAGCATTCGCCTAGTGTGAAAATGCTTCTAATTTTGTACGTTGTGGATTTAATGATATGAAAAAAAAAAGTCTTTTTCACAAACTCTGAGGAATAAGTGCGGTAGATAAAATTTGTCTACAACTTTACCCACCAATAAATTACACTGTGCACGAAGATCCGACCAAATCACTCAGCAGAGAAAATCGTTACTTCAAGAACTGAGTAGTAAAATCAAGAAGGTACTAACACTTGTTCAAGTAGTGGAGCGGGGTTCGGCAACACCCCAGGCGTTAAGAGAGCTCTTCGTTAGCAGAAACAAAGTATCTATTAAAGCACAATCACACTCCTAGATCAATATCTCTCTGAAATGTACTTACGGTTACAGAAGAGTACCTAACAATGATCGAAAACAAGTAAAAAAGTGCAAATGGGATGTTTCCAACATTCCGCACGTCTTCTTGAGGGTTTGGACTGACTGGGGAATCTAGTTTCGATGTAAACTTCTCTCTTTCTAAAGGTAATATTCCTAGATCATAATTTTTTCAAAATGCAGCGAACATGGACGTAAGTAGGGGCGCATAATCTTTTGACCGTAACCTAAACTTGGATCATAGTTGCTTTCGGAATGGGTCGCTGTCACTTCTTAAAGAAGAAAACAAACGAAGAAATGACATATTCCCCTGTTTTTATACCTGCTTCTGGAAGACAAAAGGCATTGATGCGCATGATAATGATGATGATGATGATGAGGATGATGAAATATTGCTGTTTAAAGGGAGCTAACATCTAGCTCCTCGGTCGAAAGCATTGAATCTCTGAGGACCGGTTCGAGGTCCACTCAGCCTATGCGAGAACAATTGAGGAGTTATCTGACGGTGAAGTAGTGGCTCCGGTATAGACAGATAAGAACAACGGCAGAGAGGATTCGTTACACAGACCACGCATCACCTCGTAATCTGGCCTTTGAAATGAGCAGCGGTCACTTCATAGACCAAGGGACGTCAGGAGGTTTCTTTGTTTTTGTTCACGTCTCAGCAATAACACATGGTTTTGGGTAACAAATTACACTCGCACCATACCATTTATGTAAATTATAAATTCACTCTCTCCCTATCTCATTATCATTATCGCCACAACCAGACGTGCAGGTTATCAATGGAAGTCAATAAAAAGATCTTCAACAGGCGATCCGAACATGTCCTCGAACATTTCATTTTGGTCATTTAGGCATTAGACCAGAAACCTTGATTCTGCCTGTAGGCAAAGTGACTGTGAATCGTCCAGAGTGTAGGCTAATTTGAAGCAATTTACGTGCAACATCTCTAGTAAATAGGAGACAATTCGGTCTAGAAAGCCAAGAATAATGGCCGAGAGGATTCGTCGTGCTGACTACACGACACCTCGTAATCTGCAGGCCTTCGGGCTGATCTGCGGTCCCTTGGTAGGCCTTGACCCTTCGGGGCTGTTTCACAGTGGTGTTTGATTTCGGTTTTAGGAAGACAATTTACGTACAGTTGAAATCGGTAATAACGACTTCGAAGGGACCGCAAATCAACGATCCTTCGAGTCGATATTCGCACAAACCGGTTATTCGTTTTGTTTGTAAAAGTGTCACTTACAAAGGTGTGAAAATTATTAGACTCAACACTAACTTTTTAGCATTTCAATTAACACATTAACTATTGCTTACCTGCCCATAAAAATTTTCTTGTGCTGTAGTCGAGCTCTTTCACTTGCTATTTGTTGTATATTTAAAGTCAGTTACAGAACACAAGTTACATCTTCTTTCAGTTACATCAGTAACGATATTACAGTCAATAGATTCTTCTACCAACAATAAATTCCAGTCTTGAGGATTTTTTATTTCTATTTTGAGTGCAATTAGATAAAGCGGAATTACAAGAAGTGATTCTCCGTTATTTTGCAGTACATTAGCACTGATATAATTCGCTATGAATTGTACTATTTACTGTCCAAATTCTTGGAAACTGACGTTGTAGGATTAGCAACAGACCAAACATGAATATTTAATCTCAACGTAATATTTAAAAAATACGAATAATACAGTATTTCACAAAGTTTAGTAAGTGGGATGAATATTTGATTGAAAGATAGGGAGTTCTATGGAAAAAATTAGAAAGACAAGTGAGGGCAAAATCTAAGGATTTAATTTTTATCTTCTTCTTTGAGTCTAATAATTTTCACACCTCCTTACACGGTTAATTAACAGATTTAAGTTAAACCTTTAAAAAAACGTAACTGAAAGAAGTATTATATTCACAGTACAGTATTTATGGAGTGGGATTGCAAGGAATTGCATTGGCTTTCGCTTGAAGAATAGGTCCAACAGTTAATGTTTCGTCAAACCATTCATTCCAGCCTTCAATTAAAAGACTAATGATTATGCTAGTAAATTTTTAATAAGCTTAAATGTAAATTTTTAAGGTAGAATTTTGAATTTATGTAGGGAATTAATCAGTAAATGAAGGGTAATATTAAAAGTTCAAGGAATGTTCTTAATCAATTGAGAGATTCGGCAAATTATTTGTTTAGAAAAAGACTAGGTAAACAACACATAGGGAATCTTCCATCTGGGCGACTGCCCTAATTGCATATCAGTAGTGACGATTTATTATTTGTTCTTTGCTGCTTTAAACTATTTAAGTAAAGATTTTTCAGATATTCTGACACGCTTGATTTTTAAATAATTCTCTTCGAAAAGAGACTGTATTTTCTCTCTGCTTTTCCAAATAGGCATATTAAAACTTTTCTTCAATATTAAAGACTTTTCTTTTATTTTGCAACATCTTCACAGCGTTGCTTGCCTTGACTATTTAACAGACAGATTGATTTGTAATCTACGATAATAAGCGTTACATTGTTGTCAGCAATCCCCAAATAATTAACAAACAAAATTCAACATTGGACGTTATAGCCGATATGTCGTAATAAGTGACATCGTACTAAGCGATTTTTAAAATACAGTTTTATATAGGATTTAGACGAGACCGTCAGATTTCGCCGTTATATCCAATACGTCGTTAAAAGCGACGTCGTAATAACCGGTTTCGTCTGTACTTATAGAAGGGTAAACAGCGCTTGGGGACAAAATACAAACCTAATAATAGGCCCATCGTGCCGTAAGTTCATATTGGGCCTTAAAGAAAGTTAAGACTGCTGCAGAGGATTCGCTTTAGCCTAAAGATCCCTAACAACGTTTGTTCTAATTTTTTTCTTTTTTTTTTAAATTTGCTTTACGTCGCACCGACACAGATAGATCTTATGGCGACAATGCGATAGGGAATGGCTAAGAGTTGGAAGGAAGCGGCTGTGGCCTTTAAGGTAAAATGGGAATTGAATTTATGACGGTCTCGTCTAAATCCTATATAAAACTGTATTTTAAAAATCGCTTAGTACGATGTCACTTATTACGACATATCGGCTATAACGTCCAATGTTGAAAATGGGAAACCACGGAAAACCATCTTCAGGGCTGTCGACAGCGGGATTCGAACCCACTATCTTCCGAATGCAAACTCACAGTTGCACGCCCCTAACCGCACGGCTAGCTCACTCTGTCGTTTGTTCCCTATAGCAACATTCTCCCGCTTTTTTCCGCCTGTGAGCTTCAGTCTCATTATGTGGGTATTTGTCAGACGAACATGGTTGATGTGCACGTCTGTTTTGTAACAATCTGTCTGTTTACTAACTCATTTTCTGACTCATGACTCCTGACACAAACATTTTTAGAGAACTTTACGTGTTTGGAATGCGAGAAAGTGAGGTCATAAGCAGGCTCATGACGTGAACCGTTACTGCGCCTTCAAAACCTCCAGCCATAATAACAGGTTTTCGTCACATCTTGAAATATAGTCTGACACTTAAGGCTTCCTTGAATCCACTCCACTTTTCTAAGACCTATAATCACGCACCCGCCTGCGTAAACACACACACACAAAAAAAGAACAAGTTGCTCAGAACCAGAGTTTCTGTGGAATGCAGGTAGAAGTAAGAATTGAGGTAGGTGCAAGGAAAGGATGAATGAGTAAATGAATGATGGTGGTTCATGAATAGTAATAATGATGCTGTATGGCTTCTGGAGAGGCCTGATGCAGGTCTTTTCAGTTAACACCTATAGGCGATCGCCGTGTCTGCGAGGATGTCGCGCTATCTAGGATGATTTCTAATGCTTAAAACAACAATCACACCCAGCCCTCGAATCATCGGCATTAACCAATTAAGGTTAGAATTCCTGACCCTACCGGGAATCGAACCCGGAGCCCCTTGGACCATTTAGCCGTTGAGCCGGACTGATGGGTAGTGAGTCGGAGGGACATTCGACTTCTTCTTATTATTATTCCTGGCCTCCTTTTACCCCACAGTTTATTTGAATCGGCACATGAGGTGGATCTGAGCCAGTTTTACGAGTGGATGCTCTTCCTGACGACAACCCTATGTGAAGGGATATATTCACTATCGCGTGTGACCGAGCGAGTTGACCTTGCGGTTAGGGGCGCGCAGCTGTGAGCTTGCACTGTCGCCAGTCCTGAAGAGGATTATCCGTGGTTTCCCATTCAGGCAAATGCTGGGGCTGTGCCTTAATTAAGGCCACGGCCGCTTCCTTCCCACTCTTAGCCTTTCCCGTCTGGAGTGATTGATAGTGTGCTGTGTTGTATGTATATGAAGAGAAGTATATTATGATGCACGCAAATACCCAATCCCCGAGCCAGAGGAATTAAAAATACGCAGTTGAAATCCTTGGTCCGGCCGGGAATCGAAACCGGCTCCCTCTGACCCGCAGGATAGTATGAAGGAATGGTATTGCTAGCATCACTCATACCTCAGTCACATTCATATTGCCAAAGTCAAGGGTGAGATTGAGACAGGTCAATGAAAGTAACTAACATGTTCTAGTCCATACTAGAAGACAGACCGCTCTGCAAACACTAGTTTTCGCCTGCAAAGGCATGGATAGTTAAGATATGGAGGTGTATCTATACTTTGCCAATAAAATGGTGCACCTCTAGGCCTTTAGAATAATGTCTCTGCTTTCAATTTTACGCGTTTTGGAGACAGCGAGGAGCCGGATTTTTCCCACACAGGAGTTATTTTACGTGCCGGTAAATGTTCTTGAGCACCGGACTGAGCAGGTATCAAACCCGTCGACTTGGGCTCAGAAAACCAACGCTCTACCGTCGGAAACATTTGGTCCGACTCTATGCTTTAAGGGCGAATTTGAATGGTAACACATTCACATTACACTGAAACGCTACTTATCACTTTCCGAACATAACTGAACTGTGGAAGTGTGTATGAAACGAATGTATATTAAATAGTAAAGCAATACGGTGGTGTAGTGGTTAGTGTGATTAGCTGCCAGCCCCGGAGGCCCGGGTTCGATTCCCGGCTGTGCCACGAAATTTGAAAAAGTGGTACGAGGGCTGGAACGGGGTCCACTCAGCCTCGAGAGGTCAACTGAGTAGAGGTGGGTTCGATTCCCACCTCAGCCATCCTGGAAGTGGTTTTCCGTGGTTTCCCACTTCTCCTCCAGGCAAATGCTGGGATGGTACCTAACTTAAGGCCACGGCCGCTTCCTTCCCTCTTCCTTGTCTATCCCTTCCAATCTTCCCATCCCCCCCCCCCCACAACGCCCCTGTTCAGCATAGCAGGTGAGGCTGCCTGGGCGAGGTACTGGTCATCCTCCCCAGTTTTATCCCCCGACCCAATGTCTCACGCTCCAGGACACTGCCCTTGAGACGGTAGAGGTGGGATCCCTCGCTGAGCTAAGTCAATCCACTCTGCAGAACTGAAGATACTATAATGATATATTTCCTCTCATTTCGCACTACATTACTTAATAATAATAATGTTATTTGTTTTACGACCCACTAACTACTTTTTAAGGTCTTCGGAGACCCCGAAGTGCCGGAATTTAGTCCCGCAGGAGTTCTTTTACGTGCCAGTAAATCTACCGACACGGGGCTGTCGTATTTGAGCACCTTGAAATACCACCGGACTGAGCCAGGATCGAACCTGCCAAGTTGGGGTTAGAAGGCCAGCGCCTTAACCGTCTGAGCCACTCAGCCCGGCACTACATTACTTAGAGGAGCAGTCCGGTGTAAAATTACGCTAACCTCATAGCGTAGAATTTTACTCATGAAGCACAATTGCGCTTACCACAACGAAATATTACACACCACTAAGATGATATAGCGCTTCTGCCAAGCTGCTGCCTGTCTGCTCAACTGGATGCACGATACCGAATATGGCTTCTAATGAATTCGGTTCCGCTGAGGGGTAGTAAGGAAGAAGTTGTATGAATTCGCCCCCTTGAGGAACTTGTTTATCTGTTTTAAGGGTACATAAACTTGTTCCCACCCAGAAATTGTTGAACTGCTTGAGTCTCACCCGAGTACAGAACACAGCAGTTATTCCAAGTAGGTTATAGCATGAGGTATTAAAAGAATGGCCGGTGTGGTGATTTTTATCACGTCCCAAACTCCATAACTTCAAAAGTAAGGAGTACAGCAAGAAAACCCACGAAAAGGAGACATTCATGTATACTAATATATAAAGAGGTAAGGTTTGTTTGTATGTAATGAGGTAATGGCTAATCTCAGGAACTACTGAACCGATTCTGAAAATTATTTTACTAATGTAAATATTCATTATTACTGAGGGACATGGGTTGTATTTTATTTTCAATAGAATTCGAAGGGGGAGGGGGGGGCGGGGAGATATAAAAGTACTACGCTAATATAGGCGAAATATCGAATTTGTCGTACAAGCACGAGACAAAGTTCAATTTATTTAAGCCCCTTGATACAAAGAAAAATAACTCGGTAGGGCCCGAAAACCGTGTTTTAAAGGCGATTCCAAATACCAATTTCCATGTCTGTAACATTCTAGGTTTTTGTGATATATTGTAGACATTCTCGTTGCTGTAAGAATACTGGAGCTGACGTTGCCATGGTTACGGTAGTTCATTTCTTTATCCGATTCTTAGAGCAGGGGCAGTGTGGTGCCAATATCTCCATAACGGTTGGTTTTAGGGCCTTAAAATTAAAAGAACACACATTTTTGTTTTCAGAAAATCCACTTGAGGGGTGAGGGGTGGGGGGTGAAGAGAAGTGAGGAAGGAGTTTTTTTCTTGCTAATGGTTTTACGTCGCACCGACACAGATAGGTTTTATGGCGATGATGGGATAGGAAAGGCCTAGGAGTTGGAAGGAAACGGCCGTTGCCTTAATTAAGGTACACCGGGCGAGTTGGCCGTGCGCGTAGAGGCGCGCGGCTGTGAGCTTGCATCCGGGAGACAGTAGGTTCGAATCCCACTATCGGCAGCCCTGAAGATGGTTTTCCGTGGTTTCCCATTTTCACACCAGGCAAATGCTGGGGTTGTACCTTAATTAAGGCCACGGCCGCTTCCTTCCAACTCCTAGGCCTTTCCTATCCCATCGTCGCCATAAGACCTATCTGTGTCGAAGCGACGTAAAGCAACTAGCAAAAAAAAAAAAAAAAAATTAAGGTACAGCCCCAGCGCTTGCCTGGTGTGAAAATGGGAAACTATGGAAAACAAACTTCAGGGCTGCCGACAGTGGGATTCGAACCCACTATCTCCCGGATGCAAGTTCACAACTACGCGCCTCTAACCGCACGGCCAACTCGCCCGGCTGAGGAAGGAGTTAAATTCTTTATATGACGATACGTATATCTCAGAAACTGAAGATGTTACAGACGTTAAAACTGGTACTTGGAATCTCCCTTAAAAATAAATGAACACACTTTTTTTTTGGAAAATCCACTTAAAGGGGTGAAATAATAAAAAAGCGGGTGAATTTTTAAATTGAGTATCTTCTTCTTCTACCGCTTTTCCCACACATGTGGGGTCGTAGGTGCGAACTGTGTCTCACATAGGGATTTGACCCTGTTTTACGGTTGGATGCCCTCCCTGACGCCAACCTCGTATGTAGGGATGTAATTACTATTGCATGTTCCTATTGTGGTTGGTAATGTGGTGTGTTGAGTGAATATGAAGGGGGAGAGTGTTGGGACAAACAGAAACAACCTGTCCCCGAGCCAGATGAATTAATCATACGCGATTAAAATCCCCGACCCAGCCAGGAATCCAACCCGGAACCCTGTGAACCGAAGACCTCAACTCATCCAAGAAGTGGGGCAGTTTTTAAAATGAATATATTATCTACAGTATATCTCATAAAATTAACATGGTACAGACTTGGAAACTGGTATTTAAAAATAAAGAAACACGTACTACTTTTTTGGAAAATCCACTTATGCTGGAGATCGAAAATAAGTGGAGAGGGAGTTTAATTCTCTTTATGATGATACATACATCTTCAACAACTAAGATGTTACAGACCTGGAAATTGGTATTTGGAATCTCCTTTAGAAACAAAAAACTCCTCATTTTTTTCGACTTAAAAGAGGACTGTTTCTCACATGTAGAGTTCCATGTCGCATTTTCCAGATTTAGCTCTGCCAGTAGCTTGGTGATCTTAGCCCCAAAAGGCAATGCCACAAACGTGATTTACAAAGAGGTTCTGGGGTAAATGAAATGCAATTTTTTGCTGAGTTTTTATACTTTAGGGATTTTCAGATAATGTCTTAGTGAAGTACCGAGGAACAATTAATTTTTATTAACTTACCAAATCCTCGCGACCGAAGCCGTGGGTAACAGCTAGATGTAAATAAAATTATGGAACATAATGATATGTGATAACAAGATATTCCATTAGATGCATAGATCAAGAACTATTTTTACTGTTTAAGGAGACGCCGAGGTGCCGGAATTTAGTCCCGCAGGAGTTCTTTTACGTGCCAGTAAATCTACCGACACGAGGCTGGCGTATTTGAGTACCACCGGACTGAGCCATGATCGAACCTGCCAAGTTGGGGTCAGAAGGCCAGCGTCCCAACCGTCTGAGCCACTCAGCTCGTCTCTCCCGAAATGAAGAAGAACTGCTGCTTCTATTTTAGATATTCGTTTGGTTACATATTTCTTACAGCATTCCTTCTTTACATACGCTTTTTTAAAGTAATAGTTTACGGATTTATTTTTACTTTAATCTCCTAAGACTTTGCTCGAATTTTAAATGTCCGTGGCTCCCCCTCCCCCCCCCCCCCAGAAAAAGCAATTGAGTATAGCTATTTTGTTTTTCAATAGATGTACCTTGATGTGGTCTGACTGTCGCCCGCAAAAACACAGAGATTTTCAAACAAGTTAGAGTCACTGAGATTACCGGCTCCATGGCTAAATGGTTAGCGTGCTGGCCTTTGGTCACAAGGGTCCCGGGTTCGATTCCCGGCAGGGTCGGGAATTTCAACCTTAATTGGTTAATTTCTCTGGCACGGGGACTGGGTGTGTGTGTTGTCTTCATCATCATTTCATCATCATTTCATCCTCATCACGACGCGCAGGTCGCCTACGGGTGTCAAATCAAAAGACCTACACCTGGCGAGCCAAGCATGTCCTCGAACACTCCCGGCACTAAAAGCCATACGCCATTTCATTTTTCATTTTCATAATGAGATTACCACGTTCGGTTTTGAGCCCTCCGATGTTTATAATTCCACAAATCAGAACGCTTTCCTAATTATTAAATTTTTCGAATAACGGCTAGTGTGTTTGCTGAAAACTTCACATACATTTTTGTGTGTAATGTTATTTCAACCAGACGAGTTGGCCGAGTTCCCATTTTCACACCTTCCTTCCCATTCCTAGGCCTTTCCTATCCTATCGTCGCCATAAGACCTACCTGTGTCGGTCCAACGTAAACCAAATAGCAAAAAAATGTCATTTCAGGAAACATCGGTATATTGTAATTAATAACAATAAAGACATAGGTTGACTGTGTGAAATGAGCCATATTAAGGGGACACAAATTTTCCTTCTATTTTTTCGCAAATAATAGCGCTCTATTTGATATAAAGAATATTTTTTTCTAGGATTTAACTCCCCAAAAGTATGTTCGGGGTGTGAAGAGGGGAATATACCTTTTTTAATTATCCTTCTGGATGAAGTACCTTTTAACTTCTTAACAATCATCAGAGCATTCGTTACATCATGGTACCAAATATTTAAAACCATACCAGGAATATCGGTGCTGACAGTCCAAATTCTGTTCGAAATGTGAAAGAAAATATTTCTACCTGTACGGCTGGGGGGGGGGGGGGGCGAATTCACGTGATCGATGGAAGCGAATTCATGTGTGAGAAGATTTCTTGGGAACGATTCATGAGACCTCAGTTCTATTCGCATGTGATTTAGAAGGGTGCTCCAGCATCAATGCAAGACAAATAAACTTCGCCAAGGGAGGAATTTGAACACGGGTCTCTGACCTGAGAAAATTGCGTCATAACAAGTACACTACGGTGACACTAGCTGAAGCCCACGGTGTTTTTCTCGGCGTTGGTAGCTCCTAGGCGATCGGTCATTGACGAAAATGTTCAGTAAGTAGCCATGTGGCATACGTACAGTGGACTTGGACTCACATTCGATTAGTGTTCTCAAGTCGGCATTAAGCCACGTGCAGATTTAGCAACACCGCCTCGCAAAGCCCATTTGAATTCGCCCGCGAAACGATCTGATTGGCTAACTTCAGCAGCTGATAGAATAACAGCGGCGCGAGATATCGAATTACATTTTTCAAATTATTAATTATCAGTAGAGCCAGGATTTCCATGCAAATGCATGTTCCTAAATAAGCTGGTTACACTTCTGAAACTTTGCAAATATTCGTTTTATGACTAAACAATTCCAAACAACCGTACTTTTTCCGTGCATATTTGCATGTTTTGGCATTTTTGGGAGAAAATTCATGCATAATGCATATTTTGAAGATTTTGGATTTAGTAGCGCATTTATATTGTGTTATATGACTTTTCTTCTGACTTTGACGCTTATATGTTATGTTAATTTGCATGACAGTGCCTTTTTCTGAACACGGATTTGCAGAATTTGGGACCGTACATCCACGTTATTTGTTTATTACTGAGAGAGAAATAAAATGTATTCTTTGTATATTATTCTTGGTATATTACTTCACAACCAAAGTTAGATGCATAGAGGTGATATAATACAGTTAGCCAAGCACGTTCTTTTCTGTTGCTTGAATAAACATTGACATAAGCGGGAAGGCCCCCCCCCCGTCGACCTCTCTAATCCTTAGAAATAAGGTGTCCCAGTAAAAACTAGCCGAAAATTTGGGGTTACTAAATGTTATTTCTTTTTTCGTCTATGAAGATATCAAAACTTCAATCATACTTCTGTAACGCCGCGTTTCTAAGATAGCAGCTTACAAACCTTGGTTTTGCACTGAATCCTGTTTTCTTTTCCTGGAATTATCTACCCCGAACTCCGAACTCTCACTGTTCACACATCTCAGGCCAAAATAATTAAGAAAAGAAGGGAGTTGGATAGCAGCACGCTTACACGCTTCAAATTGCAATTTAGTGTTGGACTATGCTGTGAAGTGTTGGCGTCATGCCACCTGTTAAAAGTATACGAAGAGACCTCGTGTCTAAATGGATTGAGGTAAGGAATTTTTTAGTTAATTTTCGAAAAGAGATAGCTTCAGATATACTTCGTCCTAAATGTCTTCATTTAAGTATGAACCTGTCACTTCTTGTGACATTGAAAGATCATTTTCCGTGTTCAGCAATGTTCTGTCAGATAAACGAATGAACTTAAATGAAGAAAATATGGAGAAATTAGTTGTTGTACAGTGTTTCAAACGTAAGTGAAAATACAGCAATGTGGAACTAAATTTTTATAGTGCATATTTTCCACTTGAGCCGGCCCCGTGGTGTAGGGGTAGCATGCCTGCCTCTTACCCGGAGGCCCCGGGTTCGATTTCCGGCCAGGACAGAGATTTTTACCTGGACCTGAGGGCTGGTTCGAGGTCCACTCAGCCTACGTGATTAGAATTGAGGAGCTTTCTGACGGTGAGATAGCGGCCCCGGTCTAGAAAGCCAAGAATAACGGCCGAGAGGATTCGTTGTGCTGACCACACAATACCTCGTAATCTGCAGGCCTTCGGGCTGAGCAGCGGTCGCTTGGTAGGCCAAGGCCCTTCAAGGGCTGTAGTGCCATGGGGTTTGGTTTGGTTTGGTTTGGTTTGATTTTCCACTTGATGTTGCATGAATGCATGCATATTTCGAGACTTGATAGTGCATGGAAATCCGGGCTCTATTTATCAGTATATGGCTAATGTTTGGTGCCAAAACCTACACGTCAATGTTTTGAAATTCACCGGAGAAATTCCATTGATAGAGTTAGAGGAAAAGTAGGCCTATCAGTCCAGAAACATACTGTAGTCCAATATCACACCAATCCAGAGAAGATGCTGAGCTAGTGAGCTGAATATCAGAGAGCATACGTGTTATTTTACGATGCTGAAGACATTTCTGTTTATGCATGACGTGTCACCTTCGGTGTCTTATCTCAACAGATGGAGTCTCATATATCACCATAAGTCTGATAAAATAGTGCTGCTCCGTACCTAATAAATAATCAACGGATTGAGATTTTAACGTTGAGAAAGTGCTGTAAAATGGTTATTTACGCTGATAATCGTATGGCGCAGTTGGCCCCGTAGTCTAGGCGTACAGTGGCGGTCTCTCATGCGGAAGCCCCACATTCGATTCTTTGCCAGGTCAGCGATTTGGTTCGAGGTCCGATCAGCCTACGTGATTGCAATTGAGGAGCTGTCTGACGGTGAGATGGTGGACCGGGTATAGAAAGCCAAGAAAAACAGCCGAGAGGATTCGTCGCACTGACCATGCGTCAACTCGTAATCTGCAATCTTTCGGACTGAACAGCAGCCAATTGGTAGGCCAAGGCTCTTCAGATGTCTGACGGCAAACGGGGTTATTGCGTCACCTAGCGTATAAAAACAATTTAATTGTACTTTATTTAAGTTGCCTGCAGATCCATTTCGACGTTCAGTTTTACTCTACCAGATAGCAGAGGAAACCGATTTCTGTTGGACGATCTATGGCTACGGCTGGAGCCCAGTGCGGATGTACAAAATAATATCCGCATCCGCACCCGAATCCGCGAATGGTTATCCGCATCCGAAAAATAGTTATCTGCGGATAATTTAAATATTTAACAACAGTATATTACACCCACTGTATTGAAACGGATAAATCTGTTAACATAATACAGTAGCTCTGATACTTGTCAATAGGACGCCTAAAGACGCAGGTTTATAAGGGATTTTCTCTTGCGACAACTACCGACGTATTGACCTTCCTTCCTTCCTTCCACCTTCCTTCCGTCCTTCCTTCCTTCCTTCCTTCCTTCCTTCCTTCCTTCCTTCCTTCCTTCCTTCCTTCCTTCCTTCCTTCCTTCCATTAATTGCGGACAGGAGCCAGTTAGGCTTAGGTCTGATTTACGGCTTTATGGTTTCAAGGCTCTTTATATCACTCTTCTCCCATACCAATGTCAAGGGTCGCCTAACCACAAGCAAAAACAAGAGTATACCTGAGTGGAAATCAATAAACGTCATTATTTAGAAATTATCCGAACTGCCATACAGTTTGTATCCGCCAAGACATTAACTTCGCGGATATCCGCGGATAAATCCGTGCAGGGCTCTAGCTATGGCTTGTCGGGTAAACATCAAATGTGCCACCTGAGATCTCTACACGCCAACCACATATTATTGGCATTAAACGGTTATGCTTCTAGTATGTATAATGTAGATACATAAGTTACATTGTATATTTGACGACAAGTACTTCCAATTTGTCATAACTTGACCCCTTCAAAGTACTTAATTAAAGAAATGAAAATCCATAACCTGTTTCCAGTCATTCGACCAGGTAAGGAATGGAATGAATGAAGCCCCATCTAGCGGCGAGGATAGGAATTGTGCCGGCTGCCGCCGAAGCCTGTCGCACTCCTCTGGGACAATGATTAATGAATGACGGATGAAATTAAATGATATTGGAGAGCGTTGCTGGAATGAAATATGACAGGGAAAACCGGAATACCCGGAGAAAAACCTGTTCCACCTCCGCTTTGTCCAGCACAAATCTCACATGAAGTGACCGGGATTTGAACGACGGAACCCAGCGGTGAGAGGCCGGCGGGCTGCCGCCTGAGCCACAGAGGCTCTAAAATACTTAATAATGTCGCCAATTTACCACCTTACCCTATCATTCAAGAATTGGTCGACAGATATACTGACTCGCCCACATAACGCAATGTAACCATCTGGTAAGTAACTGCATAACCGTAGAGTTCCCTTTTCCACATTCTGAAGAACGCAAACTAATACAATTAAACATGGTATGAAACGAATGAAATTACCGCACTAGAAAGGTGTAAATCTGGTTGTGCAATTTATGAACAAACACTAGTTGGATCCCCAGTTATCGTAGATAGCATTCTAGACCTCACAGAAGAGGCTTGTAGGTAGGACCTCGACAATGTTGCGAGAAGACTATGATATGATGACAAACGGGATGAAAGGTCAGGTTGTTTCATCTAGAGGAATCCTCTCGGTTTTAACTGCAGTACTGCCAGCTGTCTTACGTCGCACCGACACAGATAGGTCTTACGGCGACGATGGGACAGGAAAGGGTTAGGAGTGGGAAGGAAGCGGCTGTGGCCTTAATTAAGGTAGAGCCCCAGCATTTGCCTGGTGTGAAAATGGGAAACCACGGAAAACCATTTTCAGGGCTGCCGACAGTGGGGCTCGAACCTACTATCTCCCGAATACTGGATACTGGCCGCACTTAAGCGACTGCAGCTATCGAGCTCGGTAACTGCAGTATTGATGCGGTGATACTACATCATGAGGATCACTGCAAGTACCCAGATGTTAATACCGGGTGGGCAAAATAAATCTCGCCCGGAAAATATTTACAGCAGTGTTAGAGTATTGCTACAGATATTTGCCACCCTGCCAGGCAAGGCAGCCTCTACAGAGAATAGTTTCCCGGCCCTAGGTAAACCTACAAGTACAATGGGAGAGAACCGCTTAATGGCCTTGCATTAGCAAACATCTGTAAGGAAAGGGCAATAAATGCTGAAGACGTCTTCCGTCAAAATCAAAATTGGTCATCGTGTGTGGTATATAGGTGCGTTTTATGTGTTGACGCCGTTTTTGATACCAAAGCTTTTATGGAATAGAATGGACACACAAAATGGAATTTACTGTAGAATAGCAAGGAATAAATAGAAAGAAAACATACTTATTCTTCTAAAAGTACAATATCACATTAACAGCAAAAATAAAACATAAATTTGAAATAATTGATTATAAAACTTAACTCGATAGATTGACTCTCTCGCCGTAATCATTAATGCACAAATTCAAAAACTTAATTAAATAAGCCCATAAGATAAAATATCACCCCCCAAAGCAATAACTTAAATTACCAAAATCACCAAAGGTACAGAACTAAACTCTTCGTCGGTACTTCCCCGCAATTTGTTCTATGTTACAAACTAGCGACTTATTCTCTGGAAAATTAACTTCAATCCGGTAAATAAGTCGGACGGGTCGTAGAGGTAGTTCTATCGTCCAGTAGCGGCGATTGGGAATTAGAAGTGGGGTGGTCAAAAATTCTACAGAAATCAAACAGTACACGGGTTTGAGGGATGTAGTGGCGGAGGGAGGTTATATACATATAAACTATGGGGGAACCTACAAAATGGTAAGTTTTTTATGCTTTCTGAGCGAATTTCGACAGAGAGGTATCGGTTGACAGTTTATCAACTTAAGTGTGGTAGTAACAGTTGTTCGAGATTTTGATGGAACAATATTACAAATGTATTACAATTAAATAGACGTACGGCGTGATTATACAATTGAAAGCGGGTGAATCATATGTGTCGACGATGTTGCCAAAAAATACATATTCCCCCGCTATCCTTCCTCTCAGCACATGCAAAGTCTCCACTACTTGCTGTGGCGCTATACAAATCGATTAGCCACAACGAACTACATTTTGTTAGTATTTCCACTAATAATTTTGTTAATAATTAAAGAAAATAAAGGAAAGAATTAACTGTTAAACAGTAGGACTTGTACAAATTGATTTTTTTTTTAAGTTCCTGTTATTCCCAGTTTCATCCGGCTAAAAGTGAATAATGCTTTCTCCACAAAGTGGGAGAGCAACTGCCCCCCTTTGCCTCCCCTAATCGCCGCTACTGATATCGTCAAGGATTTCATAAAACTGATCTCTCACTCTCTCTCTCTCTCTCTCTCTCTCTCTCTCCCTCTGTATTGTATTATACGAAGACGCTACATAAAGAGGCTTTTCAGCCTCAGTGGCATGTAAATCATCAGTTCAATTCAATTCAATTCAATTCAATTCTCTATATATCTATATATTTATCAATCGGGAGTGTCCGAGGACATGTTCGGCTCGCCTGGTGCAGGTCTTTCTATTTTCCTCCCATGGGCGACCTGCGCCTCTGGATATAGGATGATTATGATAATGAGGTAGAGAGAAGGTGAAGCTCGAAGTGGGCACGTAGCCTTTTTTTAATGCTATTTGTTCGGGGCGTCGACCTATAGAGATCTTTTACCCCCCTATTTGCACCATGTGATATGAACCTGTGTGTAATTGGAATGGAGGAAGTGTCCCTAGGCCAGGGATATTAATCATTTACAATTCAAAAACCCTGACCCAGCCGGGAATCGAACCCGGGGCCACCGGGTGACAGGCGGGCGCGTTGCCCCCTACACCGCGCGGCCGGACTGGCACGTAGCCTACTCCAATCGAATATTACCAAGGGGTCTTCTCAAAGCTTTAAGCCCCCATCCGACGGACGAATCACCATCAACAGCGCCATATGTTCTCACTTTACACTTAACGCTGCGGAGAGGTTTGGAATTAAATCCAGGCTTTAGGCCCGAAATCTAGTGATTAGAAATTGTATACCACCACCTCTCCTACACGGTCAGCCAACATTCTGATGGTGAAAATATTTTCGCCCAACGGGACTCGAGCCGGCTAACCACGGTGTCTTACCATATAGACTTGACGCCTTAACGATCATGGCCACCAGGCCATCTGTTGAGTTGTAGCCCTACACATTTTAATGTTCGTTAAGAGAGAATATCTGGTCCCTACCTAGGTGAACGTTTAGGAGATATTGTTATGGGACCCTGGACACCTTGACTTTTGTTGAATGAATGTTACTGGTTTTGATGATGATGATGCTTGTTGTTTTAAGGAGCCTAACATCGAAGGTCATCGGCCCATTACTGGTTTTCCTCCCCACTGACTACTTTTACGGATTTCGGAGAAGCCGACGTGCCTGACTTTAATTCCATAGGAGTTCTTTTACGTGCCAGTAAATCTACCGACAAACACCACCGGACTGAGCCAGAATCAAAACCGCCTCTACCCTCTGAGATACTCATCCAGGCTCTTGGCGTGTGTTAAAGGAGAAGTCCGTTCTTAAGTGATTAAAAGTTATCTATTTGGTTTTCATGGATTTATGTAAAAGATAAAATGTTAATATTATATGGAACTTTAAAAGGAGTGGATTTGCCTCATCAGTGTGATATCAATTTATTATGTGGGTAGAAGGTTTCATGTGTTGACGCCAGTTTTGATATCAAAACTCTCAACGAATAGCATGGAACTTAAAATAGCAAGGAATATTTAGGATACAATCTAGCGATTTATTCTCTGGAAAATTAACCTCAATTCCATAAATGAACATCAATAATGATTGCTTACAGGTGGCGGATTTTTTCTCTATGATATAATAAAGCAATTTATTATCTGCAATGAGTACTAAGTGATGGCTTTCAAACTTATTTTCTTGACTCTGCTTTTTCCAACCTATACAGACTGAAAAACACGGTTATGCGCATCGTAATTTCGTAATTTCGTCATTTATGTCATTTCTACATGATTAAATCGATCGATTGCGATCAGATTAACCTCAAAATATAATTCTGAACACGTGTAAGTAACTCTCAAAGCAATCCTACAATTATTTCTTCATGACAATATTTTTACCACAGCCATACATTGCAGCAATTGGAAAATCTGTTCTCGTTCTTTCACTTCAACTCCATCATTAGGGGAATATTATATACTGTTATCACAACAGATCATGCGTGTTATTCCATTACCTGGAGACTTTTGCAACTTTGCAAACATGAACAACGTGATACATTGTGGGTGGAGCTCGCGGGTAACTGCTAGTATTCTATATTAACGATTTTTCGAAAATTACAGAGGAAAACTATAAGCCAGCTGGTAATATTGATGAGGCAAATCCACTCCTTTTTTGAGTTCCATGTAATGTTAACATTGTATCGTTTACATAAATTCATTAAAATAAAACAGAAAACTTTTAAATCACTTCAGAACGGACTTCTCTTTTAACACACGTCAAGAGCCGGGCTGACTATCTTAGAGGGTAGAGGCAGTGTTGATCCTGGCTCAGTCCGGTGGTGTTTGTTGGGAGATTTACTTGCACGTAAAAGAACTCCTCCGGGATTATATTCAGGCACGTCGGTTTCTCCGAAAATCGTAAAAGTAGTTAGTGGGGCGTAAAACCAGTAACATTCATTCAACAAAGGTCAAGATGTCCAGGGTCCCATAACAATATCTCCTAATCGTTCACCTAGGTAGGGACCAGACATTCTCTCTTAACGAACATTAAAATGTGAAGGGCTCGAACTCAACAGATGTTAAGATCGGAGTCTCATTCCACTCCGTGTAACTCAACAAACGATAGGATCTCTATGAGAAATGTCCACTTTGTGTCACTTAATACACGTTAGCCACTGTAGGGCCGCTTAACAGCATGCATCACTTCACTAACTTGAACATGTACGATTCAAATTATTTTCTGTATCACTTAACCGACGTAAAGATGTGTAGGACCCCATTTCCCTCTGTACAACTTCACTAATTTTCAGATGTGTAGGGTCCCGCATCTGTCAGTATCACTTCGTTACATTAACACGTCCAGTATCCAATTCCTCTCGGTATCATTTCACTTAAGTACAGATGTGGCGTCCATTTTTCTCCTCACCACTTCACAAACGTTAAGATGTGTAGGGTCCCATTTCTCCTCTCATCAATTCACAAAGGTCATATTTCTCTCTGTATCACTTCACTAACGTTAAGATGTGCAGGGTCCCATTCCTCTTTGTATCATTTCACTAACGTTAAGATGTGTGGGGTCCTACTTCTCTCTGTATCAGTTCACTAACGTTAAGATGAGTAGGGTCCCATTTCACTCTGTATCACTTCACAAACGTTAAGATGTGCAGGGTCCCATTCCTCTTTGTATCATTTCACTAACGTTAAGATGTGTATGGTCCCATTTCTCTTATCATCAATTCACAAAGGTCATATTTCTTTCTGTATCACTTCACTAACGTTAAGATGTGCAGGGTCCCATTCTTCTTTGTATCATTTCACTAACGTTAAGATGTGTGGGGTCCTACTTCTCTCTGTATCAGTTCACTAACGTTAAGATGAGTAGGGTCCCATTTCACTCTGTATCACTTCACTAACGTTGTGATGTGTAGGCTCCCATTTCTCTTTGTATCACCTCACTAACGTTATGATGTGTAGGTTCCCATTTCTCTCTGTATCACTTCACTAACGTTAAGATATGTAGGGTCCTATTTCACTCTATATCACTTCACTAACGTTACGATGTGTAGGGTCCCATTTCTCTCTGTATCACTTCACTAACGTTAAGATATGTAGAGTCCTATTTCACTCTATATCACTTCACTAACGTTACGATGTGTAGGGTCCCATTTCTCTCTGTATCACTTCACTAACGTTAAGATGTGTAGAGTCCCATTTCTCTCTGTATCACTTCACTAACGTTAAGATGTGAAGAGTCCCATTTCTCTTTGTATCACCTCACTAATGTTATGATGTGTAGGGTCCCATTTCTCCTGTACCACCTCACTAACATTTAGCTGAGTAGGGTCCCATTTCACTCTGTATCACTTCACTAACGTTATGATGCGTAGGGTCCCATTTCACTCTGTATCACTCCACTAACGTTGATGTGTAGGGTCCCATTTATCTCTGTATCACCTCACTAACGTTACGATACGTAGGGTCCTATTTCACTCCATATCACTTCACTAATGTTATGATTGGTCCCATTTCTCTCTGTATCACTTCACTAACGTTATGATTGGTCCCATTTCTCTCTGTATCACTTCACTAATGTTAATATATGCAGGGTCCCATTTCTCTCTATATCACTTCACTAACGTTATGATGTGTAGGATCCCATTTCACTTTGTATCACTTCACTAACGTTAAGATGTGTAGAGTCCTATTTCACTCTGTATCACTTCACTAATGTTATGATGTGTAGGGTCCCATTTCTCTCTGTATCACTTCACTAACGCTAAGATATGTAGGGTCCTATTTCACTCTATATCACTTCACTAACGTTACGATGTGCAGGGTCCCATTCCTCTTTGTATCATTTCACTAACGTTAAGATGTGTGGGGTCCTACTTCTCTCTGTATCAGTTCACTAACGTTAAGATGAGTAGGGTCCCATTTCACTCTGTATCACTTCACTAACGTTAAGATGTGCAGGGTCCCATTCCTCTTTGTATCATTTCACTAACGTTAAGATGTGTAGGGTCCCATTTCTCCTCTCATCAATTCACAAAGGTCATATTTCTCTCTGTATCACTTCACTAACGTTAAGATGTGTAGGGTCCCATTCCTCTTTGTATCATTTCACTAACGTTAAGATGTGTGGGGTCCTACTTCTCTCTGTATCAGTTCACTAACGTTAAGATGAGTAGGGTCCCATTTCACTCTGTATCACTTCACTAACGTTATGATGTGTAGGCTCCCATTTCTCTTTGTATCACCTCACTAACGTTATGATGTGTAGGGTCCCATTTCTCTCTGTATCACTTTACTAACGTTAAGATATGTAGGGTCCTATTTCACTCTATATCACTTCACTAACGTTACGATGTGTAGGGTCCCATTTCACTCTATATCACTTCACTAACGTTACGATGTGTAGGGTCCCATTTCTCTCTGTATCACTTCACTAACGTTAAGATATGTAGAGTCCTATTTCAATCTATATCACTTCACTAACGTTAAGATGTTTAGAGCCCCATTTCTCTTTGTATCACCTCACTAATGTTATGATGTGTAGGGTCCCATTTCTCCTGTACCACCTCACTAACATTTAGCTGAGTAGGGTCCCATTTCACTCTGTATCACTTCAGTAACGTTATGATGCGTAGGGTCCCATTTCACTCTGTATCACTTCACTAACGTTAAGATGTGTAGGGTCCCATTTCTCTCAGCGTCACTCAACAAATGTTAACATGTTTAGGGCATCATTTCACCCTGCATCACTTAATTACTTTAAGATATGTAGAAGCCCATTCCACACTGTATCACTTAACTGTTGTAGGGCCTCATTTCACTCTGTATCACTTAACTTTAATATATATATGGACCCATTCTCTGTATATCACTTAACTAAAGGTAATATGTTATTATGTGTACTGCCCCGGATCAGTCAACAGACGTTAAAATGTATAGGGCCCTATTTCACTCTGCATCACTTAACTACCTTTAAGATGTGTAGGGCCCCATTCCACTCTGTACCGCTTAACCATTGCCAAGCTAGCTAGCAGTGGGGTTAGGGGAGGGCACCTGTGAGCGTGTATTCGGGAGATAGAGGGTTCGAACCCCACTCTCGGCAGCCCTGAAGATGATTTTCCGTGGCATCGCATTTTCATTCCAGGAAAATGCTGGGACTGTACCTTAATTAAGGCCATGGCCTCTTCCTTTCCACTCCTAGCCATTTCCTATTCCATCGTCATCAGAAAGCCTCTCTGTGTCGGTGCGACGTAAAACACCTTGTAAAAGAAAATAGTTGTAGGGCCTCGTTTCACTCTGCATCACTTAAATAACACTAAAATATGTAGGGCCCCATTCCACCCTGTCTATCAGAATGAACGTTAAGATAATTACGCATAGTGTTGCGTGTGACTCATGCCAGCCCACTCAACCATGAGAGCGATGACGCACGACCACGCCTCGCGCTAGCCGGCCGGTAGTTCCGTGCTCAACCTAGCAATTACTAACATTACCGCACCTCAGAGGCCACACAGGAGGGGGAGATCCTACTTCCTTCCTTACCTAATTATTCGATCGGCCATTTGACCACCTGTATTTAGACAGCTAATTAAACACAAATAGAGCTGTGTAGATGGTATATCACAAACGAAATGCTGGAAGAAAGTCAACAGGCGTGTCTGAGATCAGACGATGGCACGAACCGATGATTTTTTTAAATCCTGCTACGTGACGAGACGTGAAACCTACAATAATAATGGCGTATGGCCTCCGGAGAGGCCGGTGCAGGTATTTTTTGAGTAGATGGCATATTGGCGACCTTCGCGTCTGTGAGGATGGGGCCCTACATAAGATGAATTGTAATGTTGAAGAAACCACAAACACCTAGTCTCCGAGCCTGAATAATTAACGTTAAGGGGGATGTAGCCGGTTGAGGTCAACATTTTAGAATTTCTTTGTTGTTGTTTTACATCGCTTATTATGTTTTCTTCAATGTGTGAAAATTTTAAAATAATATAGGAACTGGAAGTCAATGAAACTAAATAAATAAATAAATAAATAAATAAATAAATAAATAAATAAATAAATAAATAAATAAATAAATAAATAATTAAATAATCCATCAGTGCGTAGGTACTTCCACGCCCCCTTTTATATCAAACAAGATTCGACGCTTCATGTAATCTATACATACAATCCTATCACTTATTGAACCATTTCCATGGTCTATCTTACTCCAAACTTTCATTCTCTATGTTGTGAAGTACACTTTCGTATCCCCAGATGGCTCTGGTATCGCAATTTGTTGTTGTTGTTGTTGTTGTTGTTGTTGTTGTTGTTGTTGTTGTTGTTGTTGTTGTAGTTGTTGTTGTAGTGTGAGTCAATTTGTAAACAGTTCACGAAAAAGTACATTTTCCGTGATTGTGAATATTTTTAAGTCCCGCATCTTCTAGAACAACTATGCCACGATCTGTTAGAGTGTATAAGAAGACAAAATTCCATGGAAACCGCTTTACAAAACAAAATCAGTGTCTGAAATAGCCGACGAACATAACCTCTCAGCATTAACTTCTAAAACTGAATCCCATCTGAAAGTGTTGGACAGTAGTGTTGCTAGTGATGATTTCTCAACATCAGGCTTCAGAATGATAGATTCACAAATATTGTTTAATGCAATTAACACTTTTTGTGCGTGTTCTAACTGAAAAAACACGAAGTGTGTGACTATTTTGGAGGAAAATAGATTTGGTGTTGCTAGTGAATTGAGATTGTTTTTTGATCACTGTCAGAATGAATTTTCATTTCCTTCATCAAGAAAAGTGACAAGCGGATTTTATGAGAGTAATCTCAGACGCTCATATGGTATGAGATGCTTGGGTAAGGGTCGTGAAGCACCAAACTTATTATGTGCTATAATGAATATGCCCCAAACTTCTGTACGGTTTGATGCCGCAAATAATTATCTTTCACAATTAGTATTTGATGTAGCAAACGTTAGTATGAAAAAAGCAGTGGATAGTGTTTTGAAGGAAAGAGAAGAGTTGGAAATGCTACCAGAAAATGAAGCAGCCACAGATTTGGCTGTATCAATGGATGGCACGTGGATGAAGAGAGGCCATACCTCTCTGTATGGGGTGGCATCAGTAATAAGTATGGACAGTGGCAAAGTCTTGGATGTAGCCATAAAATCAAAATACTGATACAAGTGTGCTACAAGAAAACCCATGCCAGATCCAGAGCTAGAGAAGGAGTGGCCTGACAATCATAAAATGAAATGCTCCGGTAATTACAATGGGTCCAGTGGCGCTATGGAGTCAGCAGCTGTCATTGACATGTTTAGTCTATTCCTACCCCAGTATGGAATTAGATACATCCAGTACCTTGGGGATGGTGATCCTTCATCTTTGAAGAGAGTCTTGGAAGCAAATATACAGTATATGACTGTGAAGTGAAAAAACTTGAATGTGTTGAGCACGTTCAGAAGCGGGTGGGTGGAAGGCTTCGTAACCTACTGAAAGACAAGAAGGATGTAATCTTGCCTGATGGTAAATCATTAGGTGGGAAGGGTCGACTAACTGCAAAAGAAACAGATTCCCTTCAAACCTACTACGGAAGGGCCATAAGAATGAATAACTCTAGTGTAGAAGATATGAAAAGAGCAATCTGGGCAATTTATTTTCACAAATTTTCAACCGATGATCATCCCATCCACCACGTGTACCCTAAAGAAGGACGGTGCAAGTATAATATTGACAGCAGCGTATCCATGCGCAAACACTCAATTCCAGAAGCAGGTGGAATCATATCCCCAACCCACGCTCCAATGGTCTCCCCTTCAGCCGCTTCTTACGACAGGCAGGGGATACCGTGGATGTCATTTTACCACCCCCCACCCACAAGAGGGGTTGAAGCAGAATGAACCAAATTTCCACCTACAAGAAGTGAATTATGCAAGCGCGTAATTCATTCCCAGAAGTCTTTATGCTGAACGCTCGAAAGCATCACAGCATGTAGATATACTCCTCCATTCTGAACTCTGTACCATTTTAGGGTGTCGACCAAGAGCGAACAGTCCGATTACTCTCATACGTGTGTGAGCATGGATGGCTGTTGTTTATTTTTTGTTTGTTTGTTTTCTTCTTACGTAGTACCGACACAGCCAGGTCTTATGGCGACGATAGGGTGGGAATGGAAGGAAGCGACTGTGGCCGTAATTAAGGTATAGTTCCAGCATTTGCCTAATGTGAAAATGAGGAAAACACGAAAAAACATCTGCAGAGCTGCCGACAGTGGGGTTCGAACTAGGGTTGCCAAGTTACCGTATTATACGGAATTTCCCGTATTTGAAAGTCTAAAGTACTGTCCCGTTTTAACAGCATACGGGACGTTATTTTTCCCATATTTAAACAACTCACTCATGCCATGATTAAAATTATCTATCTATAGTAGCTTTTAATGAAGCAATTCTTGAGCTTGAAAAAAGTAACATATGATACAATGTCAAAATCGACGTCTGAGTTAATTTATAGGAAGATGGTATTCTTTCGGTGGGGAAGTTAAGTCATTAATTGATCAACTCTTTCCAAAACTTCGGAATGAATGAAGTGAAATCTAACCTAAAGAGCTTTACTGTGCTACAATAAGTTATCTGCAAAAGTCTATGGCTTCACTGGTGTTAATATTTTAAGAAACTAGAGGCTTTATATTTGAAAGATGTTACATTTTCTGGTTTCGAAGAAATTATTAATATTTGAAATTTACTGTAATATGTTCAGCTATTAATTTGTATAGCTTTTATGAAGAATGTTCTTCCCATAATATTGAATTACGTGATGATGGAGCTAGATGCACCTGTACTGATATTGATAGGGATCAGAGTTCTAATGTGAACTCAAAATGGGTGATTTTTCTCTAAAGTTAATTTAGATGCTGTTCCAAATATACTAATCTTGGTATTTTATGTCCTAAGTATCCTGGTTCGAATGCATATGTCGAGGGATTTTTTCAGTTCTTAAAAGGAAATATAATTGTGAAAGGAACGGACGTTCATAAACTCTGATAAAATCAGAAATTCAAGTCCACTTAATTTTGATCATACATGTCAGACATTTCATGACTTGATTAAGTGATATTCAGTATTATAGAAAAAGGGTTTTAAATTTTGTGTAGGAAATAAAACAGTAAAATATTGTAAATAAAGTCCGTGCCTACAGTGCAATTATAGTACAGTAAATTATATATAAAGTGTTTTCTGAGCAAATGTCGTTACGTCGTTGTGTTGATATGACCTGTCCCTTACTGGCATTTCAAAAACCTGGCAACCCTACTTCGAACTCACTATCTCCAGAATGCAAGATGACAGCTACGTAGCCCAAACCGCGATCGGTGGATGGTTGTAAACTCCCCAGCATTAGATGCGGAAAAAGCTAAACAAGGACACCATCACTAGTATTCGCAAGAGTCTTAGTTGGTTCAATGTTCAGTCGAAACGAATATGAAATTATTGGAGTTTCTGTCGCAGTGTCTCTGCAAACAACCGCTGATGCGAAATCAGACGGAGTACAATGGTGCACTTGGAAAGTCAGTTCAGTTCAAACCTTTCTCCTTGCACTTATAAGGAGTAGCAGATAATTCGTGAGTGGAGCCAAACAAACAATGAAGGCAGCGGAGAATGAAATGCAAACACAAGTCTGGTATACGAGCCTGGTTCTAATAACTGTGTGCTCACAGCTCTCTCTCCTCTCTCTCTGATGGGAACTCCCTCCTCTTCTCTGTTCCAGCAAATGAAGGAGAATGTCGACAAATACACCACATTTTATCACTGTGCTTTCCAGCTAAAATCGCAATGCAATTCTCTAGTTCTAGAAGAGTTTTCTGGGAATGGAACATAAGAAGAGGTTCGGAGCTATACACTAATCTGCCGCTGTCATGCTCATATTCTTTGCATGGTAAGTATTATTTTTTTCTATTTGCTTTACGTCGCACCGACACAGATATGTCTTACGGCGACGATGGGATAGGAAAGGCCTAGGAATTGGAAGGAAGCAACCGTGGCCTTAATTAAGGTACAGCCCCGGCATTTGCCTGGTGTGAAAATGGGAAACCACGGAAAACCATCTTCAGGGCTGCCGACAGTGGGGCTCGAACCCACTATCTCCCGATTACTGGATACTGGCCGCACATGGTAAGTATTATTTGATAATGTGAAGTATAACATATCGCATTGCCGTCCGGCACATCTGATGTATAACTGGCCCCTTTGGCCGGAAGGGTTTTTTTTTTTTTGCTACGGGCTTTACGTCGCACCGACACAGATAGGTCTTATGGCGACGATGGGATAGGAAAGGCCTAGGAGTTGGAAGGAAGCGGCCGTGGCCTTAATTAAGGTACAGCCCCAGCATTTGCCTGGTGTGAAAATGGGAAACCACGGAAAACCATTTTCAGGGCTGCCGATAGTGGGATTCGAACCTACTATCTCCCGGATGCAAGCTCACAGCCGCGCGCCTCTACACGCACGGCCAACTCGCCCGGTCCGGAAGGGTTTGGCAGAGACATGGAGTTATTGCAGGGTATCATAATTTAATAATTTTGGGTTCATTCACAGTTATATCTGTCCACTTTCGGTTCATTCTGGTATTGCTATCTGTTTGATTCCTCCACCATATACGCCAACAAATCATTACAAATGAACAACTTGACATCATAACCTATATTTTCAGGTTCACCCGGCAAAATTTTAATGCCAGGCGTCCACGAGAAAGACTACAAAAGCAGTATAATATCCTATTAGGCCACTCACTGCCAGAAATAGGGAGAATATTATCAACAGTACTTATATCTAGACCATCTTTGCAATCTGAAGGAACAGGTCATTGTTCAATAAACGTGTCATTCACCACATCACTTCCACATAAATGCATGGCACTAAGCACTAGAAGAATTATCATTAGACAATTCATCTTCACTCTCCTCACAATTACGGGAAACATATGACAAATTTTCAGGGTATAATTCATGTATAATATCACCAGGAATCAGTCCATTGTTTTTGTTTACCGGCACTGCCAGTTTTGTTTACTAGCATTGATGGATACACGGATGATATTCCAAGGCAAAAACAAATGCCACTGGCGCACTAATACGGGCAAAACCCGTACTAAAAGAAGCGGAGATTTTCTACCATTTAGGTACATCAATGATAATCCCCAAATCGTTCCTCAATAACCGTTAGATGGCATCAGAAAACAGACTTGCACCAACACGTATTCATACGTGATCGGCTGCAGAGCACCATGCTTGCTAACACGTATTGATACGTGAGCGGACAGCATTGTGATATGTAGCATTGCATGTTTCATTCCAGGCTTATGTCAATGTCATATGTTACGTACACATGGTATGTGACCCTCCTAGACTGATTCTGATGGTTCGGTCAGCTTCCGCTTCGAACGCTAGCGCTGTACCACGTCCGGGGAACCATCTGGTGACGAATGAACGTACCATTACTACTTCTATTATAAGGTCTAAATTTTAAAAGCTCATTGTTTAAGAAGCCTTTCTCGTCGACAGTCGAGATTTTCTTCCGATGACGCAGAGCACAGTTCTCAGCGAAACGTTAAGGTTGACAGTCTACCAACTTAAGTGCGATAATAATAGTACTATACAATAAAAATGTCACCAAAGGAACAATAATTACATATGTATTACAATTAAACAGAAGTACGGCGTGATTATCTGTATACTTTATTAAAACAGTTTACTAAAACAGATTTGGCAAATCCGTCCGTCTATTCTACTGAACCGAATTACTTCATTCTTGTTTTATTCTCTGGAATTACCTGCCGGTGAATCATGAGACATTGATAGATCTCTAAAATCAGCCAACTTCGAATGATCATAAAATCAAATCATTAAACGATCACTCCAACAATTGCAGGCGAAGGCTTACCCTAACCCACAATACATTCTACAGTTAGCAGGTTGCTAAGCGACTAACACTTTCATTAATCTATCTATATAAATAAAATTGTTTCTGTTTGTCTGTTTGTCTGTCTGTTTGTCTGTTCCACCATCACGTCGAAACGGCTGGATAGATCTCAACCAAACTTCATATTTAGAGTATACTGACCCCGGGGAAGGTTTCGATATGCATATCATTTTAAAATCTTTGAAAAGACGGGGGTTTTATAGGAAAAACGGTTTTCCTCCATTTTCTCTTATACTATTATAGGCAAAATATCGAATTTGTCGTATAAGGACGAGACAAAGCTCAATTTAATCCTCTTGACGCAAAGAACAAAACTCGGTAAGCCCTACGGGCCCGAAAACCATGTTTTAAGGCCCTAAAACCAACCGTTACGGAGATATTGGCACCACACTACCCCTGCTCTAGGAATCGGATAAAGAAATGAACTGCCGTAACCATGGCAACGTCAGCTCCAGGATTCTAGAGCAGTGAGATTATGCATGTACGTTTGGGCATAGCTGTCAACCAAAATAGGTACAAATAAGACTTAATATCTGGGAAAAAATATACTGTTGTGTAAGGCACTCATAGGACTCCTTTGGGCGGGGATGGAAAGGGGGTGAAGAACGAGTGTAAAAATCTATATAAATAAAATTGTTTCTGTTTGTCTGTCTGTTTGTCTGTTCCACCATCACGTCGAAACGGCTGGATAGATCTCAACCAAACTTCATATTTAGGGTATACTCATCCCGGAGAAGGTTTTGATATGCATATCATTTTAAAAACCTTGAATAGACAGGGGGTTTATAGGAAAACCAGAATGGTTTTTCCACCATCACGTCGAAACGGCTGGATAGATCTCAACCAAACTTCATATTTAGAGAATACTCATCGCGGGGAAGTTTTCCATATGCATATCATTTTAAAATATTTGAATATATGGGGGGTTTATAGGAAAATCAGAATGGTTTTTCCACCATCACGTCGAAACGGCTGGATCGATCTCAACCAAACATTGTATTTAGAGTATACTAATCCCGGGGAAGGTTTAGATATGCATATCATTTTAAAATCCTTGAATAGACGGGGGATTTATAGGAAAACCAGAGTGGTTTTCCCACCATCACGTCGAAACGGCTGGATAGATCTCAGCCAAACTTCATATTTAGAGTATACTCATCCCAGGAAAGGTTCCGATATGCATATAATTTTAAAATCTTTGAATAGACGGGGTGTTTATAGGAAAACCACAGTGGTTTTCCTCTATTTTCTCTTATACTATTGATTTTCTGTAAACTTCGTTTACCGTACGTGAAACGTCTCTTCATTATAAACAACTTTCGTTATGTTCATAATTTACCTTACTCTTCACATGACGGAGAAATTTACAATTTTCTGCTGGTATCATGCTCTGCATTTAGTGACCGACAGACCGACAACGAACCTACAGGTTACCATGGCAACGTCTCTGACTGCATGGCAGTAGGGAAGTAACGTATTGCCATTTTCCTCATCATGCTTTTAAATTCGTGGTTGTTCCTTGGGTAGATGGCAAGAGAGGCATCAATCGGCTCATCTGCGGGATATTGGCGGAATATCGTTGGAGGTTATAACCGCCCTCGAATAGATTAAGTAATAACACCATTAGTCATCTTCATATTTGTTTACCTAAGAATCACTGAACCTAAATTTCTCCTCTGTTAGCGCTTTATTATATCCATAACTCACGGCATTTATTTATTTGTCGTTATCCGGCTGTCCTCAGTTATAATCCATTTTCTATTAGTTTCAACATTCTTAACTGTATTATTTTCTTCCTTAATTACGCCGCATGTACGTGAATGCTAGAAACTACTGGATGCATTTCCACCAAGATTCGTATTTAGAATACACCTGTCCTTGATAGGTTTCAGGGCAAATATTGTTTCTAAATCCCTGAACTAACTGGGGGTTTATACGAAACCGAAACAGTGATTTTGCACTTCCAAAAAATATACACAACAAAAGTTTATGGAAGTCTACCTACCTTGGTAGAAATTAATGTCTAAACCTTTTTTTCTCATGTGCATCATTTCGATACGAGGATCAATAAGGGAGATATCATTAAAGGACCGTTTTTCTGTACAAGTCCCATCGGACTTAACTCACGAGCGGGTGCGTGTAAAGCGTATTCCTTACAACTTGAAAACTACTGAAGACATTCGAAACAAAATTTACATTTAGCATCCACCTGTCCAAAGGTAGGTTTTAAACGTAAATAACATTTCATGTTCCGGAATGGACTGGCGGTTTATAAGGAACCGAAATGGTGATTTTACTCTTCCACAATATATACAGAACAAGACCAACCTGACTGGAAATCGACCAAACCTGATGGAATTCCACCTCTAAACCTTTTTTTTCATGTGCATTTTTTCGTCAGGAGGATTAATAAGGGAGATATCATGAATGGTCACTTTTGCAGGTTAAGTCCAGCGGACATAGCCCAAAAGGTGTTTTACATGAAGCAGATTCCTTATCTATATAAATCAAATCGTAACGACTGTGTACCTCTACACTGACTATTTTGGCGAAATTTTCGTACAGCTTTCCGTTTAAGGGGTAATAATAACAATCTCCATAATTTTTGATTTCCTGAAAGTCCTAATTTTTACCCGCCTCGCCCAAAATCCACATTGTGGCATAATCTGCCAGAAGAATAAGAAGATAATTGAAATTTGACAAAATTATACGTTTTAGCCTGTAACGAATGAAAAATCCTATATCATTAAATTTTTCATTTTTTATCCCCGAAGAATATCGAAATATGCAGGCAATTTTAATGATGGTGCAGACCTTCGGAAATTCCTATCACGTAACGGATTGCACAATCTCCGTTCAATTTGGAATGATCTACAACCTTGGTCTTATGACTTTATGCCGTATCTGTATCCCTTTTACGTTTGATTTTTCTCTATTAATCGATGTTAAGTCAATTTGGAATTTTCACATGCATTATTCATACTTTCAATTACTTATATGAAATACAGAATCATCAAACTCTTCACGAAAATTGGCCCACTCAGTAGCCATATGTGAGCCAAATGCTACGTATGTAGCTGTCACATTATTATCCGAAAAGTAATGTAATGTGAGATGATCTCACAAAACCTTTACCCTGTTCCACGTTTCTAAATCTGACCCAAGAATAGATGACATATCATTGGACCAGCCATTTAGGCCACTAAATCCGGCGTGTCTTATGGTATAATCCTTTGTCGATATGACGTACGTTTAGTAGCAGTTAATCTGTAAATGAAGGTCTTCAATATTGTAAACACGCACATACTTTCGTATGTCGATCTATATATATTCACTGATGTCGATTTAGCGATCGAGAAAGGGTCGGTCTGCTATTGTAATCAGTACTCCCCACACCGACTTTGACTGGCAGTAGGAAAGGGTTCCTTCTCCAACTCCTGTGTAACTGTCATTAGTAAGGAAGGCCTACAATTGTAATGAATAGTTCCCTTCTCGATTTGACTTGCAGAAGGTAAGTGAGCATGCAGTTTTGTTTAAAACTCCCCTACCCGATTGTGTTTGGCAGTAGGCAAGGGTGCCCGCCATTATAAAGAAATGTACTCATCTAAAATGTGACTGGCATTAGGCATAGTGGCCTGCTATTTTGATGGAAACTCACCAACTTGGTGTGACTGGCAGTACGCTGGCTGGCAGTAGGAAAAGGGGCCTGTCATTATAATGATAACTGCACAACTCAATTTCGAGTGATAGTAGGGTAATTGCCTGCCATTATAATAAAAACTGTAATCTGTCTGGAGGTAGGAAAGGGGGGCTGCCATTTTAACGAAAACTCCCCAAATCGATTCTGTCCGCATAGTAGGCAATGGGGCCTGCAATTATAATGTAAACTTCCCAACCTGATTGTGAATGCCAGTAGGCAAGTGAGCCTGCCGTTATATCACAAATCCGTAACAAACACTTTACATTGGAAACGTACGGGGACCTCCCCATGCTCTTCCTCGGATAACGCTAAGAGACATGCAATTTTAAAACTATCTTATTTACTGCATGTACACTATTTACTTCGATATTCGAATACAATGTAGAATACCGTAGCGAAGCACGGGTACATTCGCTAGTCTATATAAATAAAATTGTTTCTGTTTGTCTGTTTGTCTGTCTGTTTGTCTGTTCCACCATCACGTCGAAACGGCTGGATAGATCTCAACCAAACTTCATATTTAGAGTATACTGACCCCGGGGAAGGTTTCGATATGCATATCATTTTAAAATCTTTGAAAAGACGGGGGTTTTATAGGAAAAACGGTTTTCCTCCATTTTCTCTTATACTATTATAGGCAAAATATCGAATTTGTCGTATAAGGACGAGACAAAGCTCAATTTAATCCTCTTGACGCAAAGAACAAAACTCGGTAAGCCCTACGGGCCCGAAAACCATGTTTTAAGGCCCTAAAACCAACCGTTACGGAGATATTGGCACCACACTACCCCTGCTCTAGGAATCGGATAAAGAAATGAACTGCCGTAACCATGGCAACGTCAGCTCCAGGATTCTAGAGCAGTGAGATTATGCATGTACGTTTGGGCATAGCTGTCAACCAAAATAGGTACAAATAAGACTTAATATCTGGGAAAAAAATATACTGTTGTGTAAGGCACTCATAGGACTCCTTTGGGCGGGATGGAACGGGGGTGAAGAACGAGTGTAAAAATCTATATAAATAAAATTGTTTCTGTTTGTCTGTCTGTTTGTCTGTTCCACCATCACGTCGAAACGGCTGGATAGATCTCAACCAAACTTCATATTTAGGGTATACTCATCCCGGAGAAGGTTTTGATATGCATATCATTTTAAAATCCTTGAATAGACAGGGGGTTTATAGGAAAACCAGAATGGTTTTTCCACCATCACGTCGAAACGGCTGGATAGATCTCAACCAAACTTCATATTTAGAGGATACTCATCGCGGGGAAGTTTTCCATATGCATATCATTTTAAAATATTTGAATATATGGGGGGTTTATAGGAAAATCAGAATGGTTTTTCCACCATCACGTCGAAACGGCTGGATGGATCTCAACCAAACATTGTATTTAGAGTATACTAATCCCGGGGAAGGTTTAGATATGCATATCATTTTAAAATCCTTGAATAGACGGGGGGTTTATAGGAAAACCAGAGTGGTTTTCCCACCATCACGTCGAAATTGCTGGATAGATCTCAGCCAAACTTCATATTTAGAGTATACTCATCCCAGGAAAGGTTCCGATATGCATATAATTTTAAAATCTTTGAATAGACGGGGTGTTTATAGGAAAACCACAGTGGTTTTCCTCTATTTTCTCTTATACTATTGATTTTCTGTAAACTTCGTTTACCGTACGTGAAACGTCTCTTCATTATAAACAACTTTCGTTATGTTCATAATTTACCTTACTCTTCACATGACGGAGAAATTTACAATTTTCTGCTGGTATCATGCTCTGCATTTAGTGACCGACAGACCGACAACGAACCTACAGGTTACCATGGCAACGTCTCTGACTGCATGCCAGTAGGGAAGTAACGTATTGCCATTTTCCTCATCATGCTTTTAAATTCGTGGTTGTTCCTTGGGTAGATGGCAAGAGAGGCATCAATCGGCTCATCTGCGGGATATTGGCGGAATATCGTTGGAGGTTATAACCGCCCTCGAATAGATTAAGTAATAACACCATTAGTCATCTTCATATTTGTTTACCTAAGAATCACTGAACCTAAATTTCTCCTCTGTTAGCGCTTTATTATATCCATAACTCACGGCATTTATTTATTTGTCGTTATCCGGCTGTCCTCAGTTATAATCCATTTTCTATTAGTTTCAACATTCTTAACTGTATTATTTTCTTCCTTAATTACGCCGTATGTACGTGAATGCTAGAAACTACTGGATGCATTTCCACCAAGATTCGTATTTAGAATACACCTGTCCTTGATAGGTTTCAGGGCAAATATTGTTTCTAAATCCCTGAACTAACTGGGGGTTTATACGAAACCGAAACAGTGATTTTGCACTTCCAAAAAATATACACAACAAAAGTTTATGGAAGTCTACCTACCTTGGTAGAAATTAATGTCTAAACCTTTTTTTCTCATGTGCATCATTTCGATACGAGGATCAATAAGGGAGATATCATTAAAGGACCGTTTTTCTGTACAAGTCCCATCGGACTTAACTCACGAGCGGGTGCGTGTAAAGCGTATTCCTTACAACTTGAAAACTACTGAAGACATTCGAAACAAAATTTATATTTAGCATCCACCTGTCCAAAGGTAGGTTTTAAACGTAAATAACATTTCATGTTCCGGAATGGACTGGCGGTTTATAAGGAACCGAAATGGTGATTTTACTCTTCCACAATATATACAGAACAAGACCAACCTGACTGGAAATCGACCAAACCTGATGGAATTCCACCTCTAAACCTTTTTTTTCATGTGCATTTTTTCGTCAGGAGGATTAATAAGGGAGATATCATGAATGGTCACTTTTGCAGGTTAAGTCCAGCGGACATAGCCCAAAAGGTGTTTTACATGGAGCAGATTCCTTATCTGTATAAATCAAATCGTAACGACTGTGTACCTCTACACTGACTATTTTGGCGAAATTTTCGTACAGCTTTCCGTTTAAGGGGTAATAATAACAATCTCCATAATTTTTGATTTCCTGAAAGTCCTAATTTTTACCCGCCTCGCCCAAAATCCACATTGTGGCATAATCTGCCAGAAGAATAAGAAGATAATTGAAATTTGACAAAATTATACGTTTTAGCCTGTAACGAATGAAAAATCCTATATCATTAAATTTTTCATTTTTTATCCCCGAAGAATATCGAAATATGCAGGCAATTTTAATGATGGTGCAGACCTTCGGAAATTCCTATCACGTAACGGATTGCACAATCTCCGTTCAATTTGGAATGATCTACAACCTTGGTCTTATGACTTTATGCCGTATCTGTATCCCTTTTACGTTTGATTTTTCTCTATTAATCGATGTTAAGTCAATTTGGAATTTTCACATGCATTATTCATACTTTCAATTACTTATATGAAATACAGAATCATCAAACTCTTCACGAAAATTGGCCCACTCAGTAGCCATATGTGAGCCAAATGCTACGTATGTAGCTGTCACATTATTATCCGAAAAGTAATGTAATGTGAGATGATCTTACAAAACCTTTACCCTGTTCCACGTTTCTAAATCTGACCCAAGAATAGATGACATATCATTGGACCAGCCATTTAGGCCACTAAATCCGGCGTGTCTTATGGTATAATCCTTTGTCGATATGACGTACGTTTAGTAGCAGTTAATCTGTAAATGAAGGTCTTCAATATTGTAAACACGCATATACTTTCGTATGTCGATCTATATATATTCACTGATGTCGATTTAGCGATCGAGAAAGGGTCGGTCTGCTATTGTAATCAGTACTCCCCACACCGACTTTGACTGGCAGTAGGAAAGGGTTCCTTCTCCAACTCCTGTGTAACTGTCATTAGTAAGGAAGGCCTACAATTGTAATGAATAGTTCCCTTCTCGATTTGACTTGCAGAAGGTAAGTGAGCATGCAGTTTTGTTTAAAACTCCCCTACCCGATTGTGTTTGGCAGTAGGCAAGGGTGCCCGCCATTATAAAGAAATGTACTCATCTAAAATGTGACTGGCATTAGGCATAGTGGCCTGCTATTTTGATGGAAACTCACCAACTTGGTGTGACTGGCAGTACGCTGGCTGGCAGTAGGAAAAGGGGCCTGTCATTATAATGATAACTGCACAACTCAATTTCTAGTGATAGTAGGGTAATTGCCTGCCATTATAATAAAAACTGTAATCTGTCTGGAGGTAGGAAAGGGGGGCTGCCATTTTAACGAAAACTCCCCAAATCGATTCTGTCCGCATAGTAGGCAATGGGGCCTGCAATTATAATGTAAACTTCCCAACCTGATTGTGAATGCCAGTAGGCAAGTGAGCCTGCCGTTATATCACAAATCCGTAACAAACACTTTACATTGGAAACGTACGGGGACCTCCCCATGCTCTTTCTCGGATAACGCTAAGAGACATGCAATTTTAAAACTATCTTATTTACTGCATGTACACTATTTACTTCGATATTCGAATACAATGTAGAATACCGTAGCGAAGCACGGGTACATTCGCTAGTATTCTGATATATCTGATTTTCATCCTTAGTAATGCCATTGCATGCAGCCATGTCTGATTACAACCTATCAAACCAGAGAGTATACATTTCCTCTGATCACGGAAGAATATTATTCCCTGCTGGATACTCTTTAATTTTCTAACCGTATCCAGCTCCCAGATGACAGAGCGTTTCCAATAGGTTACATGCTGCAAAGAGAAAAAATATCTGCAATACAACAGTACAAACATACCTCATCATGGCATACGCCTTAAACATTATCTGGGAACACCTATCGAAGAATGACCTCGCTACACTAGAAAGAATGACGGCCATGTATGTTGACAAAGTTCGCTGCCTGGTAAAAAAAAAAAAAAAAAAAAAAAACACTCCTTCGAGACTAACCTATGAGCTCTCAAGACGACCGTTCCACCGAGCGAGTTGGCCGTGCGGTTAGGGGCGCGCAGCTATGAGCTTGCATCCGGAAGATAGTGGGTTCGAATCCCACTGTCGGCAGCCCTAAATATGGTTTCCCGTGGTTTACCATTTTAACACCAGCAAATTCTGGGGCTGTACCTTAATTAAGGCCACGGCCGCTTCCTTCCCATTCCTAGGCCTTTCCTGTCCCATCGTCGCTATAAGACTTATCTGTGTCTGTGCGACGTAAAGCAAATAGCAAAAAATAAAAAGGACTATCGTTCTACATAGAAGAACTGCGATTAAGAATACCATTGCCTTCTACGACACAATACCAAGCTTTACACCGAGAACTGCAGGATAGAAAAAGCGAATATGTGGATAGATTTTTGCCAAACAGACGGCATGATGGCGTCAGAGTGGATGAATTCTAACTAAGAACTGCGGCATACCATAACGCACTTCTTATTAAATGTTCATAAAACCATTGAAAAGGGCAGGCAAAACAATATGACTACGTCAGGGATATCAAGACCTACTTATAACGAATGCTACGGAACAGCGCGGGTCCTTTCGTACAAATAAAAAGTCATTTGGTATTTGGCTACATTCTAACAAAGTAACGTACACTAGAATGTAGAACTGCACAGATACAGAAACTGCCAGACTGATGAATGCGCGTGTCAAGCGAGGGAATCATACTTCAGTAGCAGAAATATACCCCTGCTGCCCCTCCTCACAGCACATGCTACACGGTGCAGCGCGCGTCTCCGCTACTTGCTGTGGACCTGTACAAATCGGTTAGCCGAGACGAACAAAACTGTGTGTGCATTTCCGATAAGTTTCTTCTTAATGATTAAAGAAATTAAAGGAAAGACCTTAGGGAACAAAATGTTTATAAAAAACTGCTTTCTTTATCATTGCTATTTTCAGGCATTTTTAATAACTCTTAGATTCTTCAGTCTACCGAAACTAAAAGAAAGTTTCAGGTGGCTGAATTGGAATGAAAATTTAATTTTTCTCCACAAAGTGGTGGTGGTGGTAGTGGAGGGGTGAGGGCAGACTTCCACCCTCTCATTGTCAGCACTGCATCAACCCAGAGGCTGCTTAGATCCTCAAATAACACCACCAAATGATATGCAGTAATAAAAAAAACAGCAAAAGCCGATGGCGCCGCCAAAATGAGGCGTACTAGGCAAGATGAGGAGTGAGATAGTTTGCCGTTGCTTTCCTCGCGGAGCCAGAAAGTGCTATTGTAGTACAGCTGACCCTATGAGCAACACCTTTCATAACACTCAGACGCACTGGTCCTGCTTTGAATGTCATTACTCAGCACCACCCAAACCCCAGTAGCTTCCATATTGCCACAGCCATGGATGAGACTGAGACTTCGGTGGAAGCTACATTTTGCTCTGGCCTGTGCCAAGAGACAGATGAAAACATTTTTTCATATCTAAAGTGCGGTAAAAAGTGCTTTTTTTTTTTTTTGCTGTTGTTGATATTGTCTTACGTCGCAACCACTCAGAGTAGTGGCGGTGATTATTCTTTCAAGAGGAAGTACAACTGGGCAACCACCCTCTCGTAAAAGTAATCTGAAGGAGAAAAAGAAAGGTCCTCCACTTCGAAGAAAGGAGATACCGGGAAAGGAAAAGGAAGAGCGATGAAAAAGAAAGAGACTCCCAAGGCCTCGCAAGCCTAATACCGTTGGAGTTAGAAAAGGCCAAGATTTCGCCAAGCGTGACCGGATAAGAAAGATGAAAGTGAGGTGCCTGACACAACAGGGAGCAGTGTCAGACTCAGCTAGGAGAAACATGGTCACCAACCGACGCTTCCACGTTCAGAGCACCTGCTGGTGCCCCTTTTAGTCGCATCTTAAGACCGGCAGGGGATACTTCGAGAACTACGTTCAAGGGAATTCATGTCGGACACGCCCCACTCAGTGGACCCGAACACTGATAGAATTAAAATTACTAGTTCCTTACAGTGTGGAAAATTCGACATTTATTTTCTCCAAAATTTACATCATGAGACATCTTTATAAAGTTATTTGTCATTTCTTCTCAGTCTTGTATATCTATTGGTTCACATCGTTCGGTATCAGGAACACATCCCGATATTCCATATATATGAACTTGGGGAAGAGCAAAGGTATATGAATACCTGCACTGATTTCGGTATATTGAATTTTTAAATAGTTAACTTTAACCTAGAGTGAAACGGTCTGATTAAAAAAAGAAACTTCAAAAATTATTAACAAAAGGCCAAGAAAGATACCGCGAGTATGATGAGACTGTGACGACGTAATTTCACATTTTTTTTTTTTTTTCGAGATAACAGCCAATAGTCTGCAGAAATGGCTATGATCTTTTCCCAGAATACACAGATACAGTACTTCATGCAGTTTCTGCAGATTTAAATAATCACAGTTTCTTTTTCAAGTTCCTCTGCAAATATCTGGCAAATATTTTAAAAATGAAAAATGTATTATAGCGTACGATAGTGTATTTAAATTTTAACACTAAAACTGCACTTCTATGTAAGACAATTATGTGATATCAGGCTCATACAGGAAGGTGATTAGGCGATTTTTAGAGATATTTCTTGGCGAGCCAATTCAAGGGACACAGTACGAAGAATTGTTCTTTAACAATGGGAAATATAAGCGGTGTGAACCCTATGTGAAAGCACCATGTTCTAATGGAAGAAAAACTCCATCAAACTGGAGGTAGTTATCTGCATCATCTGGCACAAACAACTGATCTATAGTTTCTCAGCCACTAAAGCAAATAAACTTTCAAATCAGAAACTCTATAATGTGCTAATACTCGAAGAATTAAGTGTCGGTCTATAAATGACGATTTTCTCAGAGGAAGCCCAATTTCATTTACATAGATCATTCATAGTATAGTAATCAATGCAGTACAGGAAATCACCAGAATTCACCGAAATTCAACTGACGGATGGAATAAATGAGCGTACAGCATGTACTATGTCTGTCTGTCTGTCTGTCTGTCTGTCTGTCTGTCTGTCTGTCTGTCTGTCTGTCTGTCTGTCTGTCTGTCTGTCTGTCTGTTAAATCGAGCCCTGAAGCAGGTTGGATTCTCAAAATAGCACCACCAAATGTTATACTGTTATTGGAAAACAGCAAAAACATAGGACATTATGAGGCGAACGAGGCAGTTTACCCGTTGCTTTCCTTACAGAGCCAAAAAGTGCTATTGCAGCACGAACATCCCTGTTGTTAGCGCCTTTCTTAACATCCAGATGCACCAGTTGTGCTTTAAATATCGTTACCAGGTAGTGGAAAATTTGACGAAAACCCACTTTTGTCTGAATATATATGCGCTTACAATTATGTATTTAGGTTTGTCATGGGTAATTAAGCATAAATACAAGTGTTTCATTGTGCCTGAACATGCCTATTTTGACGTTAGAGACTGATTTTTAATTTTTTTTAACTTTTTCCTTTATATTTTCGCATCTGTCTCCTAGTTTTCTTTTAACAGTCTATGCTGCTTACATTCCAAGACGTGTAATAACCCCCTTCCTTTTCCCTCCATTGGGAAGTCCAGTAATGACTGTAATGAATGAGTGACACAATAGGGAAGTACCTAAAGCCCCATCCATTCTTACTCAATTCTAAAAGTATAATTTTAACAAAAGTAGCAATGGTACATCTCCTCTTACAGAAACCATTTGATATTTTGTCTTGTCAGTTATACTGAATCGGCTGCGTGCGTAACTTGAACTGCATAATGCCAAAAATAAAATAATTAAAAACTGCGGAGAAACCATGAAAATTAAGTTGTAGATGGCGCTGCAGAAAAACACTGGTCTGATGACGTTAATTAAAGCCGCTAACGTTTTAATGGGAATAACAATGAAGGTGGAATTGTATCGGTGCGACGTAAACCCAATTGAAAAAAAATACAGAACGTTTATTATTATTGGTTTGACGTCGGACTTAACACATCAAAGGTTTTCGGCGAAAGAAAGTATGGAAAAAGGATAGGACTGGGAAGGTATCGGTCATGGCACATATTTGCCTGTTGTGAAAATGGGAAACCACGGAAAAGCATCTTGAGGGTTGCCGACGGAGGGATTTGAACCCACAGCTATGTGACCCTAACCGCATGGCCAACTCGCTCGGTAGGACCTAAATAGAGCTCTATAAGAACCTATTCTCAACACCTAAAATGCCACATTATAGAGTCTAAAGTTTCGCTGTCTGATCATTACTCACTATCACCAATACCTCAAACAGATCTGCTACTCTCAGAGGCATATCTGAGGCAGGGATTTCCGTGGTAGCTACATTTTACTCTGGTCTGTGCCAGGAGACAGATGCCAGAATACTGCACCATCAACAAATAGCGATAGGTGGACTTATAGTTATAGGAATAATATCAGGGTCAGGCCGTTAATGAAGGCGCGTTCGGTCCACCCGAAAGGAAGTGGGTTCGTCAGGAAGTCGAAAAATTTAGAAAGCAGATTTTCATTTCTGGAGAGGCACATGATCATGAGGTTTGCTGGGGATTCTTCGGAATTTATAAGGAAAGGTTATTTTTATTTAAGGGTTATAGTCCACATGCTCCTCCCGTCGGGGGCATGTGTGGAATTTATCTTTGAGGAATCCTAAAAGTCTACAAACCCATACACTATCGAAGAGCGTGCGTTATCGGGATATAAAACGAAATAAGTATGGAAGTACTGAGCAAGTGACTGCGCAATTTGGCTCACGTAGTTATTAGCTTGGCCGGGCTGAGTAGTTCAGACGGTTGAGGCGCTGACTTTCTGACCCCAACTTGGCAGGTTCGATCCTGGCTCAGTCCGATGGCATTTGAAGGTGCTCAAATACGAAAGCCTCATGTCGGTAGATTTACTGGCACGTTAAAGAACTCCTGCCGGACAAAATTCCGGCACCTCGGCGTCTCCGAAAACCATGAAAAAGCAGTTAGTGGGACGTAAAGCCAAATAACATTAATATTAATGTTAACAGTAATAATAATAATAATAATAATAATAATAATGTAATATTAATAATAATAATAATAATAATAATGTTATTTGGCTTTACGTCCCACTAATTACTTTTCATGGTTTTCGGAGACGCCGAGGTGCCGGAATTTTGTCCCGCATGAGTTCTTTTGCGTGCCAGTAAATCTACCGACACAAGGCTGACGTATTTGAGCACCCTCAAATACCACCGGACTGAGCCAGCATCGAACCTGCCAAGTTGGGGTCAGAAGGCCAGCGCCTCAACCGTCTGAGCCACTCAGCCCGGCTAACATTATTATTAGTTATCACCTTGCATTCGGGAGAGAGTTCACACCAGGCAAATGCTAGGCTGTACATTAATTAAGGGTTAAGGCTATGATCTCTTCCGTCCCACTGCTAGCCATTTCCTATACCATCGTCGTAAGAGCTATCTGTCAGTGTGACGTAAAGCAAATTGTAAATTTAAAAAAATGGAAGCCCAGCTGTTGGAGAGATGTGCCTTTTATAACATTGTTGCAGATAGTCGATGGAGTGTATCACCAATCCATGTGATAGGTTAGAACATGGGAGACTACTTTGAAAATGAGAGTGTGGTTGAGTGGATGGCTAAATGTTTTATTAAACAGAACTCAGAGAACTGAGTAGGTGAAGCATTATCTGATCCTGCAGTGATTATGAGGAGCTTTATGTTATCTTATATATCTACTAGGTGAAGTACCCGTGCTTTGCAACGGGACATAAATTACGCACGGCCGGCAGGTACGCGTGGAGAGGATAGGCGAGGCGGAGGCCGTGTTTTACAACACAAATTTAGGTTTTACTCGCTAAACGTTGGAGATACACGATAAGGGATAAGGACCTTTCGTATAGGAAATTAAATTTTAAACCTCGTATATGACATAAAAAGTTTGCTATTTCTTAGCGTTCCCTTTTTATTTTAAATGAAATTCTGAACGTTTAAAACCAAAGGGTGCAGTGACGTCACTAAAATGGTCGCCATCTTTAAATAGTGCAAAATATCGAAATCAAAGTAGCCTATATGTTAACCATGTGAATAAGCTATATTCATGCAAACTTTCATGTAAATCGCACCAGTGGTTCTTGCGTGATTGAGTAACACACAGACACACACCATTTCATTTTTATATATTAGTATAGAAGTATAGATAAACGATAAAATTAAATAACTGGAATCACCTATAAGGCTTTTAGCGGATAATGTTATACTGTATAGAGTAATACATAAGTAAAAGGATTGTAAGCGATTGTAAAATGACCTCGACGAACTTGCAGATGTACAGCAGACAATGGTGTGCTGACAAAGGGGCGAAAGGTTAGGTTGTAAGTTTCACCAGGAGGAAAAGTCCCCTTTGTTTTAATTACTATGTCGACAGCCTCATCGGGGCTGCTGTAAGTACCTAGCTGTTAACATAGAGAAAGATCTTCAATGGGGTAATCACATTTTACGATGTTCTAAATAAGGGTTACAGAGCTCTTCGTATGGTTATAAGGGTATTTAGTGGTAGTAATTGGGATATAGAGGAGAGGGAGCATAACTCAATGGTAAGACTCCAGTTACGTACAGAACATGGCTCCAGTTTATAGGTCATTCACCAGGATTACTCGATTCGAGTGGAAGGAGAGCACCATGATTTATTCTGGATGATTTTCGACAAACGACTACCGTTGCGAAAATGTTACAATCTTTGAGCTGGGAAGACTTGGGAGTAAGAAGACGAACAGCTCGACTAAGCGGTATGTTTCTGATCGCCTGTGAAGAGATGGTATGGATTGACATCAGAAGACGAATAAGTTTTAATGCAGTTTTAAGAAGTAGAAAGATTTTAAATGAAGATAAATTTGGTATTCAGGAGGGAAAATTAGGGAAAAATATTCACTTATAGGAAGAGGAATCAGGGACTGAAATAGTTTACCAAGGGAGGTTCAATACATTTCCAAGTTTTTTGAAATAATTTAACGAAAGACCAGGTAAATATTTGATAGGGAGTCTGCTACCTGGCCGTCAGCCCTAAATGTAGCTCAGTGGCAAATTCAAATGAACCCACTTATAAAGACTCTTGTAATATAGGTTAGTTCTCACTAATATAAATAAAACAATCAAAATACGAAGGCAAATTTTTCATCAACAGAGCCGGCGACTGGAGTCGCACTCATCTGGGTGCGAAGGCCAAAATGAATTCCCTATAGACCATTTGATTACAATAAAGTTTCATTTAAGTGATGCCAACTTTCCACTGTAAGCACTTGACTTCCTCTATGTTTAAATGATTGCAACTTTCGAACCATGGGGTTATATCAACATACAATTTGAATTGTATGAATCAAATATTAAAACAAATTAAGTTGGCCGTGTGTTCAGGGGCGCACTGCTGTGAGCTTGCATCCGGGAGATAATAGGTTCGAACCCCACTGTCGGCAGCACTGAAGGAGGTTTTCCGAGTTTTCCCATTTTCACACCAGGCTGTACCTTAACTAAGGCCACGGCGGCTTCCTTACCACTACTAGGCCTTTCCTATCCCATCGTCGCCATAAGACCTATCTGTGTCGGTGCGACGTTTGCAACTTGTAAAAAAACTTATAGTTCTACGTGATTGTTGACTTTGTGGTCCGGATCCTGTAGTTTTAAGTGAAATTCAAACGACTGATATGTAACTTTTCATTTCAACAATCCCACATGCATTGGTTAGGATTCGAACCGTGGCCGCTTCTGTCAGAAGCCGGTAACAATGCCACTCCAATATTATGCTCCGGAACAAAATGTTATTTCAGAAATAGTGAAATAATAGAAACACTGTTAGATCGTATTTAATGGCTCATTGCTTAATGGTCAGCGTCGTGGTCTTCGGTTGAGAGGGCCCTGGGTTCTATTTTCGGCCGGCGGGTGATTTTAGCTGTGTCCAGTTACTTCCTTTGGTCCGGGGACTACTGGGTGTTTGTCTCAGTACACATCCCTTCACGTACAACACACCCCACTACCACCTATCATAGAAACATGCAACAGTGAATACAACACTCCTCATGGAGTTGACGTTAGGAAGGGCATCCGACCGTAAAACAGTGTGAAATCCACATATGCAACACAGTTAACATTCGCGATCCCAGAAAGGGGTGGGAAAAGCGGTGGAGAACTAAGACCTATAATGGGAACTCATATAATAGATGGCAGCGAGCCTCCGTGGCTCAGACAGCAGCGCGTCGGCCTCTCACCGCTGGATACCGTGGTTCAGATCCCGAACATTCCCTGTGAAACTTGTGCTGGACAAAGCGGGGGCGGGACAGGTTTTTCTACGGGTACTCCGGTTTTCCCTGTCATCTTTCGTTCCAGCAACACTCTCCGTTATCATTTCATTGCATCTATCAGTCATTAATAATCGCATTGGGAGTGGCGACCCCATTGTAATACTAGCCTATATATATGTTTCATTCATAACATTCCGGCCCGGTCTAGAACTGGAAAACAGGTCGTAGGTTTTTCATAATAGACGGAAATGGACGTCGAGTTTTATTCAAAATTCTTCATCATCGCTTACGCCCTGAATTACAGATTCACTCACCAATACAGAAACCATACACTTCAAACACGTAAGAAATAGATACAGTTTATCCCTCTGTGCATCAATGGTAGAATGTCGGACTCTCTATCCCAAGATACCGGATTCAAATCCGGCAGAGGTCCGGCTCTATGGATAAATGGTTAGTGTGCTGCTTGGTCACTGGGGTCCCGGGTTCGATTCCCGGCAAGGCACAGGATTTTAACTTCGTCTGGTTTATTTCTCCGGCTCGGGGGCTGGGTATTTGTGTTCGTCTTAAGTATATAAGTTCAATTCATCAAATTCGATTCATAATTAATAATCAGAAACGTATAAAATTGTCAATTCATAATTAATAATCAGAAACGTACAAAATTGTCAATTCATAATTAATAATCAGAAACATACAAAATTGTAGCTGGCTAAATGATCCTTGAGACCGAAAGCCAAACTTAAGAAAAACCCGGCAGAGGTAGTCGGACTTTTGAATAGAGGAAAAAGGTCAATTCGACACTCCATCTCGTACGATGTCGGCGTGTTTACCCGACAAAATGAATTAAAACTCAGCCACAAACGCCAAAGAGAGATTCGGGTTTCTCTGCCATCTAGCAGGTTTACAGTAAAACTGATCGTCATAATTGACGAGTAAGCAGCCAGATGACGTAAAATTAAAACACTAGCACACGATAGCTGAGGCCATACGCTAATTAGTATTATTATCATAATATCACAAGCTACTAAAATAACATTGCATCACCAACAAATCTATGGGACTGGAAACTGAAACACAGTTTAAATGTGGAAATATAACATGCCGTAGACTTCACAGCGGACCACACAGCTGTAGTTTCCAAGTTCACAGTTCTTGATTGAACTTATGTACTGCTGCTTAGTTCGAATGGGCCTGTTCCAAGAACGTGTTAGGATGGTTCTCACCGGACTGGTTCTACGACCTGGCCTCTTCTCTGCATTACCTCAAATACACCAGCACACACAGTGTCAGCTGAGTTGGCTCTTCCACTTGGGCTTGTAATCTATGTCTGAGAGGTTTCCCTTTGTGCAAGATTTTTCAGACCCAAAACTCACATGTTGATGAAGATGACGATTTTTTTTTTGTTTTTTTGTTTTTGCTAGTAGGTTTACGTCGCACCGACACAGATAGGTCTTATGACGACGATGGGACAGGGAAGGGCTAGGAGTGGGAAGGAAGCGGACGTGGCCTTAATTAATGTACAGCCCCAGCATTTGCCTGGTGTGAAAATGGGAAACCACGGAAAACCATTTTCAGAGCTGCCGAGTGGGGTTCAAACCTACTATCTCCCGAATACTGGATACTGGCCGCACATAAGCGACTGCAGCTGTCGAGCTCGGTATGATGACGATTGAGATCATCGTAACATTAATATAGTCGTCTCCTTCTGTCTGTACTTTTAATGGTGAAAATATTTCTTAACAGACCAAGTAGGGGTTCCCATACTACGAAAAACGTAAAATCAAACAATTTCTTCAATTGTGCCAAAAGTTGAAGGGCTAACGGGCCCGAAAAGATTTCAAATTAAAAAAAGCAAATTTCGAAAATCACTTCCGGCGTAAATGCAGTTCTGGAAAAACAGCCTAAAATCGCTTGTTTCTTCACCCGCTTTATTTTTATTCATATCCTAGCCAAATTAACTTATTTACATAATTCTTTCTGTAATGTATTCCTTGGTTCAATACCCCGAGGTATTTTTTTATTTTTCGAAAAATGTCCACACCGAATGTAGTTATAACGGCTTAAGTGAAACTCTGGACTGACTCACATTAGCGCTCGTAGTGGTGCTAAAGTGAAACAATGTAGTGACTCACATTAACGCTCGTAGTGGTGCTCAAGTGAAACAATGCAGTGACTCACATTAGCGCTCGTAGTAGTGCTTAAATGAAACAATGCGGTGACTCACATTAGCTCTCGTAGTAGTGCTTAAATGAAACAATGCAGTGACTCACATTAGCGCTCGTAGTGGTGTTTAAATGAAACAATGCGGTGACTCACATTAGCGCTCGTAGTAGTGCTTAAATGAAACAATGCAGTGACTCACATTAGCGCTCGTAGTAGTGCTTAAGTGAAACAATGCAGTGACACACATTAGCGCTCGTAGTAGTGCTTAAGTGAAACAATGCGGTGACTCACATTAGCGCTCGTAGTAGTGCTTAAGTGAAACAATGCGGTGACTCACATTAGCTCTCGTAGTAGTGCTTAAATGAAACAATGCAGTGACTCATATTAGCGCTCGTAGTGGTGCTTAAGTGAAACAATGCGATGACACACAATAGCACTCGTAAGTAGTGCTTAAGTGAAGCAATGCAGTGACAGACATTAGCGCTCGTAGTGGTGTTTAAGTGAAACAATGCGGTGACTCACATTAGCGCTCGTAGTAGTGCTTAAATGAAACAATGCAGTGACTCACATTAGCGCTCGTAGTAGTGCTTAAGTGAAACAATGCGGTGACTCACATTAGCGTTCGCAATGGTGCTTAAGTGAAAGTGTGGATTAACTCACATTAGCCCTCGTAGAGGTAGAGAAAAGGTAATCTAATCGACCGGATAACAATGTTTAAGAAAAGGATTGAAATTTTTTGGAACAAATAAAGAATATATTCTCATACTTTATTATATTTGATTTACCTAAAATTCGTAGTTCATGTCCCTAGGATGTTTTCAACATTTTTTATACTGACGCGATACTTGGTTTTTTAACCAGACAAGACAAATAATAGCCCATGTCGGGTTCAGTTTAATTTGTGTCAATTTGCCTGTTTGTTACGGCATCATGGGAAAATAACCAGTGAATTTTCATTAAACTTGGTATTTCCGCTTGGGACCAGGGAGAGTAGGATCTTAGCTATAATTTGTTCAAAAATTTCCGCTCGAGGAGAGCTTCAGACGGGGCCTTAAACAAAAAAAATAACATTTGATGCATATCCTTTACATTTAGTTGTAAATGAAAATTGCTCATCATAGCATTCATTTAGAATATTGCTTGCATTCTTTTGTTCTTCTATACGTTTAACGATAAAGTAAAAAATAATGGAAATATCAGTGCCAGTCGTCCGGGCAACGTTTAAAAGCTTTGCACAGAGTATCCCTTTGTAGTCTACTTTTTGAATATTTTTATACCAGAAAGAAAGATATCAAAGGAAGAGCTGCAATAATGCAAAAAAAAAAAAAAAAAGTGAAACTGTGAAGGACCACAGTGAACCAGGAAGCGAGCAGCTCACGTCACGACAGGTCCCTCATAATCTCAGGAGGAACGTGAAGTTTCGACGAAGGGGTTACGTGCCAGAAGCGACCGTGCCGGTTGCGACCACGCCAAAATCCTGCTGTGGCGACCGAATGGATTAAGCATCGTGCCGCATGTGGCCAATTGTTTTGTCAAAGGTTTTATATCTTAGTTTCGGTGTCCCTGGTATAGCGTAATTAGGTTCTGAAGTAATACTTCGATATGATTTGTCAGAGTCCCATATTAAGCTAGAGATAAATTCTCACCTACTACCACCAAGAGGTTTGAGGTTGGGCTTTTAATAGCCGCTAGTTGTCTCTCTTTTAAGAATTTTGTTTTAAAAATTCTCAGCAAAACTGCTTTGTCGACGAAGGTTTACAACTGCTAGCCTATTTACATGGTGTGCCCCAAAGCTGTGTATACGGTTTTCTGGTTGCAATCGGCACTATTACACTGCTAAGTGGTCGCTAGGGACACCGGTCGCGTGTGGCACGACGTCGACAAAAATGTAATCATACCCATGCTGTCCGACTCGTTGGCTGAACGGTCAGCGTACTGGCCTTCGGTTCAGAGGGTCCCGGGTTCGATTCCCGGCCGGGTCGGGGATTTTAACCTTAATTGGTTAATTGCAATGGCACGGGGGCTGGGTGTAGGTGTTGTCTTCATCATCATTCCAGCCCCGCGCAGGTCGCCTACGGAAGTCAAATAGAAAGACCTGCACCTGGCGAACCGAACCCATCCTGGGATATTCCGGCACTAAAAGCCATACGGCATTTCATACCCATGCTAAATGATTGCTCCATCAACGACAGCTAGTTCATAACTAAACAACAAGAATTTCGCAAATTTGGACTTCAGAGTAAAATCAACCAAGCTCGTCTTTTCTGTGGATGTTGATTTTATGATTATTGAAACGGAATTCCTAGTTTTATATGGAATACAAACCACGCGGCGTAGTTTTACGTTACTATTTATATTTATATGGCTAAATGGTGAGCGTGCTGGCCTTCGGCGCACGGGGTCCCGGGTTCGATTCTCGGCGGGGCTTGGAATTTTAACCTTCATTTGTTAATTCCGATGACGCAGGGTCTGCGGGGGTGTGCTGTCTTCATCAGTAGAATTCATCATAGGTTGGGCCCCATCCTCGCAGACGTGCAGGTCGCCTACAGTATATGGCGTCAACTCGAAAGACCTGCACTAGGCCTCCTCGGAGGCCACACGCCTTTAATAGGGAACATGCATGATCCGGGGTTTTAATTAAAAATATGATAATCTGATACAAAATTGCATGCAGAATTCAAAAATGTGATCAGAATGTACAAATAATAACTCCAAACATGATAAAAATCTACGAAACTGTCACGTCACGCAAGTACGCGATCTCATTGGCCTGACGTCATCGTACAGGTTGACTGAATTAGCAGACGAAATAACACGTAGTGTGCTGTGAGAAGCAGGATACACTTCGCGTATTTCTACTTTACGTTAGTGTCTAGTATGGTTAAATTCGAGGTCTATACATTGGATAATAATCTCAGTGGTATATTTTAGACTTAAAATGAATCCTGCGCAGACAGTGAGGCAGAAAACTTATAAATGGTGTAGAGTTCCGATGTGCTATTGCACATCCCAAACAAATTGTTTATAAACGTTCCAAAGACGCTAAAACTAGGGAGAAATGGATTTTGGCGAGCTGGAGAAATGCTGGTGATATATCGGAAAAGTCTACAGTTTATTTTTTTGAAGATTTTAACGTAAGATGAATTTGTTTGAATTTTCAAATCACTTTTCCATGTCAGCTGTTCTAGTGGTAAAACTTTAAATTTTAATGTATGATGCTTTATTTAAATGCTTCAATTACATCTTGGAATATGAAAGTAATAAACGGTGCATTAAATAATGCTGATTATTAAAGTATTCTCCAAACCTAACCTATGTTTTGGGTGATCCATGTCAAGATAATAAATCAAAGGGGTTATGAACCATTTTGACAGCTCTAATTCTACCAATATATCTTGGCATGGGACAGTTATGTATGTCTTTATTGAAGAGCTTAATTGGTAAAGAAATTTAAGGCTATATCTAAATACCCTATAATGTAACAAAGAATAGGCGTGTACGTCATGAAACGAAACGACGTGAATTTAACAAAAGTATAACTCTACACAAAATCAATGCTTGTCTGTTGGAGTCTTATAAGTTAACAATGCTCAATTATGATAATTATCATAATATTAATGAAATAAATAACATAATTGCATACAGGTGAAAATAGTGATGTAGGTGTTTAAAATATAATCCAACTTAGCCTAAGTTTTAGGTTATACAAGCCAAGTCAATAAACCGAAGGGTAAAAATACCGCGCGAGTTGGCCGTGCGGTTAGGAGCCGAAGCTGTGAGCTCGCATCCGGGAGATAGTGGGTTTTGAATCCCACTGCCGGCAGCCCTGAAGATGGTTTTCCGTGGTTTCCCATTTTCACACCAGGCAAATGCTGAGGCTGTACCTAAGGCCACGGCCGCTTTGTTCCCATTCCTAGGCCTTTCCTGTCCCATCGTCGCCATAAGACCTATATGTGACGGTGTGACGTAAAGCAAACAACAACAAAATAAAAAAATTAAAGTCACAGCACCCAAAGACATTCCTGTATTGAGCGACTAAAATGTCACCAGGACACTTTTCTTTCCTGATATGCTCAGCTTGTTAAAAGCCAAATGTAATTAATGTTACTGGCTTCACGCCCCGCTAACTATTTCTACGATTTTCGGAGACGCCGATGTGCAGGAATTTAGTCCTGCAGGAGTTATTTTACGTGCCAGTAAATCTACCGACACGAGGCTGACGTATTTGAGCACCTTCAACTACCACCGGACTGAACCAGGATCGAACCTGCCAAGTTGGTGTCAGAAGGCCAGCATCTCAACAGTCTGAACCACTCAGCCCGACTTGTGAAAACTAGATGAAGTCATATTTACCTTTATCATGTTTAACTTTTTCCCTCCACAAAGATATTTAATTATCTTTCATGGGCCCCGGAAGTGGGTAGGCCAGTTGTCCCAACCATAAATATATATATTTTTTGGGAATGATAGATTACAGCCCTATAGTACTATGATCTTTCTTTCTTTCTTTCCTTCTTTCTTTCTTTCTTAATCAGCTTATCCTTCAGGGTTGGTTTTCTCTCGGACTCAGCGAGGGATTTCACCTCTACCACTTCCAGGGCAGTGTCCTGGAACGTGAGACTTTGAGTATGGTGATGAAACTGGTGAGGAGGGCCATTACCTCTCCCAGGAGGCCTCACCTGTTATGCTCAACAGGGGCCTTTGGAGGATGGGAGGATCGGAAGGGATAGACAAGGAAGAGGGAAGGAAACGGCCGTGGCCTTAGGTGCCTGGAGGAGAAGTAGGAAAATACGAAAAACCACTTCGAGGATGGCTGAGGTGGGATTCGAAACCCTTCTACTCAGTTGACCTCCCGAGGCTGAGTAGACCCCGTTCCAGCCCTCGTACTATTTGTTTTCAACTTTCATGGCAGAGCCGGGAATCGAAACCGGGCCTCCGGGAGTGGCACACATTAACCACTACACCACAGAAGCGGACTAGTACTATAATGCTACCTATATGTTTATGTTAGTGCTGAAATCCGATTTCTTACTTTACTAATGCTGAAAGCCCGAAAATGTAATGTTATTCTTTAATAGGGGAATCAGTCTAGAAGGAAATGTTGAAAGTGATGTGATATCTATCCAGATTCGTTGTTATCCTTATACTATGGGTTACAGTACATTGCACGTATATAAAAGACGCCACTTACAAACTTGCTTTTTATCCGCGAATTTCTGCGGCCACAAAAGTCACTATTTTTCAAGAATGATGACATCTACACATGATAGATTGTCTGATTGTGCTGTTTTGAACCTTTCTTCTGTCATTTTGAAGTTATTCGCGATCATGAATAATAAACAATCGGCTTTTAGCAACGGCTGATGCACAACGGCTGGTAGAGCTCCATGCGGTCCTGGATCGTGACGTCACAGCGCGCCGCTTACGTCAGAGGCCGTTTCACTCGCCTTGCGGAAAGGCACTATTAAATATTTTTTTAATGGTAGAAAACAAGGCAACATACCACAATGTAATACGTTTACATACTATTTCATTGGTGTACTTTTCAAAAAAAATATTTTTGAAAATGATGCATGTTCCCAAATGGATATTCTGATCAGAGTTACAAGACCTTCAGTTTTACATGGAATACGAACCACAGGAACATTTCAAAATTTCCGTATGCATTGCTCAGGAGGCAGTCTTGGTGAGATGCCAAGGATGATATCACTCAGTTATCACATCCTCCTCATATAAACATTTTATTTTAAAGGCAGACCATATATATGCCTTATAAAGAAGTCAGGTTTTCAGTTCCCCGAAGGGTGAGAGTGTCGCGTAAAGAAAAAATGGAGATAATAGGGGCTAAAGTGAAAGCTTCACGAGGTTTCGCAAAGCTAATAATTTTGGGTTTGAGGAAGAATAAGTGTTGACTAATAGGAAACTTGAGAGAGGAGATTAGCACAAGTAAGTAGAAAGATGGCTAGATTCAGCCCCGCGATTGTCACACTGTCACACACGTATCATAAATAATATGAGCCGCTGAAATAATAATAAGAAGCAGAAGAAAAAGAAGAAGAAGAAGAAGAAGAAGAAGAAGAATGGTGTCTACTCGGCCTCGGGAGGTCAACTGAGTAGAGGCGGGTTCGATTCCCTCCTCAGCCATCCCGGAAGTGGTTTCCGTGGTTTGTTCGTAGGCGCGGAAAATTGGAAGTAGAAAACCGCTTGTTCAATGGTACGTTAATCGCACGCATGTGTATCATCTTAGATATCTGATCAAAACTGACCTGACTGATATGAAACTGTTAACCAAATATACAGTGAAGCATTTAGCAATTGTTAGATCGTGCCTTGACGTCTTTGGACGTGACTGTGTAAAAAAAAAAAAATAATAGGAGAAAATTATGAAGTAGGCCTCCTCTATTCTCAGAGGACGACTGAATTTTCAAAAGAAAATCAGAAGATCGGCCATGTATATATATCTGTGTTGGTTACAGGAGGACTTTAGTGTAGACTCAACAAATTGAAGGTTGCATGAGTTTCTGAGAAAACATTTCAGTATAACATTGGCTTCTGATAACAAAGCGTTTACACTGAACAGAATTTTAAAAAAATGAAATTGCAAAAAGTTTTGCAAATTTAAATTAACAAATAAAACAATGTGAAAATGTCAGTTAGTTTATTATTTGCAATTACAGTGCACGACAGATGTTCCACATTAATACTCTAGCAGCTGTACCTATTACAAGGTGCAAGCAGTAATGGCATATGGAGGCAGTGTTCAGATTATTATCTGCATGATTTTAAATAGTGTTCTTTTGTGCTGGACTCACGCCTGCACAAGCCTATAGCTGAGCAACACCGCACTGGCATTGGCTAGTTCGCGTATGCCATTTTAGTCTACCATATCTATTCTTATCGTCCTGGAGGACATGAAAATCAAACTACAATGAATGGTTCTGCCCTCTGGAAACATATTTTCGCAGTACCAGTCGAAGCACAGAACAATAATGGTGAGCTTACACTGGTTCATCATAGCTAGACTAGAAAGCGCGAAGGCTGCACACAAGTCCAAGGCAGGCACTTCATACATCTACTCTGATTTTCTGTCGGGGAACTTATATTCAGCATTCTTATGGTAAGGGTTCAAAGTATCTACTTCGATATCGGGCTTTGTATATTAATGGAATTCTCCCTTTCTTTTGAAGAAAGTATACACCCACCTTCGAAGCTGATCACACTGATTCAAATAATAATAATAATAATAATAATAATAATAATAATAATAATAATAATAATAATAATAATAATAATAATAATAATAATAATAATAATAATAATAATAATAATAATAATAATAATAATAATAATAACAGTTTTTCGTCCCACTGTACTAATTTTACTATTACCAACTACATTTTTACGTTTTACAGAACGCTGAAATACCAAAATTTAGTCCCGCAGGAGTTCTTTTACTTGCCAGTAAATCTACTGACATGTCTTCGGAGACGTCGAACTGCTGGAAAGTTTGTCCCGCAGGAGTTAGAGCAACAGACAGTGTTGAACGTGCTAGAGGAATTCCAAGTTGACAAGGTTACAAGGGGAATGATCCAGTAAACAAAGACCAACACAACATTGAAAGTACAACCTGTGACTGAAAAGTTCAGTGAATGGTCTCATGAAATAAAGACAACGTAAGTCACACACAAAACTCCTTTACTGGTCGTCAAAGTAATCTCCGTTAGCTACAACACACTTTTTACATCGATTGTAAAGCTTCTTTTGGAATCTCCCGGAGAACCCTTGTCACGCGTTGTTGGATACCTGCTACACTGTAGAACCGGTGGCCTTTCAGGGCTAATTTAAGACGAAGGAACAAAAAATCTGTCGGCGCCAAATCCGGAGAATGCGGAAGGTGTGGAAGAACAGTCACCTGGCGTTCAGCAAGAAACTGGCTCACACGGATCGCGGTGTGCGGATGGGCATTGTCGTTGAGGAGATTCCACTGTCCACTCCGGTACAGTTCAGGCCAAACCCGTCTGATGCGCTGCAGTAGCCGTTGCAAAACTCCCTCGTAGAATTCCGCGTTGGCAGGTGTACCGTGGGGTACAAATTCATGGTGAATGACACCATTGCTGTCGAAAAGGGCGATCAGCATTGTCCTAATATTGGACTTTGTGCGCCGATTTTTCTTGGGAGGCGGAGAAGACGCTGAACACCACGCCATTGACTGTCTCTTGGTCTCCGGATCATACTGGTAGCACCACGACTCGTCTCCTGTAAGGATGGTTTTTCAACACTTCCGGATTTTGGTCACAAACGTCAATGAAATCTCCCGACGTCTCCATCCCAGTTTGCTTCTGCTCGTCTGTCAGGTTGCGCGGTACAAACCGGGAACAGATCTTCCGCTTTTTCAAGTGTCCTTGTCTACACCCACTTCATCTGCTATCATTCGTAAGGACAGTCGCCGATCATTCGCAAGCATCTCTCGCACTCGTTCGATGTTGTCTGGAGATGTGCTTGTGGTTGGTCGACCCGAACGCGCCTCGTCCTCAACACCATCCTTTCCATCTCGAAATCGTTTAAACCAGTCAAAAACGTACTTTTTACTCACTGCTTGAGCGTGGCAAACTTGCGCTAACATTGCGTGTGGTTCCGTTGCCGTTTTGCCTAGGTGGAAGCAAAACTTCCTGTTAACGCGTTGCTCCGTTTTGCACTCCATTGTGCAATGGCACGAGTCTTCACACTGACTCAGTGCTATGTGTTGCAGCGTTCAACTCCGTTGAACTGTGTTGACTTGACCGATAGGGGGCACTTGGTGTCATGTCTCCCAATGCGTACGCGCGAGCACATCGTCCGGACTAGCACGGTGTACAACCCAGGCGACCATTCACCGAATTTTTCAAACACAGGTTGTAAAACTCTTAGGACTAATTACTGAAACATTAAAAATCAAAACAGGAGTCAGACAGGGAGATGTATTATCCCCCTTACTGTTTAATTCAGTTCAGCAAGAAGTGATTAGGATATGGTAAAATGAAACTAGAGGTATAAATATTGGTAGATGTCTCCAAAATAAAATTCACCTTAACCGCCTAGCATTTGCTGATGACATTGCTATCCTATCTAACAGCAGACAGGAAGCAATCCAGTCTGTAGAGAAATTCCATGAAATAGTAGCCAAAACAGGACTCCAAATTTCTTATGAAAAGACAAAGTCTATGGAAGGAATTAGATCAGTTTTCAACAGTCAACTTTTAATCAACAAATATGGAAATATCGTTTACGTAAACAAATTTAAGTATCTAGGTGAAATTACTGAACCAGCAACAAGCTAACAAAGAAAGAACTGCAAAATTACTTGAAACAGATGCAATAAAAAACTATACAATAAGGCAAAATTTCCACATTATAACACAGTAGATAAAACAGAAGTCCGCCTCTGTGGTGTAGTGGTTAGCGTGATTAGCTGCCACCCCCAGAGGCCCGGGTTCGATTCCCGGCTCTGCCACGAAATTTGAAAGTGGTATGAGGGCTGGAACGGGGTCCACTCAGCCTCGGGAGGTCAACTGAGTAGAGGTGGGTTCGATTCCCACCTCAGCCATCCTCGAAGTGGTTTTCCGTGGTTTCCTACTTCTCCTCCAGGCGAATGCCGAGATGGTACCTAACATAAGGCCACGGCCGCTTCCTTCCCTCTTCCTTGCCTATCCCTTCCAATCTTTCCATCCCTCCACAAGGCCCCTGTTCAGCATAGCAGGTGAGGCTGTCTGGGCGAGGTACTGGTCATTCTCCCCAGTCGTATCCCCGACCAAGAGTCTGAAGCTCCAGGACACTGCCCTTGAGGCGGTAGAGGTGGGATCCCTCGCTGTGTCCGAGGGAAAAGCCGACCCTGGAGGGTAAACAGATGATGATGAATGAGATAAAACAGAAGCACTTTATGCATCTGAGACTATTATAATTGGTGGCAAAAATCGAATAAAGATGATCAAAAAACAAGAAAGGAAAATCCTCAGAAAAATCTAAGAACGAAAATGCAAAAATTTAATTTGGATGAAAAAGAAATCATAAGAAATCTAACACGTTACAGGAAAAATCACAGATGCCATCAGGAAACGGCGATTACAATTTTATGGTCACTTATATTGAATGAATAATAACATGCTCACAAAGAAAAGTTTAAACAATAAAAAATCACAATAATTGGCTAAAAGAAATCAATGAGAACCTAAATGAAATCGGCTTTCATGAAGAAACCATTCAAAATAGAATAAAATTCAGAACCTTAATTCACAATCACAAATGTTCTGTAAAGTCCACTCGACAAAATACAGGATGGTCTGAATAACGTAAAAAGGAACAGAGCGAGAGGATAAAGGGGTAGTGGGAAGACAATAATAATGATAAGAAGAAGGAGAAGAAGAGGAAGAAAAATGCTAATAACTTTAAACGCGCTCCTTAGTTAGGCATAACGAATAAAAAAACACGTTAATTTCTCTGGCATTTGGGTTCGTCTTAATATAGGTAGGCTAAACCTCTACATATACACACAACACAACACAACACAACACAACACAACACAACACAACACAACACACTACCAACCAATACAGAAAAATAGTAGTGAATATATCACTCCTCATAGGATTGGCGACAGGAAGGGCATCCCGTCGTAAAGCTGAGTCAATCAACACGTAGTGCACACCCGATGCAATTGAGGAAAGGCCAGGATAATTATTAGTGAATGATAGGTACGACGATCTTATGTTCGGGGGATCCCATGTTCGAATCCCGGTTGAGTCATGGTTTTAGCAGCTTCTGGTTAACTTTTTAACTTCAAAACACAATTCTCCATATGTACTCAATAAACCATACTACCAAACACCACAGAAACACACAATAGTAAATACAGTACATCCCTCCGCACAGGGTTGGTGGTTTCCCATTTTCACACCAGGCAATTGCTGGGGCTGTACCTTAATTAAGGCCACAGCCACTTCTTTCGAATTCCTAGGCCTTTCCTATCCCATCGTCGCTATAAGACACATCTGTGTCGGTGCGACCTAATGCCACTAGCAAAAAAAGCACAGGGTTGGTGTCAGAAACTGTTTAGAGTCAGGTCTACGCTTATAACACACCCGCGAACCCGTCAGAGCATGGGAAAAATCGGCAGCAGTAGAAGAAGACAGCTAATCCTGAATAAAATATAAAAAAACAGTTTTATTTGAAGGATTCAATTGAGATATCCTTCATTCTGGCAGTGGGCCAGGTTCCCATTCAGAAGTGTGCGTCGTTCAAGTTTCTACGCGGGAATTGGTTCTCGTAACCCAAGTACTATACTACGGCGGCGCCTCAGTTCAAATGGCCCTTCCCAAACATGGACATGTACCGCGCACAATAGTGAAAGCTGTTGGCGAAGGTTCAACAGCTATGACTTGACCGTGCCGGACCTGTAGATTTATTCGGTCATCAGATTGTGTAAGACTCAGCAACTAGCCTTAACCTCTCGATGTTCTCAACAACCTTCGTAGTACTTTTAAAAGTGTTTCAAACAATCTCTCAGCTGTTTTAATGCGGTGCGATTCTGAACGCAAATTCTTGTTGAAAGTTTTTCTGATTGCCTTGAAGTTACTAGATCATTAATAATGGTGTATGGCTTTTAGCGCCGGAAGTGTCCGAGGACATGTTCGGCTCGCCAGGTGCAGGTTTTTCAATTTCACTCCCGTAGGCGACCTGCGCGTTGTGATGAGGATGCAATGATGATGAAGACAACATACACACACCCAGCCCCCGTGCCAGCGAAATTAACCAGTGATGGTTAAAATTCCCGATTCTGCCGGGAATCGAACCCGAGACCCCTGTGACCAAAGGCCAGCACGCTAACCATTTAGCCATGGAGCCGACACTAGATCATTAAAGGAAGGTCAGACCCCTCGGGTCCTGAAGGTAAATGATAGTCGAATCATTGTTGGATGTTGTGAGGACTTTTCTGGTCAAGAACCAATATGCTCTTACAGTAGAATGAATGTCGTTTTTCGAAGGTGGTAGTGGTGATTATAGGAAGAGGAACTACAACCAGGCAACCATCCTCTATTAATATTAATCAGAGGGTAAAAATAGAAGGGGTCCGGTACTTCAAAAAAAAAAGGTATCGGCCAAAGAAAGTCATAATAATTAATGTTATTTGCTTTACATCCCACTAACTACTCTTTTACGGTTTTCTGAGACGCCGAGGTGCCGGAGTTTAGTCCCAGGACTGAACCTGCCAGGTTGGGGTCAGAAGGCCAGTGCCTCAACCGTCTGAGCTACTCAGCCCGGCAAAAGAAAGACAAGGACCAAGAAGAGCATGAAAATGGATACTCCTTAGGCTTCGGAAACCTAATACCGTTGGGGTCGGAAAACAACAAGAGTTGAACAAGAGAGGTGGGATAGGATAGCGGAAAGTGAGGAGCCTGACACAAGTAAGGGGAGCAATGCCCGGACTCAGCTAAGGGCCTCGTGTTTGCCAACCCACGCTCCCAAGTTAAGAGCCCCTGTAGCCCCTTTTAGTCGCATCTTACGAGAGGCAGTGGATACCGTGTGTGTTATTCTACCACCCCACCAACAGGGAGAATTTCTCTAAGGATATGATTGGTCCGCCGCTATGGTCGAACCTTGGAAAAATAAATATATGCCTTACTCTCGCAGTATTTTACAGTTATAGAGCTACGATCTACGACGACACAAGAAAAATGGAATGAAGCCTTTCGCATTTTATGGACTTTAGGAAGCCTTTTACCGGTGCATGTGTGTGTGATTGTTTTAGCGGAAAAATTATACAAAAACACAAATTATGTTTCTTTTTTTAATATATTTTTAGATTCTTTAAATAAAAGAATACTCAACCGTTAGCGCAACAAAGTTAAAATGGACTCAAATATGTTATAAAAGTAACGCCACATTACGCGTTTGGGATGGGTGGGTCCTGCCAGACAACACTCAACTGTTAGTGTTTGTGGGCTACATGAAGCAAAAGAAAATAATGAGTTTTTGGATGAAAAAGGAAGAGCGAAAGAGTTCTTCTTCTTCTTTTCCTTAGTGCCGTCTTCTCACAGAAGGTTGGCGACCATCACGGAGAAATTTGGCGCTTCCCAAAATGGGAGGACTTGCACAACGCACTCGTTGATGTGATGATAACTTATGATTTATGCAAATTATTATCGGTTACAACTGATAATGCACCAGCTATGTTATGTTCAGATAAGATATTGATTCAGAGACATTAGCATCAAACTACATTTGTTATCATATCGCAGCATTATCTGTCGAATAATTTTTGTGTTGCAAATTACATTATGAAATCTAGACAATTATGTTATAATCATAGTTAACTCATTAGTGCTAAATCACTCAGCCATCGCTTGTTCAGATCATTTCTTGATGAAGCAATTGCTGAATACAATGATTTATTGTTGCATGAAAGTAAAACTGTTATAAAATGGAAGTTCTGCACTCTTTTGCCACAAATAATGGATTTTTGAATATACATTTAAAGATAGGCTCCATTCGTCGAAGAGAGTTTTGAATTTCGGGAATGCAAAATCCATGTAACAACAATGGCTTTCTTAACAGACCTATTTGAACACACGAACGTTCAGAACAAGAAATTACTAAGAGAGAAAACTTGTGACTGAACTAATTTAGGAAACAAGATTTTCCTCAAAACATTTTAAGAGATTTGGTCAATGAGCTGTTATGTTGGAGGTTATAGAATCCACGAAATGTGGCTTTGAAAATTACATTCAAAAACATACTTTTTTTTCTGCTAGTTGCTTTACGTCGCACCGACACAGATAGATCTTATGGCGACGATGGGACAGGAAAGGGCTAGGAGTGGGAAGGAAGCGGCCGTGGCGTTAATTAAGGTACAGCCCCAGCATTTGCCTGGTGTGAAAATGGGAAACCACGGAAAACCATTTTCAGGGCTGCCGACAGTGGGGTTCGAACCTACTGTCTCCAGAATACTGGATACTGGCCACACTTAAGAAGCAAAAACATACTTTCAGTCATCACCTGTGAACAATTGTGGTATAAATATGTCTAAAGCTGCGTTTACACTAGCGAAACTCCCTCGCGAAAGTCGCTCGGACGAAACGTACTCGCTTCGAGTGAAATTTCGCACTTCCCAAAACAGAGCGCAATTTAGAGTGAAAAATAGCGCGAGTGGAGCGAGCCGCCTTCGACAAGCCTGAAAGCTTCAGTTCTGGTTTTGCAGCCAACATAGAAAATTATTTTGTCCCTCGAGCTGCTGCAGCTGTGCATTATCTTTATGAGTTAATTTGTTTAAAATCTTCATTGTCACTGTTGTTTCATTTTTTCATTGTTAGACACCTGCATGGGATCGTACTACAATATTTCATCATCACATAGTAGATAAGTGTCATAAAAGTGTCGTAAAGTTAAAATAAACTGAAGTGTTGCGTTTTTTGTGCCGGTCAATGTAAGTCCCTCACAATGACCCAAGAATGCTTCAAAATAGGTACCGGTAGGCTCAAAAAAGTAATGAAATGACAGTAATTGATTACTTGATCCGGTGACTCTGCTCTTATTTTCTTTCGATCTTTCGCTTCGATATGATCCCAGTAGCGCTTGCATCTTCCCTTTCAGTGTAGAAATAGGAAAGTTTAGTTGAGAACTAATTTACTTCCACGCATCTTCTCTTTTATTGCGATTAAAATAGTTTTTGTTTTTTGGATTCCACATAAAATCTCTATTTTTTGTAGAGTTCGATGAGCTGCATGCACTGTTCTTGATTCACCCCTCGCGCAACTACGGGGACCACGTTTACACTGAGAGAAATTCGATGAGCGAAACCCTTTGATGCGCGGACAAAAACCGACTGACCTCCGGCTCGCAGCGAGGGCACTCACTCCGCAATTACTCAGGGGTGAGGGAGCGTCTACACTAGGCACAATTCCACTTAGTGTAAACGCAGCTTAAGAATAGCCGGGCTGAGTGGCTCAGACGGTTAAGGCGCTGACCTTCTAACCCCAACTTGTCAGGTTCAATCCTGGTTCAGTCCGGTGGTATTTGAAGGTGCTCAAATACGACAGTCTCGTGTCGGTAGATTTACTGGCACGTAAAAGAACTCCTGCGGGACTAAATTCCGGCACCTTGGCGTCTCCGAAGACCATAAAAGTAGTTAGTGGGACGTAAAGCAAATAACATTAACGTTATTGTCTAAGAATAAATATCGAGACCGACAGAAATCGAAACTAATCTTACGATTTTTATTTCAAATTCAGTATACAGTTGTGAATCTGCATTTTTAAACGAATTTGATAAAGAACAATCTTAGATCACAAGTAACTAGTGAACACTTAAAGAGCTTGCAAGAACTTGCTGAAGGTAACTTGCTGTAATATTGAACCAACCGCAAACAAACAACAGTGGTGTGTGACCTCCGAAGAGGACTGGTGTAGGTCTTTCGAGTCGACGCCGTAGTGCGCGTCTGTAAGGATGGGGCCCTGTTCGTGATCAATTCTAATGATGAAGACGGCACACACACCCAGTCCCCAAGCTATCTTAATTAACCAATTAAGGTTAAAATCCGTCCTCCTCTGCGGCGTAGTGGTTAGTTTGATTAGCTGCCACTCCCGGAGGCCCAGGTTCGATTCCTGGCTCTGTCACGAAATTTTAAGTGGTACGAGGACTGTAACGGGTTCCAATCAGCCTCGGGAGGTCAAATGAGTAGAGGGGTTTCGATTCCCACCTCAGCCATCCTCGAAGTGGTTTTTTGTGGTTCCACCACTTCTTCTACAGAGAAATGCCGAAGTGGTACCTAACTTGAAGCCACAGCCACTTCCTTCCCTGTTCCTTGTCTATACCTTCTGATCTTCCCAGCCCCCAACAAGGCCTCTGTTCAGCATAGCAGGTGAGGCCACCTGGACGAGGCATCAGTCCTCCTTGCCAGTTGTATCCCCTGACCCAAAGTCTCACGCTCCAGGAAACCGCCCTTGAGGCGATAGAGGTGGGATCCGTCGCCGAGTCCGAGGGAGAAACCAACCCTGGACGATAAACACATTAAGAAAGAATGAAAGAAATGTTAAAATCCCCGATCCGGTCGGTAATCGAACTCGGGAACCCCTGAACGAAATACCAGCACGCTAACCATTTAGACACGGAGTCGGACACATCAAACAAATAATTAGAATTAAATAGTCACTCTTCGTCTTGTACATATATTTTCATCAATCGTTGCCCCCCGCCCAGCGGCCACTGAGAATAATAAATTAAGTTTTTCAGGGAGATGTAACACGCGATGATCGTATAATGGATACAAGTTCATTCGTATTTCCTCGTGATAAGAGTCCAGAGACTGTACACTCCGGAGCTGACTGTATAGGGATTACGTGAGCTGAGTCTTGTATTAGTTTTCCAATAACTCTGAGGCAGACAGAATCCCTTTATTGTTTTCTACCTGCACATACAGAGAACGTCCAGGTTAGAAGACCTCTGAGACTACGAGCCCACTCCAGCCATTAGTCTTGTCTCCTCTTCCTTTCACCTTTCGTTTTTTACCATTTGTGACTCCAGAGGTTATACAGAATTCGTTTTGGCCAGGACGGACCACGAAGTATAGGGCCGTCCCCACTCTCTCCTTCATCAATAGCGTTGATTTCTACTATGATGATGAAGATGATGATGATGATGATGATAAAATGCCTGTTAAGTGATCAGTGCAGAGGCTGGATGGATCCTCAAAAGCCCCCAAAAGGGATGTGGTTATAGGGAAACTGCAGAAGACGGCGATGGCGTTATAATGAGACGTACTAGACAATATGAGGAGTGAGGCAGATTGACACTGATTTCTTCACTGAGCCAGAAAGCGCTATTGTAGCACGATTGGCCGTTTAAGCAACACCTTTCCTAGCATCGCGACCCGCTAGTGGTGCCGTGAATGTTATTACTCAGCTCCATTCATACTTCAGGAGCTTCTGTACTGTCACAGTCCCAACGCTTTAAGACCTGACTTTTGACATGAATATGTCCTATGGCTGGACATCGTAGGCCTTGGTCGCCAAAGATGTTGCGGCTGTGGATTTGTATAAATAGTGTGTATGTTTGTGTTGAAACAGAAAGTGTACTGTCAGTGACGTCACATTAGTTGATACCGAAGGCCTTGGTCGCCAAAGATGCTCTGTGAAATGAGGCAAATAAATCGTTCGTGTATATATATAAATGAAAGTTTATATGTATGTATGTCTCGAATGGGCTTAGAAACTACTAAACCGATTTCGCTGGAAATTTCATAATTTGTTCTTATTACCCTGGGAGGATTTAGGAAGTGGTTCGAACGAAATCTGACGGGTAGTTCGGCATAGGGGGTGAGAAGGAAAAAAGAAAACAAGGGAAGGTAAGTAAACCGCATGACAAGTCTGATCAGCCGGTTGCCTAACCAACACTATGTAAAGATTATTATGTGTTTCTTAGAACTTACATTCTTCTTCTTATTATTATTCTATAAACGGTATATAAAAATGAAAGGTCCAAGTTCAGTCCCCGTGGCATAGGGGATGAAAAGGAATGAAGAAAGAAAATGTCGAAAATGACAGAGATTTCGTGTGAATGTGTATGTTTCAGCAAAGCTCTCAACCTAACTAGATACACATCTAACTTAATATCTGTAAAAATTACTGTAGGGGCAAGAAACCCCTAGCACCCCTAAAGGAAGGGGTAAAATGTGAAAATCCAAAAAAAAAATGATCGATATTAGTGGCGAGTTCATAGTCTTTGGGGTAGCTGAGATAAACCGTGACACTCTGGATGCCGTTTGAGCCAAAGTTCGTTCCCAATCGGGATGGGGAGTTAGAAGGGGTGAAAGGAATGTCTAAAATGACCAAGAGATTATGGATTTACGTGTGCATATTCCAGCATAGCTCTCAACCAAACATGATACTCATATGATTTACTGTTTGGGAAAGAAAACTGTAAGTAAGACACCCCTACGGGTGGGCGTTGAAAGGGTGTGAAATATGAAAATAATAGAAAACGACCAACATAGAAATTTAAAACGACGTGTGTTAATAAATATAATTTTTCTTTTGCATTTAATTAAATAGTTTAGGAAAATCTAACGCGATTGAATTAATAAACGCGGGCGCAGCCGCGGGCACCTGCTAGTTATCAATGAAAACGAAAACCTACAACCTATTTTCCAGTCATTGACCGGGTCAGGGATGTAATGAATGAATTATATATGGGCTATTTTTACGATGGGGTTGCCACTCCCAAAGTGATGTATATTAATGACTGATAGATGCTACGAAATGAGAATAGAGAGTATTGCTGGAATGAAAGATGACAGGGAAAACCGGAGTACCCGGAGAAAAACCTGTTCCGCCTCCACTTTGTCCAGCACAAATCTCAAATGGAACGACCGGGATTTGAACCACGGTATCCAGCGGTGAGAGGCCGACGCGCTGCCGTCTGAGCCACGGAGGCCTAGTTATCAATGTGTGTATGTTGGGTTTTCAGCCCGAAGGCTGGTTTGATCCTCTGCAGCTCCGCCAACAGCTGTCATAAATAGCCTAGGCGTCACTGAAGAGGCTACTAGGGAAATGAGGAGTGAGGTAGTTTCCCGTTGCTTTCCTCACCGAGCCAGCAAAGTCGAAGTCTGAAGTCTGTTTCCTCCTCTCCACCCTTCAATTTTTCCTTTCAAAATAAGATGTAATACTGCATACTTTTCACCATGGAACACATCAGCTAGATATGCAGTTTTCTGTATTTGATGTTCAGCAATTCTCTTTCGTGGTGTGCTTTAGGACTTTCAGGTCATTTGATGGTGGCCTGCTTTAATGTCCAAGATTCGACCCTGTAGACAGAGTAGACTAAACACAAAATTTAACCATACGCCGCCGAAGTTCTAAATTCAAGGCTTCATCACACAATAACATCTTCATTTTACAGAATTCTGTTCTTGACATTTCTATACGGCTCTTAAATTCCAGGTTTAGGTTCAAATCATCTGTCATCCAACAACCAAGATAATTTATTCACTTGTTGGATTTGATGGTCTTTGAGTTTCAGAATAGCTTTATTTCAAGATAAGGATAGAGGAAATAAACTATCAGGTCATCAGTTCCGCCTAGGGAGAAGATGGATTACCTATGTCGGAAAAGAGAATGCATCACTTTATGTCTCATCAAGAGAACTACAATAACAGATTCCGCGGAGAACTAACCCTTCCACTTCCCAGACAGTTTCTGTGTTCACTATCATTAACTTCTACTTCCTAATCTTCTACCTCTTTGGTTAACCTACTGTTAGCAAACTGAAAACATTACGAAAATGTTCTAACTAAAAATTCGGTTACAGTTATTATTATTATTATTATTATTATTATTATTATTATTATTATTATTATTATTATTATTATTATTATTATTATTATTATTATTATTATTATTATTATGCTATTTTCTTTACGTCGCACTGACACAGATAGGTCTTATGGTGACGATGATATGGGAAAAGCCTAGGAGTATGAAGGAAGCGGCCGTGGCCTTAATTAAGGTACAGCCCCAACATTTGCCTGGTGTGAAAATGGGAGACCACGGAGAACCATCTTCAGGGCTGCCGACAATGGGGTTCGAACCCACCATCTCCCGGATGCAAGCTCACAGCTGCGCGCCCCTAACCGCACGGCCAGACTATTCATTATTAAGAAACCTCGTGTTTACTTATTTAAATTCTACAAATCTAACGTCATTCGGGAAGACACCAGTGACCAGCTCCTAGATGCTTGATGTGCTTATCATAATGGTTGCGGAACTATGTGGTTTCCGTTTAGTGAATGTTATTAACCAGCTGCCTATCTCGTACGATATGTTATATCTAACCGAAAATTGATGTAATATCTATCCATTTTAATTTCTGTGTAAGTACTGCAGAATATTTAAGATCCTATGGGTAGACCACCTCACTATTGAGGAGATACACTCGGTGTGCCGCGGACATCATAGGATGTCACAACCTCCGCAAAACGTGCAAAGGCGCCCTGTTTCGTTCACATTTTCTTGCATGACAAACACTGCTGGACATACTATCAAAGGGTAGGGAAAGGTCCACCTATTCAATACCATTAGATTAATACATTATCTTTTGTAATTGGTACTAGTTTCGACCTTGCTACATTAGGTCATCTTCAGCCATGATCAAATTGGAAACACATGTATATATAACCACCAACAAAATGTTACAAATTGGTATGTCTTAAGTATAATCTAAAACAGTGATGAAATGTCAGACTACACATTTAAAACTGAAATTAAATGACACATTGAAGCTGTTGTGACTGGTGTTGGACTATGTCAATGCCCTTATAATAACCAAGTATTCTTGAGTCGATCTTGAAGCTGATAGTCATTGCCTGTATATTGGATCCATTTGATCTACAAATTATTCCTTGTTGAATAGTATATATAAGTAACAGTTTATATATAGCTTAAAGGGGACATTCACAACTTGAATAAGTGGCCTTTCCATCAGATGTAATGATCTACTGTTTAATTGGGTGTGTAGTGTATGTCTGAAAAAGAAAAAGAAAATATTTGAAGTGAATTTTGAGAAAAGAAGGGAAGCTAAAAGATCGATATTAATATACAGCTATATGAGACTCACCCCGATGTTCCTCGTAATTTACGTGCACTCGGCACGGACACCAACAGCAGACTGATTGCCAAGAGGGAGCGGAGGCATAACCTATGATGGCAGTTGTGCCTGGGAGCGAACAGTGTTGCACATGTTGTGGAGGGTTTTATTTGCAATTACGTGTTTCTCCGTCGGTCGGTCGGTCGGTCGGTCGGTCGGTCGGTCGGTCGGTCGGTCGGTCGGTCGGTTGGTTGGTTGGTTGGTTGGTTGGTTGGTTGGTTGGTTGGTTGGTTGTCTATGAAGAGCATGTATTGAGACGAACACAAACATCCAGTTCCCGTGTTCGAGGAATTAACCAGACCTGGCCAGGAATTGAACCCAGGACTCTATGAACCGAAGGGTGTGACAATGACCTTTGAAAATAGCGAATTATGATGGTAAATAATAAAGAACGTGCAAGTGCCGAGCGAGTTGGGCGCGCAGCTGTGAGCTTGCATTCAGGAGATAGTGGGTGCGAACCCCACTGTCGGCAGCCATGAAGATGGTTTTCTGTAGTTTCCCCATTTTTACACCAGGAAAATGCTGGGGCTGTACCTCAATTAAGGCCACGGTCGCTTCCTTCTCACTCCCAGCCCTTGCCTATCCCATCTTGATATCCAATACAAAATAGAATAGGATATTTATTTAATTTAATATCATTTAATTTCAACGCCTAAATCAACAGTCGTATCAAAACAAATATTAAGATCTTAATGAGTGATTCCTTAAATGAGATGTATTTTATATCAGTGTTAAAGTTTGCTTCGAGTCTTGTTTCTTATAAATTTGTAACGACTATACACTTCGTTTTCATACAATGTGTGTGATATCTTCCTGTTTCCTACCAATTTCTCGTGTCACAAGGAAAGGCTTCGTGAAAAATGTACTATAAACTGAATTCTACCTGTGTCTAGTGTAAACAAATAATATAATTTTAAACTTGTCTTGAAATCCTAAAAGTGGTCGCCAGTATCCAGTGCAGTGGGAGATAACGTGAGTGTACAGTGTATACTGTATTTGTTTCTTTTCGTGATATTTTGAAGAAATACGTACACATTATGGAGCTGTTTTCTCAGCCATTTCTTTACTATACAAGAGTGAGGGGTCTATTTCTTCCGAGATATTTGATATTACCAAAGGCAGATTCAGAGCACTCCACGAACACGTACAAGATATTTCAGGAAATGTTAACTGATATGAAGTACTGGATAAAGAAGGGAAATCCTGTTTACGTAGGACCACGAAGACGAGCAGCATAAGTGGTATGGTAAATATATTGTTATTTAATGACTTTCCTATCCACTTGTTAGTTTTGTAATGATACCATGGTGACAATATGATGCAGTGACGGCAATGAAAATGACAGTAGACACAGCAAACCTAAAACGATCCAACAAAGTCGCACTTTAACATTCTTGCAATGTTTGTAGAAATGGCATTCGGACGGCAACAACATCAGTACTTCTTGTTTAGTTTTATTTCTGGCGTTTTCTCAATTACCTGGGATTGGTATTTTTGTATGGACTTTGCTGAGTTTTACGGCCGGATGCCTTTTCTGATGCCAAACTTATGTGGAGGAACGTAGGTATTCACTATTGCGTGTGTCTGTGGTGGTTGGTTTTGTAGTGTGTTTTATGTGTCTGAAGATGTGAACTGCAACGAACACAAACACCCAGTCCCCGAGCTAGAGGAATTAATCAGCCCTCGAACGGAAGGCCACTACGCTGAACATTCAATAAAGGAACCGGACAGCAATATCGCAACGTTCTTGTTAAAAGTGCCAAAAATACCGAGCAAGTGGCTGTGCGGTTTGGGGCACGTAGCTATCAGCTTGCATTCTCTAACAGGCCATAACGGTATTAATAATAATAATCATAATAATCATAATAATAATAATAATAATAATAAATAATAAGAGAATAGAATCTTTTGAAATGTGGTGTTACAGAAGAATGCTGAAGGTGAGATGGATAGATCGAATCACGAATGAAGAGATATTGAATCGAATTGGTGAGAGGAGATCGATTTAGCTCAATTTGACGAGAATATATAGAATGATAGGACAGATCTTAAGACACCCAGGACTTTTTCAGTTGGTTATTGAGGGAAGTGTAGGGGTTAAGAACGGTAGGGATAGATCAAGGTATGAATATGATAAGCGGATTAGAGCAGATGTAGGATGCAGTAGTTACGTAGAAATGAAAAGCTTAGCACAGGATACGCTGGCTTGGAGAGCTGCATCAAACTAGTTTATGGACTGATGACTCAAATAATAATAATAATAATAATAATAATAATAATAATAATAATAATAATAATAATAATAATAATAATAATCACATGCAACTGCTATGCGTTCCTGAATTCCGGCAACGTCGCACAATGGGCATTCCGCGTCTGCTTCTCGCTTGCTTGAAGAACGTGTGCATTTAATAAATCAACCCACTTGTCTGCTTATAAAATACTTCTCGCTGTTTTACTGACTCAACCATTGTAGGTATACAGAAATGCATAATGTTATAGAATTGTACTTTTGTTTTTTTACAATTGGCTTTACGTCGCACCGACACAGATGGGTCTTATAGCGACGATGGGACAGGAAGTGGTTAGGAGTAGAAACGAAGCTGCCGTGGCCTTAATTATGATACAGCCCCGGCATTTGCCTGGTGTGAAAATGGGAAACCACGGAAAACCATCTTCATACCTGCCGACAGTGGTGTTCGAACACACTATCTCACGCATGCAAGCTCATAGCTGCGCACCCCTAACAGCACGGCTACCTTGTTTTGTGTTGAGGTCTTTCCAGCATGGAGAGCAAAGTGTAATTGATGCTGTTTGGTTGTGAAGTTGCCAGGCAATTGCGCATTCAAGTTCCAGGGGCCATTAATGCTGTCGCCTACCATAGATGTGAAAGAATTGCGTTATGTATACTCACTTCAGAAGAAATGTACAATGCCATCAGAGAATCACATTTGTTCTTGAATCTAATGTTTCTAGTTGGAAGGATATCTGAGAATAACCTGGCTGTAAAAAGTAATCCACATCAGCTAAGCTGTAACCACGGGGTGGAATGAGAAAGGAGTGAGAAGAAACGTAAGAGGTTTGTAATTACATTTGCTGACGCCATTCAGGGAAGTCGCTCCTGGGTTTGAACGTCCCCTGTCCCTCTCGGCCTTGATCAATACTGGTACACAGCTTCCACCAAGCAGACTGCGTTCTTTTCGTCCTCAAAGAGGTACTAACAGGCAGGAATGTTGTTAAATACTTCTCGCTCTTTCTCAAAATGAAATTTCACCCATTGTTTTAATATAAACCAACTTACCCGTTTACCGTAACGTAAATTACAAAACACGAACGCTCTTAGCATTTCTTAATTCTCCACACAAAATAATATTTAAACTAACAAGTTGACATACGAATAGACTGATACATCACGAGACAAAATTTACTTTGATTTTTTCCTTAGAATTCCACAGCAAAATTTCTTCTTCTTCCTCTTCTTCTCCTGGTGACATGTCTTCACAGAAAATTGACGACCAACATGGTCCAGGGTTTCCTTCTTTTTGCTTTCCGTATCAGAGTTACTGTGTTGTGGATGACGAACCACTGTTGGAGGTTCCGCCCCCAGGATAATTTTCTATGTCCACATCCAAATTTCTCTTCTATCTTTTATTATCACTTATCAGTGTTGAATTAGGCTGTAGGCCAGGCGCGACTCGTCCTATGTGTTCACGGGTTCATTAAACCTCTTATAAAATGAACATTGGAATTTTATTTTTAAGCTCAATATGACTGTCCAGTATTGATAAAAATGTAGATTCCTTACCCCATCTTTAAATATTTCGGATGGAACACACTAATTGTGGGCCTATTCATTTCTATGGGGGGTTTTGCCTCTTCCCTGAACACAAGCAAGCGCCGGAGCCGGCTCGTCAGCCGTCTACTGTCACGTACGAGAGTGCATCTAATCCTGTCATGTTATTTTTATCTGTTGAGTGAATATAATTGTAGTTGTGCGGGTTTTTTTAACAGCGTGAAGTTTCTTCTGGAGACTGACTTTATCAAACTTTCACTGGAGGGTCGGTGCCGGCCAAAAAACCCCACTGACACTAAAACCGAAGCAGTCTCTTAACGGGAAAGAGTATATGTAGCACCGTATATACGACAGAAAAGAATGGTTTGCGGGTTGTAACATAAGGAATAGACTGTACTACATTCCATGTTTGATTTTCGCTAAGGAGAAAGGTAGCAGTTGGATAAAAACAGGAATAGCATATGTTGTTACCTTGATTGAACCCCTAGTCTCAAAACTCACGAGTCGCCACTGGGCTGTGCTTGTCATTTTGAAATCAAAGAAACTCTGGAAGTAGTTGCAACAGTGTTGTAGAAGAATGAGAAAAATTCAAACAAGTCTCAACTGGAAATTGTCCAAGAAAGACACTACTTTAAACAAGCCTCTTTGGACAAAAGTAACCAGTTCATAGGTCTGTGATTTGAACCTCCTCTGATAGTTGCACCTAACGATCTTATTTTTCCACCACTTTTCCCCTCTTGGCGGGATCACTCATGTGGAATTGGCCCTGTTTTATGGCCGGATGCCAATCTTGTGTGGAATGATGTAGTCACTCTTACGGTGTTTGTGTGGTGGTTGGTAATGTGTTTTTTTGATTCTGTTAGAATAAACACAAATACCCATTAATGGGAATTAACCAGACGCGATTGAAATCCCCGAACAGCCCGGCAATCGAACCCGGGACCCTCCGAACCGAAGGCCTCCATGCTGACCATTCACCCAAGGAGCAGAACAGATGCATCTAATAATATCCGTCTTTCAGCAACAGTAAACTGAATTAGTGTATTAAAATGAAGACAATATTACAAAATTAATTAAAATGCATTAGCAGCCATTGTTGACATCGTTGCGACCTGCGTGTCGTGATGAGGATGAAATTATGATGAAGAAGACGCATACACCCAGCCCCCGTGCCAGTGACATTAACCAATTATGGTTAAAATTCCCTACCCTGCCGGAAATCGAACCCGAGACCCCTGTGACCAAAGGCCAGCTCGCTAACCATTTAGGCATGGACCCGGACCCCGTGTGCAGTATTAGCTCCTAATGGAAAACCTTGTTGGTGGGAGATGAAAAGTTCTCCTTTCAGTGGTGAGAAAAGAGCCTGTCTGTGAATAGGGCGATGATCTGCAGAAGATGGGAATCACATTTCTTAAAGTGGTCATCGTCAGAGCACAAGCCTGTAGGTTGTATGAAGAGAGGTACCTGGACAGTGAACATCCATCGCACTGCACGGTTGGAAACCTCTACAAACAATTATTGTTTGAACTGGGTAGTGTCAAAACTAGCGACCGGATTCTTGTATGATTACACTTTCCATTCCTTTAGTTATAGACAACTGAAAATGTAATTGTGGTTCTTATATGCTCATACCTGTGTTTTATTTTACATATTTTTACATATTCTTAGTAACATTACATATGCGAGGAATGCAACATTTTCGTGCATATAAACAATATTAACATTATTTTCTCCATTTTGAGGGCAAGAGGACAACAGGAAATTAGCTGCAACAATAAACTGTGTAAAATACTCCGTGATTTATAGAGACAGTCGGCCTGACGGCCATGACCCATTGGCTTCAAGTCTATATGGTTTGATACCATGGTTAGCATTTTCAGCTCCCATTGGTCGAAAAATGTTTCATCATCAAAATGTTGGCTGGCAGGAAAAGTGGTATTATACAATTTCTGAGTACTAGATTTCTTGATAAAAGCTTGGGTTCAGTTCCAAACTACTTTCAGTGTTCATACGAAGTGAGGGCATATGACTCCGCTGATGGTGGTTCGTCCATCGGATGGAGACGTTAAGCCTTGAGCAGACCTCTTGGTGCTATTCGACAGGAGTCGGCTGGATGCCAACTGAAACTCTAATGGCTGGTGCAGATGCAGTGCGATCCACCACAGTCATGTGGCGAATACGGCAGTTTTCCCTCTCCGGAGTGGGCCGAGTGCGACTGGACCCCGGTCCTCTTGAGACAGTGCCTCCTCGTGACCAATGTTGCCAACGCCGTTGCACCGTGAACACATCCCTGCCAAGTCTTCCTGTGATATCGCGGAAAGAACAATCACCTTCTCGTAGCCCTATTACACTGCCTCGTCCAAACTCAGTAAGCTACTGATACTACCTTCTTCGTCTTCCTTAAAGGCATGCTTGACTCACACCTACAGTACCTCACAACGTCAACACCGGACGATGACTAACGCTCACGAAGTGTACAACACTTATTTAAAGCAAGCTTGCTTTGCAAGTTCATAGTGGCGCTACTAAATAAGCGTCAACTTTCAGATGTGCGAAAACGCTTCCAGAATTTCGTATATCTAGCACAACTCCTTCTTGGTGTTGGGATTCACTTTCCTCCAGAGTATACTTAACAAAGTAGTCTTTCTGTCAACAACGTCATGCTTTCCCACTTGAGGGACAGCTTCCAGCCAGACGTGCTGTAGCGTTCATGCCAGTAACTCTAAATCACTGCTATCTGCGACTTCAGTGGTGTCAAACTAGAGCTCACTGGAGAGCGGTGTGGAGATCTGTTGTGTTCTCAGATGACAGCCGTTGATGTCTTGGTGCCAGTGATGGCCGTAGGTTGGTACGAAGGAGGCCAGGTGAGCACTTGGAACCAATGTGTTTGCGGCGTCGACACACTGGAATTACACCAGGAGTTATGGTCTGGGGAGCGATTTCCTTTGACAAGAGGAGCACCTTCGTCGTTATCCCAAGAACTTTAACAGCGGATTTGTACGTCAGACTGGTGATTGAACCGGTTGTGCTGTCATTCATTTGCAGTATTCAAGAGGGTGTTTTCCAAAACGATAATCCTCGTCCTCATACCGTTGCTAATTTGACTGACCAAGTAAAACACGCGTAACTCAATCCCACACAATGACATACGGCACCTGTAAGACACAATGCAAGGTTGCATTTGAAATCGAGGCGACTACATCGGTTATTAATGTACCACAATGCCACTTGTCTTCAGGGGGCGTAGCCAGGGGGGCGGGGGTTTCTGGCGGTTAGAACACCCCCCTCTCCCTATGGAAAGTTTACAAAAATTAAATAAGCAGAAACTGACAATAAACTAAATAAACATTCAGAGACGTAATTGTAGAACCAACAAATCTGTTGAATCTATTTTCTAGGAAGCCTCGAAAGTTGGATTTTAGGTTGTAAACTGAACATATCATTTGCTGAAAACTGTTGACCTTGATCGTTTTGTTCTTGTTCTGTATTTTAATGTAATATTTTGCAGTGTACTGCAATCTTAATATCAACATAATTCACTTGTATCAATGTCATTGTAGTGACAAGTCTTACATGCACCTTAGTTGTGTTTTATATCATTTTGTGACTATAACCCCCTTCCTCGCACTCCAATCGGCTGATCCTGGCTATTGATATTTAGAAATTTCATGATCCGTATTGAAGTGGGATTACAATAATTGAAATTAATTAATTAAATAATTAAATAAAATATGGTACATGATAATGATAATGATAATGATAATGATAATAATATTACACTTCAGTATATTTTATTTAATATTACTCTATGCAGGTGTTACAGTGTGTTTTAAAATTGTTTCTAGTTATTGTGTTTGCCTGATTTGACTCGGTGGCTGATGATGGCACAAGTTTAGTGCCGAAACTAGTACCTCATTTGAACGACATGTGATTGATTCACATTAATAAATGTATGTGTATTGAATAGGAGGAACCCTATTAATTAATTTCAATTATTGTGATCTTGGCTACGTTACTACATGTCTTCTCGCTCATTCTTGTACCCGTGACCTGGAAACTTTAGTCAAATACCTAGACAGTCGCTCGCATTCCTCTAAACTAAACTCTTCTAGATGTTTGGATTTAATTTTCCGCCAGTGTAGTTTCAGCTATAAAATGAACAATCAAAAATTTCATATATTATGAGACATGTATAACACTAGAATAATATGACCTAAACATACTTTTGATTCAAAAAATATATATTATGCAACGGAACAGTTCTTTTTTTTTTCATGTTCGCAATTCAAAATAAAACCAGCTACTTAGTTCTAAACTATTTTGATAGGAATAAAGTATTATGATTCATGTCCCAAAATGAAAAACAATTTCTTATATCCATTCCTTCGAAATGAAACACATTTGCATTAATTGCATCTGAACTGTTAAAGAATCATGACACCGGTTCAGTAGTTGACTGCCTGCCAGGATGACACTGTTATCACCTGATTATTTCACTTCTTCCCTTGCTGTAAATAACCTTCTTGAGTGCAGTAACTCCAGCCTACACCGTCGTAACACACTGAGTTAATGGCTCCTTCTTTATGAGGTGGAGGTGGCTCGGAAAATGACCACTGAATGAAACGCATCCTGGTAATAGTTGGGATGAATCTTAACCTCGAAGTGGGATAGGCTCCTCGTAAGACTGCGGTTGTTGTTGTTTTTGTTTCGGTCATCAGTTCATAGACTGATTTGATGTAGCTCTCCATGCCATCCTATCCTGTGCAAACGTTTTCATTTCGACGTAACTACTACAACCCACATCTACTCTAATCTTCTTTTCCTTCTCCTTGTACCGCTTTTCTCACATCTGTGGGATCGCGGGTGCGAACTGTGGCGCACAAATGGATTTATCCCTGTTTTACGTCCGGATGCCCTTCCTAAAACCAATCTTTATGGAGGGTTGTAATGACTATTGTGTGTTTCTGTGGCGGTTTGTAGTGTGGTGTGTTGTCTGAACATAAAAAGGAAAGTGTCGGGACAAACACAAATACCCCGTCTCCGAGCCAGAAGACTTAATCAGACACGACTAAGATCCCCAATCCTGTCGGGAATCGAACCCGGGACTCTCTGAACCGAAGGCCTCAACACTGACCATTCACCCAAGGAGTCGGACCTACCTCTACTCTTTTGTCATATTCATGCCTTGGTCTACCCATAGTGTTCTCACCGCCTGCACCTCCTTCAAGAACTAACTGAACTAGTCCTGGAAGTCTTAGGATGGGTCCAATCATTCTCTTTCTTCTTCTGACCAAATTTGCCCAAATCCTTTTCCTATCACTAATTCGATTCAGTATCACTTAATTTATGATTCGATCTACCCACCTCACCTTCAGCATTCGCCTGTAACACCATATTTCAAAAGCTCTAGTGTCTTTCATTCTGAGCTAGTTAGGCCTATTGCCCAATGCTTCATTTCCATACAATGCCAGGCTCCAAATAAAAGTCTTCAAAACATATTTCTAATTAATTTCGATGTGAGCAAATTTATTTTCTTAAGAAAGACCTTCCTTGCTTGTACTTCTCTGCATTTGATGTCCGCCTTACCTCTGCCATTGTTAGTTATTCTACCATGCATGTAACAATATTCCTCTACTTCCTTTAAGACTTCATTTCCTAATCTTATATTTCCTGCATCGCATGACTTCGTTCGATTTCATTCCATTAATTTTATTTTGGACTTATTTATTTTCGTCTTGCGCTCCTTCTCTATGTCCATATCATTCAGCAATTTCTACAGATCGTCTGCAGACTCGGATAAAATAACAATATAATCGACAAATCTCAGAGATTTAATTTCCTCTCCTTGAATTGTGATTCCCTTTCCAAAATTTTCTTTGATTTCCTTTACCTCCTGTTCTACATAAACATTTAAAAGGAGAGGGGACAAACTGCACCCTTGCCTCACTCCTTTCTTGATCGATGCTTATTTTTTCATAGCCCTCGATTCTTATCACTACAGGCTGATTTTTGTGTCAATAAATAATCCTTCTTTCTCGGTATCTCACCCCCTGTGGGTGGGGGCGGTAGAATAACACCCACGGTATCCTCTGCCTGTCGTAAGAGGCGACTAAAAGGGGCCTCTGAACCTTGGAGCGTGGGTTAGCGACCACGTGGCCCTTAGCTGAGTCCTGGCATTGTTTCCACTTACTTGTGCCAGTCTCCTCACTTTCATCTATCCTATCCGACCTCTCTTGGTCATCTCTTGTTCTTTTCCGACCCCTACGCTATTAGGTTTGCGAGGGCTAGGGAGTCTTTCATTTTCACGCTCTTCGTGGCCCTTGCCTTCCTTTGGCCGATATCTTCATTTTTCGAAGTGTCGGATCCCTTCCATTTTTTCCCTCTTATTAGTGTTAAATAGAGGATTGTTGCCTAGTTGCACTTCCTCTTAAAACAACAATCACCACCACCACCATCTCGGTATCTCATCCCGATCCAGGATAATAAGATCCAGAATGCTGTAATAATCACTGGTGCATGTGTTGTAGTGAGGTGGATGTAGGTGGCACTCAGGAACAGTTTCCAGGTCGTCATTACTCAAATAAGAAAAGGTTGGGCGTGTGAAACGCACGGATTAAAATACCTCCAACCGGAGTTACTGGACCTAATAAATTAGAATCAATAATTAAACAGAAAACACAGTAAATGACTTCACACTTTCGGAGTGATACATACAGTAGCACATTTTACCTAATTCCATTCTCACCCAAAAGTGCAAGGAATCAAGTGAATTTCTCCATAACCTACTTCACAAAGTGTCTTCCTCTATTCAATTACTGTAAATCTTCACCCGGTTTATGTTACGTTCTCCTTTAATGACTACTTTCTCACTTTACAATCTCTTAGCGTTCCACGAATTGTGACTGAAGTCTGCCTGCCAAGAATACCCACATTCCATTAAAAATTAAGACAACTTTCCTTGTCCACGTCACAGATTAAGTATTGACAACGCAGCTCTTCGGTTGGCAGAGTGCCTTTTCCTTGAATAACTAAATGAAAAACGGTGTATACCGTAGTTATTTCCCGATTATTCGCGTGAGGTTTACGGTTTGCGGGCTATTCGTGTTATTCTCAGATTGTGGAAGACAAAGAAAAACTCACTAAACTTTACACATATGATATACGTACTTCAATTCACACAGTAGATAAGACATTTTACTACAAGGTCAGTTAAAACTGCTCATAATTGACATATCATTTTTGCTGATAACTGTGTAACATTCAATATTGTATCAGGCTTACATTTTGTTATTATCAAAATAGGTTACCTACCACGTAATGAAAAAAATGAAATGACGTATGGCCTTTAGTGCCGAGGACATGTTTGGCTCACCAGGTGCAGGTCTTTTGATTTGACACCCGTAGGAGACTTGCGCGTCGTGATGAGGATTAAATTATGATGAAGACGACACATACACCCAGCCCCAACGAAATTAATCAATGATGGTTAAAATTTCCAACCTTGCCGGGAATCGAACCCGTGACCCCTGTGACCAAAGACCAGCGCGCTAACCATTCAGCCATGGAGCCGGACACCTACGACGTAGATACAAATCCTGTGGATGTCCACAACAAATAGGAGTATGGCCTTCTGTTCGGTGCGAGGCGAACGATTTATCGATTGGTGGCGAATGTACTGTTTAGTTTAGTGGCACGTATCGTCGCTGACTCTATGTATGTATGTTTAGTCATCAGCCCGAAGGCTGGTTGGATCCTCAACAGTTCCGCCATGAGCTGTCATAGATGGCCTAGGCATCACTGAAGAGGCGTACTAGGGAAATGAGGAGTGAGGTAGTTTCCCGTTGCTTTCCTCACCGAGCCAGAAGTTGCTACTACATATCAGTCTGCCAAGCCCACTGAAATGCATGCATCAACCGACCCTATGAGCAATAATTTCACACCATTCATAGCAGGGACTGGCTGCGTAAGGAATGGCATTACTAGCATCGCTCATACCTCAGTCACTTTCATTTTGTCAAAGCCAAGGATAAGACGGAGACAGATCAATGAAAGTAACAAAATTGCTCTAGCCCATACCAGAAGACTTAGTGCACTGTAAACACTAGGTCCTGCCAGCAAAGGCATGCTGACTCTATAGCGACTATTAAACATTATATTTATGTAAACTACTAACAAATATTATCGTTATTTATGACGGATCTGGCATCTTGTAGCAAAACAAGCAGCAACATCTTACAATAAATGGTTTCTCTCCCTCTCTCTCTCTCTCTCTCTCTCTACATAGAGTATATTTTTAAATCTGATCAGAAGTTACAGGCGACCACAAGCATCCAGAGCACTACAGCCACTTTACAAGTTGATAGCCTGCACTTATTCTTCTACCGCTTTTCCCACACCTGTGGGATTGGGGGTGCGAACTGTGTAGCACATGTGCAGTTGGCCCTCTTTCGTGGCCGGATGCCCTTCCTGACGCCAATCCTATGTATAGGGATGTCAACACTATTGCGTATTTCTGTGGTGGTTGGTAGTTTGGTCTGTTGTCTGAATATGACGAGGAGAGTGTTGAGACGAACAAAAGCACCCAGTCCCCGAACCAGAAGAATTAATCAGACGCGATTAAAATCTCCGACCCGGCCGCAATCGAATCCGGGACTCTCTGAACGAAAGGTCTCATCGTTGACCATTCAGCCAAGGAGTCCGCTAAGAATAAATAAAGTAAGTAAAGTAAATTAGTGTCCTCGTCCCGGGGTGATTCAGCACTTTCCAGGCACAGCCCCAAATGGGTGTGAACTGCAGTACCGGGAATCGAATCCGGGCCTCCGACAACGGCAAATACAGTATTAGCGCTAACCGTTACCCTATGGAGGTGGAAAATACAGTAAATAAAGTGAAATAAACATACCAATGAGAAAGATTATGATTTGCAGCGCGCTGATCGCATTAACATCACGATGCATACCGGACGTCTTATACTCTGTTAAGTGTACATATGAATGGGTGCTCGCAAAAACGGGCTAACCAACATTTGGCAGAACAGAGATAAATCAACTTTTGCAAATGTCAAAAAACAAAAATTATACCATAAAAATAATATTTGTTTCATTATTTTATCTTGATGTAGTACCTTTAAATTATCAATACCATATATTGGAACTGTATTAAAAATGAAAAGTGCTTGTAAAAATAGGAATATAAAAAATGGAAGAAAATTGACTTCTGCGTTGACCTAGCTATAGTTAATAGTTTACCTTAGATTCGTAACCAAACTTTATTTTATGATCATACAATACAAAAAAAAGGTGTTTTATACAGTAAACTAGACATAAAGATGCCGGCCCCCGTGGTGTAGGGGTAGCGTGCCTGCCTCTCCCCGGAGGCCCCGAGTTCGATTTCTGGCCAGGTCAGGGATTTTTCTCTCGACCTGAGGGCTGATTCGAGGTCCACTCGGCCTACGTGATTAGAACTGAGGAGCTAACTTACGGTGAGATGGCGGCCCCGGTCTCAAAAACCCAGAATAACGGCCAAGAGGATGCGTCGTGCTGACCACACGACCCGTCGTAATTTGCAGGCTTTCGGGCTGAGTAGCGGTAGCTGGGCAGGCCAGAGCCCTTCCAAGGGCACGGCAAACTTATCATTTGTCATTTTTACTACTTGAAATGGCTTTCTTACTCTAGCTCTTTTTACTAAATACTTCCATTCATCTGGCACAAAAACACAAGAAACACCCACAGCCTCTAGTATACATGGGAATAAGGTTTGCTAACCTACATATACAGCAACGCCACCTTTACGGCCTCCTCCGTAAACGTCTGTTAGCCCGATTTTGCAATAACAAAATTGACCTAAATAAAATGGCATAAAATTCAAAGCGTTGTATCTCATCACACAGGATTGCCTCATGTTAGGCCAACTCACAGAAGATACTTTGAACCTTCTGCAATTGATGGCAGCACATAACTCATTTTTTTCCAAATTTGTTGGTTAGCCCGTTTTTGCGAGCACCCATTCATATAGACTGCAGTCTTGGTGTGACTACTTTTGTACACTGTCCTTTTTCTCTGCAGTATTCTTTACACTAAGTATCTCAAATAACCAACAAATTGAAACTATTAAAATGCCATTTTGTCCTGAATTTCTGAAGTTGTATGAGTTATCTGCTCACATTGCCAATGTGGAAAGAATCTTAATGAAAGCACAGTAGATTTTAAAAAAAAACAAAGAAAAACGGACTCCGTTCAATTTCAAACACGTAAGCTGTACCCAGTTTTACGAACATTGTTCGAGGAACAAAGATCTACTTCACAGCATTATAAGTTCTTCAAAAAATACAACTACAAGTAAGATTAATAATAGAAAAATGCACTCATTTTATAAGAGGTCTGCTCATGTCCACATCTGTGGTGTAGTGGTTAGTGTGATTAACTGCATCACCCGAAGGTCCGGTTTCGATTTCCGGCTCCTCCACGAAATTTGAAAAGTGGTACGAGGGCTAGAACGGGGTCCACTCAGCCTCGGGAGGTGAACTGAGTAGAGAGGATACGATTCCCACCTCTGGGATCCTTGAAGTTGTTTTCCGTGGTTTCCCACTTCTCCAGGCAAATGCCGGGGTGGTACCCAACTTAAGGCCACGGCCACTTCCTTCGCTCTTCCTTGTCTACCTCTTCCAATCTTCCCATCAACCCCCCCCCCCTCCCAAGGTTCTTGTTCAGCATATAAGGTGAGACCGCCTTGGGGAGGTAGTGATCCTCGTCCCCATTTGTATCCCCCGACCCAAAGTCTCACTCTCTAGGACACTACTCTTGAGGCGGTAGAAGTGAGATCCCTCGCTGAATTCGAGGGAAAAACCAACCTTGGACGGTAAACAGACAAAGAAAGGCTTGATTATTTTAATTTCTTTTCCTTGTATACTTAATCATTACCGCCACCACCCGATCAGTACTAAATCTGTCCATGTTCCCTTGAGCCATAATGTACTCCCACCTTATATCACCGATCTGGTAACCCTAGATGCATGTCAATATCCTGATTGATACCTTTGTGCTATGAGGGCAACGGTGTGGATGATGTCATTTGTTGATTCTGAGTCTGTTTCAGAAGTCGAAGAAGACAGACGTAATCTTGCCTCTAGCTCCAACCATATTCCCACAACTTCAAGGTTTTTGAGGCAATGTTTGTCAAAATAGTAGGCGGTATAGATTCAGTAGTTTATGAGAAAAGTATACCTAGAAATATAGTATTTTTCAGGAACATGAATGCATGCCTCATTAAATTATTTTAAGTTGAGGTAAAGAGGATGTTATTTGACACGTACAAAGTGTCCCAGTTTAATGTAGAATATTGTGGCAGAATAGCCTTAAATATATATATACTTTTGTGCCCAGTTCAAATCACAACTCTTCTATGTGTCCTTTAGAAAATACAAATGTATTGTATTGTACATTACTTTTCCCCGCTTTTGAACTAAGCCTGTTGTAAACTGAGTTGTTAATAAATGTACATGTTGTGAAAGCAATAAACCCTGTGCCGCCCCTGTGCCGTACAACAATGGAATACCTTATCAATTGTTGTAAGTTTTGCTTCAGAGTGAAAATTGAATACAGCTCAGTTGTCTGTTGCAAATCACCCTGTCTGGACTTCAGTTTTATCTCGGCATGGCAGAAAAAACGTATGTAAACTGTTCGAACAATAAAACAAAAATCGGAAGTTATAGATAAGTTCGAGAAGGGAGAGTCTGCGATTTTAAGAAAAAGTGGTAGTAGAGGTTGGCCTTTACGTTTTAAAATGTCTGCTTCCAAATTAAAGTAATATGCGTTTTAAAAATTTTACAAAATTTACAGTAAGTGTGTTTCTGAATTTGACCGTCGATTTTTCGTGCCCTTTAATAGCTCTAATAACTGGGAGTCCGGTACGTAGGTTATATTTAATTGCTGTTCTACTGAGCGCTAGTTGATTCCTTCATAGCTATGACAGTAGACTTTCCACCTTACATTGCTATTTCTGGAATCTATAAATAATTTTTCATCGACAAAACAAATATACGGTATATTTTCTTTGGAAATTTCAGTTGCCACTGTCATGTTTATTAAAGTTAAATTACATCTTTCAATTCTACACATTTTAAGAGATCAGACTACCAGCACTCTGCTGTGAAAACGTAATTTTAAAGTAACATTAAATCTACTGACAAAGATCATGCAAATATAAATACCAACTGTCTGCGCCGGTATTTGATTCCGCAACCGTGAACGCATGACGTCACCCACGCTCCCGATATGAAACCCTTGGGTCCCCCTTTTAGTCACATTTTACAACAGGCAGGGAATACCGCAAATGGGGAGTACTGGGCGAGTGTTAAAGCTCAAGACAGAAAACGGTTGAAATAGCGTGGTTTATAGCTCACCAAAACAAAACAATAATAATAATAATAATAATAATAATAATAATAATAATAATAATAATAATAATAATAATAATAGCGAGTTAGGTTACGGCCTAGTCCAGTGGGCCGACCTAAGTGACGCAGAGTGTAGAATTTGGAATAGTCCGGGGGAAAACTACACTGATTAGAGCTATATCATTAAATGTTATTCTTTGTACTATTCTGCGTAAAAATATCGTACAATTTCCTGCAAATCAATACATATATATAAAAATCGTAACGACCATGTGTCTCCACGGAGTTCTTATAACTGAAACATTAATGGACATAATTTAAAGCAAACTTCACAATAGAGAATCTAATTATCCTCCAAAGGTAGAATTTACAGCCCATTATTTTTCAAAATCCCTGAATGGACTGGAGGTTTATAGGACGACCGAAACAGTGATTTTACTAAGGGAGATATTATTAACGGAATGTTCTACTCTCTAAGTCCTAGCGGAAATAGCCCAAAAGCCGGTGCACGTAGAGCTGATTTTTTATAATTAGAAAACTACAGGACATATTTTAAACAAACATATTTAGAATCCACCCATCTAAGGGTAGATTTTAGGGTTCATACTATTTCAAAATTCCTCAATGGACTGGAGATTTATAGAAAGACCGAAACAGTCATTTTACTCTTCCACAAAATATCCATGATAAACATTAACGGAAGTCTAGCAACCTTAATGGAAAACTATTCCCAAACTTTTTCTCATGCACACATTTTCGATAGGGAGAATAACGAGGGAGATATTATTAACGGAATGTTTTACAGTCTAAGTCTTAGCGGACCTAGCCCAACAATGGGTGCGCGTAGTGCTGATTTCTTAAAGCTAGAAAACTACCGGAGGTATTTCCACCAACCTTCGTATTTATAATTCATCCATCCAATAGTAGTTTTTAGTGTTTCGTACGATTTCAAAATCGTTTGTAGGAAGACAGAAACAGAGAATATATATGACCAACATTAAAAGTAATCTGACAACCTTAATGGAAATCTATTTCTAAAATGTTTTCCTCATGTATCCTTTATCGAGAGGAAAATTAATTATAAACGGAATATTTGACGGTCTAAGTACTAGCGGTCATAGTTCAAGCAGCGAGTGTGCATAGAGCTGCTTTATAATCCACGTGCCCCCCCCCCCTCATATAAATGCTTAGGTAGTACTTCATTTTGAGCCGGCCCCGTGGTGTAGGGGTAGCGTGCCTGCCTCTCGCCCGAAGGCCCCGGGTTCGATTCCCGGCCAGGTCAGGGGTTTTTCTCTCGACCTGAGGGCTGGTTCGAGGTCCACTCAGCCTACATGATTAGAATTGAGGAGCTAACGGACGGTGAGATAGCGGCCTCGGTCTCGAAAGCCCAGAATAACGACCGAGAGGATGCGTCGTGCTGACCACACGACCCCTCGTAATCTGCAAGCCTTCGGGCTGAGCAGCGGTCGCAGGGCAGGCCAAAGCCCTTTCAAGGGCGCAAGTGCCGTGGGGTTTGGGTTACTTTTAGTACTTCATTTCGAGTACCAAAACATCTATCCTAGCCTTGCACTCAAGTAACAACAGCAGCACACACTTCCATTCAAACGCCAATAATATACCAGTGTTCGTTTGCATTACCTCGTCAGTCCGTGCTTTGCCATCATCAACAATCCACAGGGTCAGACTCTGAGAGTTGCATGACATGGAGGCATTCGATTAAATGACGGGCTTCTAGAATCTCTAATACAGAACTGGCCTCACATGTAAGCGCCTAACTTTCAGTTTGTCAGCAATGAACAAGTTATGTATCCTTTGTGTATGTCAAGAACATTTGTTACATTGTTTTGGGCAGAGAAGTGCAACGGATAATGGGTGGAGACCATGTTACCTTTAGCCTCTACAGTAGGCGACACGAAACTAACATTATTTTTTCGAATACAGTATTTTACTTAGTGTAACTGTACCTTCATTCTGATTAACCCGTCATTAGTCAGCCGACGGCCCCGGGTTCATTTCCCGGCCGTGTCAGGGTTTTTAATTGTAATAATGAATATCCCTGGCCTGGGGACTGGGTGTTTGTGACGTCCTTAATGTTCCTTTCCACACACGCACCATTCGAAATTACCGCCATTCCAACAACACGCAGGTGCCAGTAGGGGCAAAAGATCCACATGGGTCGACGCTCCGAACAAATAGCATTTTTTTTAAAGTCATTACGGGTGGGTACCTCAATAATTGTTCATCTTACCAGAAAATGAAATGATAAAAAAATGTTCACGATAGAAAGTATCAGCCCTACTGTTATATAAGAAACAACGAACTGAAATTCCTGGTCATGAGGTTAGGTACGAGTGATGAGACATACGCAGTAGCGTAGACCTGGTAATGGTGGCCCGCGAGGAAAGTTTTTATTTGTTTCTCTCTGGCTGAGAGGCACTATTGTCGAGGTTAGAAATGTTACAAATCACATTTCCTACTTAACATATTGAGTTCAAACCTAGTGCAGGTAAATTCTGAGTGCCTCTACTTTAATATGGGCAGATTTTAAAAAAATTGGATAAATTCATTTTTTGGGTTTATTCGTTTCAAACAGACCGACAGAGAAAACTTTAAAGATTAATATCGTCCGAACATCGTGGATACTATCAACCCTTCGAAATCAGGCCAACAAACAAATGTGGGGACATAAAACAATTTTTAATATGTTCATAAACTGATTCGTTATCAAAGTGTACGTTCATTACTTTAGCCTGTTGGCAGTACAAGTGAGAATTGCTCCATGTAACTGTATCCTGTGTTTGTAAATAAACAAATAAATAAATACATAAATAAGGGCAACGAAATACAAAGTTCATCTACGGTACTAACGGTGTTTGGAGATACCGAGATGGCGAAATTGGTTCCGAACTGACGCAGATTTCCCATATGTAAACTATCAACACCGAGCGACTGTGCTGGAGTTTGAACCTTCTAGTCAAACAACTAACAACTGCGCCACAGAAAATTCTAGCATAATACTATCCAGTACATATTGCGATGTACCACTTCACTCTCGTAAAATAGGGAATTTCTTTCAGTGCTATAAGAACCACGGTTCAGCTTAATTAAGCTTTAAATAATATGACACCGAGCTCGATAGCTGCAGTCGCTTAAGTGCGGCCAGTATCCAGTAATCGGGAGATGGTGGGTTCGAGCCCCACTGTCGCCAGCCCTGAAGATGGTTTTCCGTGGTTTCTCATTTTCACACCAGGCAAATGCCGGGGCTGTACCTTAATTAAGGCCACGGCCGCTTCCTTCCACTTCTTAGGCCTTTCTTGTACCATCGTCGCCATAAGACCTATCTGTGTCGGTGCGACGTAAAGCAACTTGCAAAAAAAAAAAAAAAAAAAAAGTGACACAGGCCTATGTCAGATGTAAATATTTGTGAAGTAGCCGTTTAATAATGTGCGGTGACATTTTACGATATTACTATGACAAACATATTATTGCCACACAACATTTTGATGAATGTTCATTCATTAAACAAGTCTTTGGGGAATGAAAAATTTCATCACCGTATTTAGATTGATGGCCCGATTCCCCGCCAGGAAGTCGAAAAATCTAAGAAATACGATTTCCACTTCCGGAGGTGCATATGGTCCTGAGGTTCACTAGCCTGCGCCAAAAATGAGTGACAGGTTAATTCCTCGGGGCAAAGGCGGCCGGGCGTCGAGCTAACCACTCTACCCCACCAAGTGCCCAGGTTACGGATAGTGTAAGTCTTTACCTTCCACCCCTCCGAGGGCCTTCATGGCCTGTACGGAGATAACTTTGTTTTATTTTTTTAAAATTTAGATTGATGCTTTCGCGGCTTGTAATTGCAGACATGATAATAAGCTTTTGGGGTTTTGCCTAAACAAGGTGCAATAATTCAGTTCTGCCTGTAGATTGTTTTTCTGAAAACTCATGGCGAAGGCCGGAAGTGCTGCTAGAAGTGAGTAGAGCAGTTACTTTACCTTATAAGGTAACGTGCGGTTATAAATAGTCTCCGTTCTTCCCGGAAGGATATCCCGTCAACAGGCAGTGGGAAGTGGTGACAAGAACACATGGCCACACCTAGGGGCTGCACAGTTTTTCGTTGTAATACGACCAATCTAGTGGTTTTGTAAAACCCACACAACTGTAATTTCGAGACCCAGGACGTGTTGATCAACGACTAAATCTTTTAGAATTCGACATCAATAAATGGAATTAATGCTGTTTTTCTATTGTTGCTTTATATGTGGAACCAGGACATCATAGTCAGCAGCTCCATGTAGTTTGTATGCCTGCCCTCCTGGTGGCGCTAAGTCTTTATGGTCTGACACCGTCGTTACCTGGTTCAAATCCCGTTGGTGAAAATAAAATCACTGTCAGAATATTGGCCGGCAGGGTAGGAGAAGTGGTGCCATACAATTTCTAATCACTAGATTGCGTACCGACACAGATAGGTCTTATGACGACGATGGGATAGCAAAGAGCTAGGAATGGGAAGGAAGCGGCCGTAGCCTTAATTAAGGTACAGCCCCAGCATTTGCTTAATGTGAAAGTGGGGAAACCACAGAAAACCATCTTTATGGCTGTCGACAGTGGGATTCGAACGCAATATCTCCCGAATGCAAGCTCACGTCACCCGATCCTCACGGCCAACTTGCTCGGCACAATGGAAATTAAGAAGTAATAAGGATAAACACCAGAAACAATAAGGAAAAGGAGATTACTATTTTTTGGACATATCTATAGAAAGGATAATAACAGACTGACAAAATAAATATTCAGTACCTCTGGGAGAAAAGGTCAACGGGGAGCTGAATACGAGATGACAAGAAAATTAGACAGAAATAAAATAAAAGACTAGCAGTTTCCCGCTGGCTCCGCCCGCAATGTACAATGTACGGTGTTCGTTACTATGCTCACGGATGTATTTGCAAAGTTTCGAGTTAATGAAATAAAGCACATGATCCGGTGGTAAGAGAATGTAATATTATGTCAACCAAACACTTGAAAATACATCCCACAAAGAATTTGTTAAACGTTCCTCGGAAGCACTGTTAAAAAGTCCTTCAAAGATCTTCGTCGTGGAGACAAATATACTTATAACTTTTCTCAGAATCTACCAATTTAAGTAGTTATTACCTCAAAAGAAAGAGCTTGATCCACTGAGTGCATTTAGACCAAAACGAATAACGAATGGCTTATCTCAATTACAACGAAAGATATGATTGCTTCAAAGAGAAAAAATGTTGAAGAAAAGAGACATCAAATTGAATGTGCACCCATAACTTTCCTCAGAATCAACCAATTTGAGTAGTTAAGAGCTGAAATGAAAGAGCTTGTAGATTAGCAGTTTCCCGTTGGCTCCGCCCGCAATGTGCAAAGTATGGTGTTGTTCGTTACCCTCCTCACGGATGTATTTGCAAAGTTCCGACTTAATGAAATAAAGCACATGATCTGCTACGGTAATAGAATGTAATATTATGTCAACAAAACACTTGAAAATACATCACACAAAGAAATTGAATTAAACGTTCCTTGGAACAACACTACTCGCTGAATTGTTGAAAAGTCCTTGAAAGATCTTCGTCATGGAGACAAATGTACTCATAACTTTTCTCAGAATCTAGCAATTTAAGTAGTTATTGCCTCAAAAGAAAGCGCTTGATCCACTGAGTGTTTATAGACCAAAATGAACTGCTTACCTCAATTAGAACGAAAGATTTAATTGCTTCAATGAGAAAAAAAATGTTGAAGAAATGAGACGTCAAATTGAATGTGCACTCATAACTTTCCTCAGAATCAACCAATTTGAATAGTTAAGAGCTGAAATGAAAGAACTTGATCCACTGAGTGTTCTTAGGTCAAAACGAACTCCGTACCTCAATTAGAGCCAAAGATATAATAGCTTCAAAGAGAGAAAAAATTGAAAAAATCTAATAATTTGAGGAAGGCGAAAGTTAAGTGATTTATAGTGCCTGATGACAAATATGTGCATGAATATCTTTCAGTTAAAAAAAATGAAGAAAATCGACCGGATAGAATGGCCGTACTGACTGACTTTAGTTTTCATCAATTTTTTAATATAGGCCTATAGAAGAGGAAACTATAGAAAGAGAGATTTTTTTTAAAAGGAAGTTTTAAGAGTGAAATGGCGTATGGCTTTTAGTGCCAGGAGTGTCCGAGGACAAGTTCGGCTCGCCAGATGCAGGTCTTTTGATTTGACTCCCGTAGGCGACCTGCGCGTCGTGATGAAGCCCCCGTGCCAGCGAAATTAACCAATTAAGGTTAAAATTCCTGACCCTGCCGGGAATCGAACCCGGGTCCCCTGTGGCCAAAGGCTAACCATTTAGCCATGGAGCCGGACAGTTATAAGAGTGGAAGGAAGAATCAAAAGGAAACCCGGTCCAAAGTGGTCTGAGGAGAGAAGAATACAGCATAGTGCAATGATGAATGAATACTGGAAAGAGCGGAAGATTGAATTGAAATTTGACACGTGGTACCTAGCAGGCCTCATCGTAAAGTAGAACACGAAGAATAAGAGTCGGGCTGAGTGGTTCAGACAGTTAAGACGCTGGCTTTCTGAGTCCAAGTTGGCAGGTTCGGTCCTGGCTCAGTCCGGTGGTGCTCAAATACGTCAGCCCCGTGTTGGTAGATTTACCGGCACGTAAAAGAACTCCTGCTTCTCCGAAAACCGTAAAGTAGTTAGTGGGACGTAAAATTAATAATATTAATTAAATCAATACCGGCAATATAAATTCATTATTAGAAGAAGAAGAAGATGAAATGAATTGGCTCAATCTAGCAATGCACTTGACTAAGAGTGCTGAGTAATTACAGTCTCCAGGAAGTACTGCACCCTGACGTTAGCCAGCAGTGGTGCTGTAGAGGTTTCCTAAACCACTCACTTCAATTCATAGTCTTGTTTTCAAAATATAATGTATTTTATGAGACTGCCTTGCCCACTACATTCCGCTAACAGTTTTGGTTCCACAAACTCATAGCTCGCATGATCCCGATATAGGTATTACGATTCAGCCAGAAAACAACACGCTCGTAAGAGGTAAGAGTAGCAGAGGGGAGAACGCGCGCAACTTGAAACAGTAGTTGGTTTACATCAGGGCCTGTCAGGGTACATGCACTGTGCACGGTGCAAAAGACTACTTCACTTGGTTGACCAGAGTGCAGAGTCTCTCTCTTTCCCCACGCCTGTCTCGCTCGCTCCCCCTGTCTCCCTCTTCCTCACTTGCACCGTAGCACTCCAAATCCGAGCCAAGTTAAGCCGAGTTAAGCCGAGCTTAGCCGAGTAGCCCAGAGACGAAGCGTTGGTCCGAACCGAACCGAGCGGGACCGATGCACAGTGTACAGAGCTCTTGCGCCTCGATTTGCACGCGTGAGATTTTGGGCATTTGAGAGGCCCTGGTTTACATGATCGGAAACGTGTACTTTTTTAAATATTCTTTACTTTAAAATAATAATAATAATAATAATAATAATAATAATAATAATAATAATAATAATAATAATAATAATAATAATAATAATACAGTAATAATGGTTTTTGCGTCCCACTAACCACTTTTACAGTTTTCGGAGACGCCGAGGTTCCGGAATTTAGTCCCTCAAAAGTTCTTGTTACGTGCCGGTAAATCTCCCGACATGAGTCTCACCTATTTCAGCACTTTCAAATACCACCGGTCTGAGCCAGGATCGAACCTGCCGTTTTAGGGTAAAAAGACCAGCGCTTCAACCGTCTGAGCCACTCAGTCCGGCTACTTCAAAATAGATATCAGGCATGTTAACCAATTCGAGTATACTCTTACGAATAGCCCAGGAGTCGCCATTAACTACGTGTTTATGTAGTGGTGTATATTATTAAGTGTGGTGGATGAGTTGCAAGGATATCGGGGACAGCGCAAACAACGAATCTCCGAACCAAGGGAATTAACTATTTGAGATAACCCGCCGGTAATTGAAGCCAGAGCCTTCTGAACCGGTAACAACGCTGATAATTCAAAAAAAAAAAAAATAGACACCAGAAATGACAGTGAAATCATAATCTTACAGAACAATCATAAAGAACAGACTTATATGGTAACAATTTCTGGCATTCCGGTGTCTGTGCTGGTAATTGGAGGGATGTTAAGCCATCAACATGATCTATCTGGGCTAATGACCTCTGATGAATTGTTAGCTCACGAACCTTTGTTTTAATTATAAAGAAGAAGATAGTCAGTAACATATTCCATGGATAAAAGCAAAGAAATACGAATGCTCAGGTGTTAGGAAGATGACTCTCGTGCTCAGATGGGCCTGGGTTCGGACGTCGTTCTGTAAAGAGAACCGGCTGCTGTGGATCGATGGTCTGATAGCCTGAGACCGTTGTAATAGCGTGTTGGGGCAATGACCTGCTGTCTGTAGCTAAGTTTAAAGCCACGGAGATTAAACCATCACACGGAGTATTAGCAGGCTATTTTTAGCCATTATATACTGTACAAGGTGAAACATTAAGTTGCACCTGTTAAGTATTTCCTGTTAGGAAGTCGTCTCCTGTATGAGAGGTCATCGTAATGTGTATATCTTTGGGGGACATTATTATTATTATTATTATTATTATTATTATTATTATTATTGTTATTATTATTATTAATCCTGTCTCTGACAGCCGAAAATACAATGTAGAAAATAATTTACAATTTAAAATGAGACCGCAGCACTAGTTGCAAATAGAGGATTGTGGCGACGTTTAGTAAATTCACAGAGGCTTGCAGACTGAATGCTCAAAAGGCACACCATTCTTTAATGATAATGTATCCATGTATGTATGTTTAAAATGGAGGACATATTCCAGTATTTTAAAATTCCTGTTCCGTCGCACCGACGCAGACAGGTTTTATGGCGGCGATACGATTGGAAAAGGCTAGAACTGGAAAGAAATCGACCATGGCCTTAATTAAGGTACAGCTGTAGCATTTGCCTGATGTGAAAATGGGAAAGCGCGGTATACAATTTTCAGGGTTACCGACAGTGGGGTTCGAACCAATTATCTCCTAAATACAAGTTAAAAGCTATGTGTCCCAAAACCGCGATACTAAGAAAACGAAAACGTTCAAGAAGACCGAAATTGACACCAGACATACATTTGGTTATAAAAATAATACAATCATGACCATCATATTTGAACATCATCATCATCATCATCATTACCCTCCAGGTTCGGCTTTTCCCTCGGACTCAGCGAGGGATCCCACCTCTACCGCCTCAAGGGCAGTGTCCTGGAGCTTCAGACTCTTGGTCGGGGGATACAACTGGGGAGTATGACCAGTACCTCGCCCAGGCGGCCTCACCTGCTATGGTGAACAGGGGCCTTGCTGGGGGATGGGAAGATTGGAAGGGATAGGCAAGGATGAGGGGAGGAAGCGGCCGTGGCCTTAAGTTAGGTACCATCCCGGCATTCGCCTGGAGGAGAAGTGGGAAACCACGGAAAACCACTTCGAGGATGGCTGAGGTGGGAATCGAACCCACCTCTACTCAGTTGACCTCCCGAGGCTGAGTGGACCCCGTTCCAGCCCTCGTACCACTTTTCAAATTTCGTGGCAGAGCCGGGAATCGAACCCGGACCTCCGGGGGTGGCAGCTAATCACGCTAACCACTACACCACAGAGGCGGCACAATCTAGGTTACAAATCAATTTATTCACGCTAAGTGAAATGGTAGCTTAGGGGAAGGCCTAAAATTTAATTCTCAAATATTTATGTTACTAGTGATTCTATCAATAAATACTACGTAACTAAAGTTATATAGAATTAAGTTTCGAATCATTTAAGTCTTATACATTTTTACCGTACCGGCTATAATAACAAAGATGTTCATGAATTTGTATTTTTCTTGCTAAGTCCATACCAACGCCGAGCCACGAGAAAATAGGTAAACAGAATTTAATAAAAATCGGTATGTAAAGTCGGGGAATAAGAAACTACAGTCTAGAAGAAATTTTATTCATCCCGGATAAAATGGTAGTTTAGGGGAATGCGCCTAAAATTTAATGTTTAAATACCTAGGTCTTTTTTGCTATTTTGCTTTACGTCGCATCGACACAGATATTTCTTATGGCGACGATGGGATAGGAGAGGCCTAGGAATGGGAAGGAAGTGGCCGTGGCCTTGGTTAAGGTACAACCCCAGCATTTCTCTGGTGTGAAAATGACAAACCACGGAAAATCATCTTCAGGGCTGCCGACAGTGGGGTTCGAACCCACTATCACCCGATTACTGGATACTGGCCGCACTTAAGCGACTGCAGCTATCGAGCTCGGTTTTTAAATACCTATGTTATTGGTACTATCAAGAAGTACCACATAACAAAAGTTATAGAGAATACAATTTCCGATCATTTGTGTCTTATTCAGTTTAACCGTACCGCTATGATAAGAGTGGTATTTCAGAGTCGGAAGAAAACTAAATGTGAAGGCCTACAATATCGAAAGCTCATAAAATTAATCAACAATAACATTACATTGACCATTGTTCGTTGTGATGATCTTTGTCTCTTCTGCTGCCACTCATCTTTGATAGATGGAATTACTGCTGCATACCTAGTATAACAGCCTGCCTGAATATTGGCGGGAAATTGCTGGGAGTTTAGGTAATTTTGTTTCTTTTTACGCATCCTTCTGGTTCATAGCCAACGGCCGTAGCCATGCTGACACACCGGATCCCGTGACATCTCCGAAGTTAAGCAACACTGGGCGTGGTCAAGAAGTGGATGGGTTACCACGCGCTGTTTGGGGGGCGTACGTAAACTCTGGCTCAGGCACGCCTCTGCGAATGTACTTAGATCCTGAACGAAAATACACTACCAGCAGTCTCGCATGATGACATGTTCAACGAGTTGTGTGTGCTGAACTCATATCTGACAGTCACCATCCTACGGGATGGGCTGAGTTAAAACTGACATCAGAACAATGATGGTGTTCTGTTCTAGAGGAAATGAAATAAAACATAACCGCCCTGAACTTGGATAAAAATGCGTAAATTAGTTTTATCACTCCCTGAAACTTTGGGTCCTTAGGAAGAGCGTTTTCGATATTTAATCGTAACAGCGAAATCGTCAATGACAACTGAATGGGTTAAAGGCACTGTCGATCATCCAAATGAAACATTTGAAATCTTATGTAGAAATATATGAGAAAGTAAAACAAAAACAAAAGGACAAAGTGCTAATAAATAAGTTGTTACACGTCGTCGATTACATAGAACGCTTCAGCTGGAGACACTGAATTAGAATAGAAGGAACTTGAATGAACATCATTTTTTATGTTTAATAATATTGTTTCATACTGCCTATAATATTTATTTGTTCAATTTATTAATAGATATGGTAACAAAACTCAAGAATGCTTTATATCAATCCGTACCGCTATCCCAACAATCAGAAAGAGGTGTTGCTCTTGTTAACATGAACCGTTTTATCTGTCCCAAATTCGGGCTCAGGAAATACGGTCAGCTCTTGTTCCGATGATGATGATGATGATGATGATGATGATGATGATGATGATGATGATGATGATGATGATGTTTGTTGTTTACAGGGGCCTAACAGCTAGGTCAGCGGCCCCACCTCTTGTTTCCACTGGAGCATACGTCATTCTCGAAACTTCTCTATTGCGGTCTTCGATTTGCCTATGTTGTGATCTCCTTCCATGTTTTTCCCATTTCAAAGGCGAACCCCTCCACAGTTACTTTCCAAGTCCTTGGACGACCCCTCCTCCGGACTGCTTGGGGAGTTCCGATATAGAGCCATCTTCTCCAATGAGGGCCGATGACCTTCGATGTTAGGCCCCTTAAAACAACAAGCAAGCAACTTCTCCAATGATCCAGTTGGTTTGTTCAGTGTGTGACCAATCCATTTCCACTTTCTCCTTTTAATTTCGACTGCAGCTAGGGCTCGGAAGGTGCCTTAAGTTCATCGGATATGGCTTCTGGACTACTTTTTAAACTACAGTACTCTGTAAATGAAATTTCAGAATCTATAAAACTGTTCCTTGAAGTTGGTGATGAGACATATGCCAAGATGTTAAAAATAAACATCGATAAAAATGAACAAGAGAGGTCTTTTAATTGATTATTCATATATAACAAGTAAGTTTGTAGTTTTAAGTGACTGTTAAGCTCGTGATCATAGCCATGAGAGCTCTAATTTTGTGTGGAATCCAACCCATATAAACGCGAATTTTAATTTAAAAACGCATATACATTTGCCCAGAATTCAAACACACACATGCATTGGCCAGAATTCAAACTGCCACCTTCTTGATGACACGCCAGTGACGATCTCATTAGGTTATCGGCCCTGTGTTTATAGACATGGGAGCCCAGCTCCACGACTGGAAAGGAACTTATCCGAGTGCAAGATTGCAAGTACAATGGCTGGTTAGGACAAGTGGTGATAGCGAAATATTAGTTGCTAAATACTCACCGTGTGTGTAAGAAAACCAACAGACATGAATGTCCGGGAAGCTCAGAGAGCAATCTTCTATGGAGTGTACGTGTACATGGTACACTTCACTAAATGGGCATCACAGACGTTAACAAAAGACTCAAATAAATCTTTAACTTACAGCAGGAACAGCGAATTCAAAATAACACTCCACAGTAATCACACAAGTTCGCACCAGCAAGATCTCCGGCTCCATGGTTAAATGGTTAGCGTGCTGGCCTTTGGTCACAGAGGGCCTGGGTTCGATTCCCGGCAGGGTTAATTTCTCTGGCACGGCGACTGGGTGTATGTGTCGTCTTCATCATCATTTCACCGAGCTCGATAGCTGCAGTCGCTTAAGTGCGGCCAGTATCCCGTAATCGGGAGATAGTGGGTTCGAGCCCCACTGTCGGCAGCCCTGAAGATGGTTTTCCGTGGTTTCCCATTTTCACACCAGGCAAATGCCGGGGCTGTACCTTAATTAAGGCCACGACCGCTTCCTTCCTATTCCTAGGCCTTTCCTATCCCATCGTCGCCATAAGACATATCTGTGTCGGTGCGACGTAAGGCAAATAGCAACAACAAAAGAGCATCATCATTTCATCCTCATCATGACGCGCAGGTCGCCTAAGGGAGTCAAATAGAAAGATCTGCACCTGGCGAGCCGAACATATCCTCGGACACTGCCGGCACTGAAAGCCATACACTATTTCATTTTTTTGCACCAGCAAGATCAAAGGTGAACTCCTTGGCAGTTTAAAGCGTTTAGGACTACCAGCTAGGAATCCACCTCACAGACTGCATAATGTGGTGATGAGAACAGTTACAGTTGCTTGAATCCTGGTCTGGGTATAAAAGTCATACCGTTTTAGAGCAAACTGTCCCTCCTGGAAAATTCAAAACATCCGGAATCACTGAACACATCAGTTTCTGGATGTCTGTTTGTTCCGTGCCTACAAAACATAACATCGCATCATGTGCAGCTGTGCCATAAGGATAGTCAGTTCCTCGATAAACAGCATGGCAGACCGGTTCGCATTCGGTTGTATGCTCTGTTTCCAACAGTACACTTCACCACATTATACAAAAATCATTTTATTTGCATTCTGTAATAATGGATTCCTGGCTTATCGTCCTGTACGCTTTACACCTTCCGAGGAGTTCATCTTTGTTCTTGCTGGCATGAACTTATTGTAATCACTGTGGCGTGCCATTTTTCATGCGCTGTTCGTGGCACAATTTAAAGGTTCGTTTTGAACATTTTGTGAACAGCTATGATGTTGCTGTCAGCATTGTTAATAGGCCTACTGATTCTTTTGAATAATCCTAACAAGGCATTGCACTTGTGACCTCACACTAAAGCAGGTTCCTTGTGAATGATCAGCGTCAAGGCCTTTGGTTCAGAGGGTCGCGGGTACGATTTCCAGCTGAACGGCGATTCTAGTTGCGTCAGGTTAATTCCTCTGACTCGGGGACTCGGTGTTTGTATATATACCAACCAACACAAAAGAACACAATAGTGAATACATCCCTCCAAACAGGGTTGGCGAGGGAAAGGCATCCGACCTTAAAACAGGGCCAAGCCCACATATGCGGCACAGTTCGCACCCGCGACCTCTCCAGGCTGTGGGAAATGCGGCGAAAGAAGAACTGTTGTTGTTGTTATTGATGCTGGAGATTTCCCTAGGCTCAAGTGTATCTGCATGTTCGGTCCTTGGTTTTGTTCTTGTCTTCTTTCTTTATTTCATCAGACAGCAAATCCAAGCGTAGTAAAAGCCGACACGCGAATCTCTTCCGCATCGCAGAGACTTGCTTTCATTTTATCTTTACAGATTCGTGATCTTGTGACACCTTGTACTTCATAGTCGAAACACTAATCACTTGGTACGAGGACAATATCACGAACGCCACTTATGTCCAGGGGTGTATTCGAGGTATACGCGGGTATACATTGAATGCTCTCCTCCAGTTATTAAAGAATGCATTCTGATTTCTTCTGCTTTGGTTTCTTTCCTTTCTAACTTCGCCTGAGAAATACGTGGACACATGACTGCAAAACCACCGTACTGCTACACGAACCAATTCAATAGTTTGTTTCAGTGATAAGTGTAGCGAGCGAGATCACTCATCAAAACAGACACGCAGGAGTGTTATGGCTGGAAGTAGGCCCAATAGAAAACGACTGTGTAAGAAAATTAACGGTCTCAAACTAGAGCATTAAAGTATGGATTTCTTCTAATAATAATGTTATGTGCTTTGCATCCCGCTAACTAATTTTACGGTTTTCGGAGACGTCGAGGTGCCGGAATTTATTCCTGCAGGAGTTCTTTTAGTGCCAGTACATATCTACACGAGGCTGACGTATTTGAGCACCCTCAAATACCATCGGATTGAGTCGGGATCGAACCTAACAAGTTCGGGTCAGAAGGCCAGCGCCTCAATCGTCTGAGCCACTCAGCCCGACGGAATTTCCTCGTTTTCATCTTAAAATGCCTCTTTTATGCCAAATTGAAAGAAGTTTGTTGTTACTAGCTGTAATTCACTAATTTTAGACGCCAGGGTTGTCTGCCATCCGTGATATGTTAGATAGATAGATAGATAGATAGATAGATAGATAGATAGATAATGCCTTTATTAGTGGCGAAGTTAGGGCTCGAGGCCCTCTCTTACACTTAACCACTAGATGAGTATACATATACATAACTTATAATTTCGAATACAAATAATACTAATAGCTATAGCAATAATAATAATAATAATAATAATAATAATAATAATAATAATAATAATAATAATAATGAAAGAATCCTTAATTTTAAAATACACAAAATAACATACACTTAAATTATGTAACTACAGTAATCCATTCATTCATCCCATTCATTCCTTCATTCACTCAACAATTATCCAGCAAGTCAGCGGGATCTACCCAGCAAATGCTCCCGGCAAGCCACTTTAAACTTACGATGAGAAGGATTTTCTCTAATGTTCGCAGGTAGCGAATTCCAAGACCTAGACACAGAGATTATGAAGGAGCGGTTGTACACAGCAGTGCGGTTTATAGGTATAGCCCTGTTATGCCCTGACTGCGAACATTTTTGGACTACAACGCTGCTTATCTCATGTATGTTGGGTATTCAGCCCAAAGGCTGGTTTGATCCTCCACAGCTCCGCCAACAGCTGTCATAAATAGTCTAGGCGTCACTGAAGAGGCGTACTAGGGAATTCAGGAATGAGGTAGTTTCCCGTTGCTTTCCTCACCGAGTCAGAAGTTGCTATTACATATCAATCTGCCAAACCCACTGAAATGCATGCACCAACCGACACTTCGAGAGATATTTTCACACCATTCATAGCAGGGACTGGTTGCATAAGGAATGGTATTACTAGCATCACTCATACCTCAGTCACTTTCATATTGTCAAAGCCAAGGATGAGACTGAGACAGGTCAATAAAAGTAACAAATTTATTCTAGCTCGTACCAGAAGACATAGTGCACTGTAAATCTTGCCAGCAAAGGCATCTTATCTCATGACTACATTTAATTATCTTTAGAAGAGTATACTCGTCTGGAAACAATTACTGTGTATTAATTATTTCGATACATATTTAATTCTCGTTTTACAGTTGAACGATTGATGTTAATGAGATATGCATGTGCAGTAATCTCTACTACGTCCTAGGCATGTTGAAGCTAGAATGTGTAACACTGGTAATGCCTGAACACATGGCCCATGCGGATGGAAGTTCCTGTTTAACGAGGAGTTTTGCTAAATAATAGTAGGTGACTGACTCTGCAGCTGGTTTGCAGTTGAACATACAATGACTCACACCAGCCAGATGTTCGAATGATAATAGTTCCTCTGTCTTCTTCATGTTTAAGAAGCTGTTGCCCATCACAGCAGTATCATGTTATTTATTGATTACAAGGGAAGTCTGTTAATAATCAATACCTCCTTCACCCTGGGGTACCGGGCGAGTTGGCCATGTTGTTAGGGGCGCGCAGCTGTGAGCTTGCGTTCGGGAAATAGTGGGTTTGAAACCCACTGTTGGCCGCTCTGAAGAAGGTTCTCCGTTGTTTCCCATCAGGCAAACGCTGGGGCTGTACCTTAATTAAAGCCACGGCCGTCTCCTTCACACTCCTAGGCCTTTACCATCCCATCGTCATCATAAGATCTATCTGTGTCGGTGCGACGTAAAGCAAATTAGTAAAAAAACCTGGCGTAAAACTGTGCCCTTTGCTTTCTGGAATGGGCTTAACTCTGTGCACGTTAAATGATATTTGGCACTTTCGTCATCTGCTCCTTGATTGACTGTTCAGTATAGTGTCCTTCAGTACAGAAGTCTCTGAACTCAATCCCCGGTCGGCCTGGAATATCTGAAGAGACGTTTTAATCAGTTTATTTAAAATTATCTCAACGTGCATGATGGAATGGGATCTAATTTCAAAATTCTAAGTACTTTTTCTCATGTAAAGTCATTGCCATGAAAACCTCTGGAGGTGTGGAAGCTAAAGTTAGTATTTTCCTGTTGGTTCAATGTCGCACCAAGTCAGACCATGGTCAGGGCTGTCGATAGTGGTATTCGAATCCATCTGAAGTTTGAGTTACAGCACTTTTACAAGAATATAGATTTTATTTTATTTATTTAGTTATTTATTTATTTATTTATTTATTTATTTATTTATTTATTTATTTATTTATTTTTGCTATTTGCTTTACGTCGCACCGACACAGATATGTCTTATGAGAAATGCCTAGGAAGTGGAAGGATGCGGCCGTGGCCTTAATTAAGGTACAGCCCCGGCATTTGCCTGGTGTGAAAATGGGAAACCACGGAAAACCATCTTCAGGGCTGCCGACAGTGGGGCTCGAACCCACGATCTCCCGATTGCTGGATACTGGCCGCACTTGCAGCTATCGAGCTCGGTAATATAGATCTTTAAAAAAAAAACATGAACGCCTCGACCATCTCCGCTATACAGCCGGTGAAGCAACAGTGTTGCTGTTTTACAGGAATGCAATAGAACGAATACGAAACAAAAATGTCTTATTTATAGATATTACGTACGTGCGCGTGATGTAAGAAATGACACACACGAAGAACACAAGTCGTCCGACTCAATTAAAATGCTAGTCGAGAAACAAAACAGATACACAATCTGAAAGCTCTTTCTTCATCTTCAGGCTAGGCTGTTATAATTGCTGAGATATTAGCATCCACCCTGTACGGATGTCCACAGTTTACCATGTAAGGATTAACAATTTCCAACCGACATTTATAACAGAGCTTCGGAAGTCAGTGCTCTGTGTTTGAATCCAGGCTACGGTGGTCTAACGGACAACTGAAGAGACGTTTTACCCGGTCTATTTAAAATTCTCTCAACGTGCGTGATGGAGTGGGATCTAATTTCAAAATTCTGAGTACTTTTTCTAATGCAAAGTCAATGAAAAATCCATTACAGTTATAACATTATCGTAGTTATGTAAGTAAATACACCAAACAACTTCACAAATGCGAACAGAAAAACATAAAAGTAATTTTACGTCAGTTTCCATATGTAAAGCGAAGTATGCATTTCCTTATAAATCTGATGTACACTAAAAACAGCATGACGTACGCAAACATGAAGTCAAAAGGTGTTCACCGTTAATAACATTCAAGTATTTGCCTGGAGTAAATGAGGAAGAGGAGTAAAGAGCCAGTCCTTGACACTAGCGCGCATAAAGTGACTTGAAGCAGTAGAAATACGGGATATGAGCCGTTCACTGAAAAATTCCTGAACCGCAAAGCCAAGGGTAATTACAAACACCCGAAAGAGTAAGCTTAAAGCACTGTGCGCGACGTGCGGAATTATTTTAAGTTCTTTACACAACCGTACAAGGAAAGAATGAACGAGTGATTTGCGTAAACAGAACAGGTTATTTAGCTGTAAGCTTGCATTCAAGAGATGATAAGTTCGATTCTCTCCGTCGGCAGTCCCGAAGGTGGTTTTCCATATTTTCTCATTTCCTCACCTGACAAATGCCGGAGCAGTACCTTAACGCCACGGCCGCATCCTTCATATTTCTCGTTGTTCTTTCAGTCCTACAGTCACAGAATACCTGTGTTTGGTGCGAAGTTAAACAGAAAAACAGGAAGTATGAAGGCAAGTGAGGTTTCAGTCGAAGAAGAATATCATGGCCGCAAAATCTGAAGATAAAGTTGGAATTCAAGAGGACAAACTGGGGCAAATATTCATTTATAGGAAGGGGAGTTAGGGATTGGAATAACTTACCAAGGGAGACGTTCAATAAATTTCCAATTTCTTTGAAATCATTTAGGAAAAGGCTAGGAAAGTAACAGATAGGGAATCTGCCACCTGGGCGACTGCCCTAAATGCAGATCAGTATTAATTCATTCATCTGAGAGTGAAAATATATGTTTGAGCTATTTCGTTTGGCAGTTACGAAAGAAATGATCACCATCGTTCTCTGAGTGGACACAGTACGGGAAAATGAAATGGAGTATGGCTTTTAGGGCCGAATTCAGCACTTATAAGTAAGTGGAACCCTTAAGTAATAAGGGATCACTGATAATAAGTATTTGCTTATATGAGTTTACATTTCATAGACAGCATGAACTCAGGATGAACTCTTCAAAATCATCCAGTACTGCTATGAAAACGGAGATATGCCACAGGATTTTGTTGAAAGCAAAGCAGTACTTCTGCACAAAAAAGGAGATTCAACAGAATGCTCCAATTACAGAATACTAAGTCTTGCTTCACATGCAGCAAAAATATTCACATGCATATTAAAAAACAGAATCAAAATGAAAATTGAGCAGAATCTAGATGATGATCAGTTTGGGTTCAGGAAAGGAGTAGGAACAAGAGAAGCTATTATAGCACTTAAAACCATCTTGGAGAGAAGACTGGAGCTTAACAGAAATACATATATAGCTTTTGTAGACCTGGAAAAAGCTTTTGACAATGTTCATTGGAAAAGGCTGTTCAAAATTATGAAGGACATTCATTTGGACTGGAAAGACAGAAAAGCAATACTCAACCTCTACATCAATCAAAGAATAAACATCGAAAGTAATGATAAAGTATGCAAGGTGAGAATCAGGAAAGGAGTAAGACAGGGGTGTTCCTTATCACCATTTCTATTTAATCTGTACATTGAAGAGGCCATGAAAATTTTAAAATCCAAAACACCTGGCATTAAAATAAATGGAACAACTGTACACTGTATTAGATTTGCCGACGATATTGCACTTCTGGCTGACAATGAGAAGAACATGCAGATCATGCTCAACAAATTAACATCCATCTTAAAAGATTTCCAACTTAACATTAATGTAAATAAAACTAATGTTATGGTTGTAAGCAAATCTAAAATGAAGCCAGAGGCACAGCTCAGAATTGGAAACATTTTAATAAAACAGGTGCACAAGTTCTGCTACTTAGGATCAGTTATTACCGATGACAACAGATGCACTGTGGAAATAAAAAAAAGGATTTCCCTGTGTAAGAAAGCCTTTGAGGAGAAGAAGCAGCTCTTAACTAATAAATCCTTAAATACTGAACAAAAGAAATTATTTATCAAAACGTTCATTTGGAGTGTGCTGCTATACGGCTGTGAAGGATGGACTCTCTTGAAGGAGGACGTGAAACGACTAGAGGCAGTGGAAATGTGGCTATGGAGGAAGATGACTAGAACTAGCTGGATTGAGAAGAAAACTAATGAAGCAGTGCTTAGAGAAATAAACACCCAGAGACATTTGATAACAACGATAAAAAAGAGAAAAGCATCAGTTTTCGGTCACATTCTCCGGCATAATAACTTCATAAAGAACTTGTTCGAAGGCAAGGTGATGGGAAAGAAAGGCAGAGGGAAACCACGGAAGAAGATCATTGAAGAGGTAGTTGAGATGATGGGATGCCAAGGTTATGGAGAGATGAAAAGGATCGCAGAGAGAAGAGATCAATGGTTGCAGCGACAAGGCGAAGCCTTTAGATGATGATGATGATGATGAGACAGCACTTAAAGAGCACACTCTTTGATACAGTAAATATCACTGGAGATGTGGCAATGCTGTATATTATGCTCATGCTTCCTGGATCGTGTAGTTCTGGCTACCGAATAGAGGGATGATCTATTGTGTTTTGTTTATCGAAGGACATTGCGCGCGACATTTTTGAGATTAAAAGATTTACTATATTGTATTTGTTTATCAGAATGGATAACAAAACAGGGAGCTGAGACGGCACCTGAAAGAACTTGTGTCGAAGTACATGCAGATAATAGAGAACAAGCAGACCGATGCAGTTTCTTATCAGAATATGAATGACGAGGGAAAAACTTTTTGTGGACAATGCAAACTACGAAAATGCCCAGAGTCTAATTTCCTTCTTAATATAATATGTTTATAGTTATCCAGGTACTCGAACCTATACAAATATGCATCCAAATGTAGAATATTTAGCCTTACAACGCTTTTAATGATTTGAAAAATATATCCGTAGCCGTTACGTTGTAATAGACCTAATTACTTCCCCAATAAAATGTAAATAGCATGTTTTGATATGCGATGCCATAATTTCAGAAACTTCTGATATAATCCGGCAAACGATTGGTTGACTAACCTGATATAATTAGCACAAGTCAGCCTTAAAATAAATGGTGGTTGTGCAAACACGTTCATTTTTCTTATAACTCAATATAGTTCTTTACTATTCCATAGGCCTACAGTCTTGATAACTTATCAACTTGTAACATGTTTCCAATTAATTAAGCGAAATACCGGCAATGATGATGGTTATAATAATAATAATAATAATAATAATAATAATAATAATAATAATAATAATAATAATAATAATAATAATAATAATAATAATCTGAAATTAAGAGGTGGCACAAAATCTCAAAACAATATCTTCATTAGTGGTGAAATAGTGAGTCCTCTAGAGGTTATGTTCACTCTTTCACACAAAGGAACAAGAATATTCATAACTGTCACTTTACTAAAACGAAACCTTCTTTTAATTGTTGTCGCATTACATTTCAAGAGGATTTTCCATCTCTACTGTGTACACGAAAAGCATTCTGTGAATGAAATGCAACATATTCAGCAAAATCATTATCCTCCATCTTGCTGAACATAAGTGAAACACTTAAGTGTGTGGGGGAGGTCCACTTATAGCAATAAGTGGGACACTTAAGTAGGTAATATGAAATGAAACCTGGCTTATAAGGGGCACTTATGTATGAGTGCTGTCTATGAATTCGGTCCTTAATGCCGGGAATGTCCGAGGACGTGTTCGGCTCGCCAGGTGCAGGTCTTTTGATTTGACCCCCGTAGGCGACCTGCGCGTCGTGATGAGGTTGAAATGATGATGAAGACGAAATATACGCCCAGCCCTCCGTGCCGGAGAAATTAACCACCGATGGTTAAAATTCCCGACCCTGCCGGGAATCGAACCCAGGACCACTGTGACCATAGGCCAGCACGCTAACCATTTAGCCATGGATCCGGACACGGTACGGGAAGAAGAATATGATGAGATCCAGGATGGTTACTACTCGGTATTTCCACATTTATGTTCTAATTTCTGTTTTCCACTGCTTCAACGCGCGTATCTGTACTTTTACACTACAGAGTACCTGAAAGTAAGTGGATATTTATCAGTACATTAGTGAGAACTTAAAATAGTCCCAAGGCGAACGGGAATGATAAGACTACAAAATGTGGGTTAATTTGCGGTTGGTCGCAGAAAAGCAAGACCCTGTATGTCCGTAATAAATAACAATTTTCTTTTACATTTCTTGCATACAGATTGTCCTAATATACTGTGCAGACAGTTTAATACCATAACATACTTTAAAATGAAAGCGACAAACTTTAGCTTGTTTGCCTCTTCTTCAGGTATCAGATTGTCGCATATGAAATACCACATTCAAGGACTATTGCTTTTCATATGCAACCAGTGTACTGGGTAGTTAGACTTGACTCGTGCTAAGTAGCATATCGGGCAACGAGATTGCACCAGCGAATCTTGTCTGCCGCCAGATTTTCTGCCTCATCCCAGTGGACACCTATCACTGACTAGATCATTCATAAATGTTCATTGCCAAGTGTTGGGGGCCTTCCTCTACCTCTCTGTCTACGTGAAGCTATCCACATAAGTGAAGTTTCTCGGATCTTTTCATTACCCATCCGCAGAACATGGTTCACAAATCGCAGACTTCATTCGGTAATGACTTTGTACAAGATGCGGACACGACTTCTGTACAGGACTGCTTCATTCGTGATGTGGTCTCAGTAGCTTATTTTTAGGATTCGTCTGAGGTACCGTTGATGAAAGACGTTGAACTTGTGATTGTGAGCTAATTTCGCTGACACATTCTAAGTTTTACATGCGTACAGAGCCATAGGCATAATACCAGACGCTGTAATTTTATGGTTATGGAAAGTGAAGTTGACAACCATATGCAGCTCATTCGTAGGAAAACTGTGGTGGCTTTTCCAATTCCGTTATTGATATCGGCGCCTGTGTTCCCGTTGACATAACAAACTGCTGAAGTGTGTGAATTGATCAACATCTTCCAGCTCAGGCCATTGTACTAAAACGGGACTGAAATTTAAAATATATCGTCTTCGTCTTCACAGTACGTATCCGTAGTCCCAACAAAAGCGGTCATTCTATCTATGATGGTGGTCATCTGCGGAAATTTTATTGTTATTTCTGCTTGAATAACAAACACTGCCTTCTGAGAAATCTTAAAGATGAGAATGTGGATTCCATTTGGTGCCATTTGATATACACTGCTGTTTGTAGAAAGTGAAACACCAAGACCGAGAGCTGTGATCACAATGCAATTTATTCCACATATTAAGGACATGACAAGACACAAGCGATTACAATTACAGAACTGTACATGTACGGTGACCGTGGAAATTCAGTACGGCGTAGCGCCACCACGCGCTGCAGAGCCGCTAGACGTCGTGGCATGGAATCGGAAAACGCCTGAATATGCTGCTGGGGAATATTCTGCCACGCGGTTTGTAGGCGCGACCATAAATCATCAACAGTGGCTGCAGGAGGACCTGAATGAACAAGGCGCTGACCGACCATATCCCAGACATGTTCAATGGGTGACATGTCCGACGAACGGGCAGGCCAGGGAAGTGGTATCCGTCGTTCTTCGAAGAAGGATTGCACATTCCTCGCCACATGCGGCCGGGCAATGTCTTGCTGGAATATGGCGTCTGTAAAGCCCTGCAGGAGGGGCAGTACTTCGGGCTGTAAAATCTCCCTGATGTAGCGGTAGCTGTTCAGATTTCCCTCAAGACGTAGGAGGCGAGATCGCATGTTATAGGCAATTGCGCCCCAAACCATCACACTTGGCGTTTGTTCGCTATTCCGCTCAACAATACAGTCTGCCCGATGGCATTCACCACGGCGGCGTCTAACGCGTATGCGGCCATCACTGTAGACAAGCTGAAGCGGGATTCGTCCGAAAACACTACATTTTGCCACTCAGCACGCCAGTGTTGGTGTTCACGTACCCATTGCAGTCTACGGCGTTTGTGGTTGCTGGTCAATGGAAGCCGGCGCAATGGCATGCGTGCCGCCAGTCCGGCCCTCAGAGGACGGCGTCGAACCGTCAATGCAGACATCCCCACACGCGTTGCAGTACTCCAACGTCGAGCCAACACCGTGGACGAAGCTGTTCTGTCCGTTACAGCCAAGCGGACAAGATGGCGGTCATCTCACGCTGTGGTCACATTGTATCGTCCAGTAGCCTGTCGGCGCTGTGTACGGCCCTCTTCTCTCCACTGGTTCCACATACGCCTCACTGTTGAAGCAGTGTACCCTGTACGAGCCACAATGTCACGGAACGACAGGCCCATCTCCCGGAGCCCTATCATTCTGCCCCGTTCGAACGCACTCACATGCTGATATTCCCTCCTGTGATGTCGGTGAGGCATAGTGGCACTTAGGTACACGTTTCCACATCGTATGACGGCTCCACACTGACTGACCGTTGCGTAACACTAACTCTGGCCGGTCACACACAGATGGCCACTGCTCGGCCTACGTGAACGCCACCTCTCTGAAATTTAAAACACTTATTATGGTTTCACTGTTCTACACGTCCTCCGATTTTGGCGTGTTTCAGACCATTTCTTCTGAGTGTTTCACTTTCTACAAACAGCAGTGCAGTTTAAATATCCCAGCTTATGCCCTTGGAATCAAGTGACGTATACTGTAGTTTGTGGTTTGATTGAACAGACCCAACATGGAAGTGAAATACATTGTTACTTTTCCTCTGTGGATTAAAATTTGACCACAGCACTATGGAGACAGCCAGTACCCTTAACACCGTATTTGAAGCTGACACAGTACACGAACGAACCACACAGTAAGGATTCTGAAACCTTCAATCTGGAGGTACGACGTTATGACACCAGTGAAATCCGGATCTCACCAAACAGTACAAAACTTAGTGGTAAAATTGGGCGTATGCTATTCGACAAATACCGGTCACTCGCAAGCACTTGGAAAAGTCAATAATCTTGGAATACCTTCACGGTCACTGAAAAAGAAATGACTGCGTACGTTTCTGCTTTTCCAGAACAGGAAGTTTCGCTCTTGAACAGAATAGTGATACAATATGTGCCGGAAAAGTAAATACTGCATGGCAATCATTGCCGAACTGCACAATGGCTAGAAACTTATACGGCCACAAAACATGCACCGACACCCATCTGTTATTCGAGGAAGACAACGGTGACTTCTGGAGTGCAGCGGGTATTATTCTCTGCCCAGTCTTTAAATTCGAAGAAACTACTAATGCTGAGAAGTACTGCAACCAGTGGGATGAGATGCATCAGAAATTTCGCGTTAACCGCCAGTAATTGGTTAGCAGACATAGAGTAACACTGTTTCTGTCAACCCGCGATCTAAGTGTCAAAAGCATCTGTCCAAAAACTACACACAGTTTGCACTTTGAGACTCTTGTAAATATGTAGGTTTCTTTTTATTCGAGAAGCAATAAAGCTGCCATTACGGGTGCGTTTACATTGCTATTTTTTACACGCAATCTGTTGAAGACAATAAACAGCAGATATCATTTGTTATCTATTTTAGGGTCGTATTCATTAACGAGACTTTGACTTAGACTTAGAAGGCGGTAAGTCGCCATTTCCATTTCACAACCGCTGCTTGGAGGTAAGTAAACTTAGAAGGTGACTTTATTACCAAACCAAACCAAACCAAATCAAATCAAATCAAATCAAATCAAATCAAATCAAATCAAATCAAATCAAATCAAATCAAATCAAATCAAATCAAATCAAATCAAATCAAATCAAATCAAATCAAATCAAATCAAATCAAATCAAATCAAATCAAATCAAATCAAATCAAATCAAATCAAATCAAATCAAATCAAATCAAATCAAATCAAATCAAATCAAATCAAATCAAATCAAATCAAATCAAATCAAATCAAATCAAATCAAATCAAATCAAATCAAATCAAATCAAATCAAATCAAATCAAATCAAATCAAATCAAATCAAATCAAATCAAATCAAATCAAATCAAATCAAATCAAATCAAATCAAATCAAATCAAATCAAATCAAATCAAATCAAATCAAATCAAATCAAATCAAATCAAATCAAATCAAATCAAATCAAATCAAATCAAATCAAATCAAATCAAATCAAATCAAATCAAATCAAATCAAATCAAATCAAATCAAATCAAATCAAATCAAATCAAATCAAATCAAATCAAATCAAATCAAATCAAATCAAATCAAATCAAATCAAATCAAATCAAATCAAATCAAATCAAATCAAATCAAATCAAATCAAATCAAATCAAATCAAATCAAATCAAATCAAATCAAATCAAATCAAATCAAATCAAATCAAATCAAATCAAATCAAATCAAATCAAATCAAATCAAATCAAATCAAATCAAATCAAATCAAATCAAATCAAATCAAATCAAATCAAATCAAATCAAATCAAATCAAATCAAATCAAATCAAATCAAATCAAATCAAATCAAATCAAATCAAATCAAATCAAATCAAATCAAATCAAATCAAATCAAATCAAATCAAATCAAATCAAATCAAATCAAATCAAATCAAATCAAATCAAATCAAATCAAATCAAATCAAATCAAATCAAATCAAATCAAATCAAATCAAATCAAATCAAATCAAATCAAATCAAATCAAATCAAATCAAATCAAATCAAATCAAATCAAATCAAATCAAATCAAATCAAATCAAATCAAATCAAATCAAATCAAATCAAATCAAATCAAATCAAATCAAATCAAATCAAATCAAATCAAATCAAATCAAAATATCTTTATTTGCAAATGAGGTGTCTACGTCGGTGGCAAATGGTACACTAAAATACATTATTGTCAAGCACTCAATTTTAAATTAACAAGAGACGAAGAAAATTTTCCTAGAATACAATATTATACAATTTACGCTCATAATTTGTTCTATTAAACACAAACATCATCCTTAATAAATTTATATTGTTTACAAAATTCTACTTATAATATCTTACAAACATAGTCAACTCATATACAGTATGTGAAATTACTTCTAATAGTAATAATATACAACTGGTATAAGATTAAAATTAACATTGAATTTATTTACATATTTATATTTTACCCATTTTGGAACCTAAGTAGCATAACGACCTGCTGCGTCTTAACCAGAGCCCCTTTTGCCACCACTTTTCAGAGTCGCCGATGTTCCGTACTTAAGTAGACTCTGAGATCAGAAAGTTAATAAAATGGCAGATATTGCTGATGTAGTTAACTTTGTAGACGAAGTTGAAGAGATCCAGAAAATTATTCAGTACGTTGTGCCTAATCCTCGGCGTGTTATAAGAGATGCACAGAACCCAGTTGAATTTTATACAGAAAATGAGTTCAGAAAACGATATAGATTCGACAAACGTACAGTATTAGATGTACTAACGATGTTTGAAGACGAATTACAGAAATATAATAATCGAGGATCACCCATACCTAATGCTAATTTCGTTAAGACATTATGCAACAGGTAAGAGTAAAAATATTGTTACTATAGTGCAAAGTTTTTGCACTTTCTACTCATTGTGTTATCTAGTTAGGTTAAGGGATGATCAGTACAGATTAATGCATTCTTATGGTAAATACAATAGCCTTTCACACATCCATGGTTTTCAGGTAACTTCCAAATTGATTCCGCTGATTTACGAGGAGTAAGCCAGCCCTCAGTATGTAGAATAATCAGAAGAATATCGATCCTGATTGCCCGGAAGAGACCACAGTTTGAAGCTGAATGTCGAAATAATGCGCGTCGTGTGTATGAAAGATCCCGATTCCCTGGAGTGGTTGGAGGTATTGATTGCACCCTTGTACCAATAATAAGTCCAGAAGGCAACCATGCTGAGGTTTTCCGTAATAGGAAAGGAATTTTTAGTTTCGTTTGTCAGGACATAGTCAACCACGAGATGAAGCATATTGATTTCGTGGCGGGTTGGCCGGGTTCTATACATGATAACAGAATTTTCAACAACAGCAGAATTTGTTTACAATTTGAAACGGGACAGCGACGTGGATTAATCGCTGGAGATAGCGGTTACGCTTGCAGGCTATTCTTGATGACACTAATCCTCAAACACCACCTGAGGAAGCATACAATGCCTCTCACATTCTTGCTTGAAACGTAGTAGAGAGAACATTCGGAAGCTGGAAGAAAAAATGTCAGTGTTTATCAAGTAAGGAGGACATAAAATGCAGACTAGCACAAGCAAGGAAGAGCTTTCTTAAGAAAAGAAATTTGCTCACTTCAAACATTGATATCGGAATTAGAAAGATGTTTTTGAAGACGTTCGTGTGGAGTGTGGCATTGTATGGAAGTGAAACATGGACGATAACTAGCTCGGAAAGAAAGAGAATAGAAGCTTTTGAAATGTGGTGTTACAGAAGAATGCTGAAGGTGAGATGGATAGATATAATCACGAATGAAGAGATACTGAATCGAATTGGTGAGAGGGGATCGATTTTGCTAAATTTGACGAGAAGAAGAGATAGAATGATAGGACACATCTTAAGACACCCAGGACTTAATCAGTTGGTTTTTGAAGGCAGTGTAAGTGGTAAGAACGGTAGGGGTAGACCAAGGTATGAATATGACAAGCAGATTAGAGCAGATGTAGGATGCAATAGTTACGTAGAAATGAAAATGTTAGCACAGGATACGGTGGCATGGAGAGCTGCATCAAATCAGTCTATGGACTGAAGACTCAAACAACAACAACCTCCGGTCATTGTGGCTTCCGTTGTACTTCATAACATTGTTTCCCCCTGTGGGTGGCGGCTGTAGAATAACACCCACGGTATCCCCTGCTTGTCATAAGAGGCGACTGAAGGTACCCCAGTGGCTCTGAACCTTGGAGCGTGGGTTGGCAACCTTAGCTGAGTCCTGGCATTGCTTCCACTTACTTGTTCCAGCCTCCTCACTTTCATCTATCCTATCCCACCTCTCTTGGTCAACTCTTGTTCTTTTCCGACCCCGACGCTATTAGGTTTGCGAAGGCTAGGGAGTCTTTCATTTACACGCCCTTCGTGGCCCTTGTCCTCCTTTGGCCGATATCTACATTTTTCGAAGTGTCGGATCCCTTCCATGTTTTCCCTCTGATTAGTGTTATATGGAAAATGGTTGCCCAGTTGTACTTCCTCGTAAAACAATAATCACCCCCACCAGCTTCATAACATTGCTGCAGATCGTGGTCTCCTAGAAGAACCTGATGAAGGGAATGACGAAGGTGAACATCATGACCGACCTACACCCCAAATGTTGAGAGCTGTAGCCAGAAGATGTATCATAGAACGACCTAAACCACACAGCCACTCGCTCGGTCCGCTGTTGTTCAAAACATTGTACGCCTACACGGACGGACTATCAGACGTCAGATCCTCCCAGTCGCAATATCAATTTGGTACTCCATGTTAGACTTCAGAACGCCCTTGTATCGTTTTTACCCATAGAATCCTGTATTTATAATTAATACTGAGACCACGGTGACCTCTTCTCCAGTTTTCCCTTTTCACTTCAGATTTCTGCCTTGAAATCGTTAAACTGCGACTCTAACCGCCATTTTCCAGCTTTACTTTTGCTACCCTTACCTTCTGCGCCCGAGTATATTATTCTCTTATTACTCACAGACAACAGTGTGACATACTCAATCATGAAATCAAAAGGTGTTCACCGTTAGTAGCATCCAAGTATTTGCCTGAAGTAAGTGAGGAAGAGAGTAGATAGCCAGTCCTTGACACCGGCCCACATAAATAAATAAATGGAAAGGTTCTGACGAGAGAGAAATATCACCATTAGGGCCAGGATTTTATGTAATATAAAGTGCGAAATATCTACATAAACATGTAGTAAATAGCAGTGAAGTATGTAATAGCAGTGAAGTATGTAATTAAATAAGTACAGGTCCTGCCAAAAGTTTAAGGACAACTACATATTTCATGAACATGATTCCTGTCCTACCGGGCGAGTTGGCCGTGCGGTTAGGGCCGCGCAGCTGTGACCTTGCATCCGGGAGATAGTGGGTTCGAACTCAACTGTCGGCAGCCCTGAAGATGGTTTTCCGTGATTTCCCATTTTCACATCGGGCAAATGCTGGGGCTGTACCTTAATTAAGGCCATGACCGGTTCCTTCCCACTCCTAGATATTTCCTATCCCATCGTCGCCATCGTCTGTGTCGGTGCGACGTAAAGCGAATAACAAAAAAAAAAAAAAAAAAAAAAGTTTCCTGTCTTTGAGCTCTTAGTCTCAGGCATACGATTGTTTACAGAGAACTAGAACATATTTAGAGGAACTTCTTCTTTATCTGTTTACCCTTCAGGGTCGGTTTTTCCCTCGGACTCAGCGAGGGATCCCACCTCTACCGCCTCAAGGGCAGTGTCCTGGAGCTTCAGACTCTGGATCGGGGGATACAACTTGGGGAGGATGACCAGTACCTCGCCGAGGCGGCCTCACATGCTATGCTGAACAGGGGCCTTGCGGGGGGATGGGAAGATTGGAAGGGATAGACAAGGAAGAGGGAAGGAAGCGGCCGTGGCCGTAATTAAGTACCATCCCGGCATTTGCATGGAGGAGAAGTGGGATACCACGGAAAACCACTTCGGAGATGGCTGAGGTGGGAATCGAACCCCCCTCTACTCAGTTGACCTCCCGAAGCTGAGTGGACCCCGTTCCAGTCCTCGTACCAATTTTCAAATTTTTTGGCAGATACGGTAATTGAACCCGGTCCTCCGGGGGTGGCAGCTAATCACACAAACCACTACAGCACAGAGGCGGACTATTTAGAGGAACATTTGCTGAAATTTTCATTAAAATATCGTTCTTTGTTTCGAAGTTGATGATGATGATGATGATGCTTGTTATAGAGGCCTAACATCTAAGGTCATCGGCCCATTTCGAAGTTATTGAAGTTCTTGTTTCTAATAATTGGAAAGAAAATAGCTTTTTTAATACTTGAGGAATCTGGATAGTTCAATATAGGGATTACAGTAATAATTTTGTTGTGGGGAAACACATAGATATATCTATAGAATATTTATAATTGTAATAGAGAAACTGAATATATTTCCATTTAAAAGTATCCCCCGTTTTATAGTTCACAACAGAACCACAGAAAGTGGTAAAAAAATATTCTTTGACCTTGGATGGACAGGAGACCCCTCAAGCTACCGAGATTTTTGTGTGTGTCGGGTTGTAATGGGATATATACAGTACACAGTACAACGCACGAGTAGTGTTACAAGAATGTTGCAAAGTTTGGGCTGGGAAGACTTGGGAGAAAGGAGGCGAGCTGCTCCACTAAGTGGTATGTCCCGAGCTGCCAGTGGAAAGTTGGCGTGAAATGACATCAGTAGACGAATACGTTTGAGTGGTGTCTTTAAAAGTAAGAAAGATCACAATATGAACATAAAGTTGGAATTCAATAGGACAAATTGTGGCAAATATTCGTTCATAGCACGGGGAGTTTGGGATTGGAATAACTTACCATGGGAGATGTTCACCGAGCTCGATAGCTGCAGTCGCTTAAGTGCGGCCAGTATCCAGTATTCGGGAGATAGTAGGTTCGAACCCCACTGACGGCAGCCCTGAAAATGGTTTTCCGTGGTTTCCCATTTTCACACCAGGCAAATGCTGGGACTGTACCTTAATTTCAGACCATGGCCACTTCCTTCCCAGTCCTAGGCCTCTCCTATCCCTTCGTTGCCATAAGACCTATCTGTGTCGGTGCGACGTAAAGCCAACTGTAAAGAAAAGAATCAAACAATATGCAATCTGTCTTTATACCCCTACTAAGTAACACAAATAGTACGACGACTTTTTTTTATTGTGACGCACAGTGTGTCACCAAGTTCCTCTGCATGTTTTCCATTGTGATGTTATGGCGCTGATCTGATAAAATTCTCTTGTAGGCTGAAAAGGACCGTTCACCATCGCAGGAAGTCACCGGTACATATTTTAAAAGATAAAACTAGCTGGGTGTAATATCTTCTGGGGCTCTCCTTGTTCGCCATTAATGATCTTGCACGTACAGAGCTTGAACACTCCAGATTTCGTTTCCAGACTACATGGAGTTCGTTACAAACTCTGACCAATGAACAGCAGCAAGCCATCCCAGATTCTGAGAAATGATTGGTTCTGCTATAAGCAGTTGAGTCACACGAATCTACTTCTACTGTATTCCACACACAAAGGGTTAGAAATCCGAATTTTAACGGAACTTTAAAGTCACTTTTAGCAATTCATATATTCTATATGAGATTATCGTATTCACAAAGACGCACACAGGAGATGCTGTTAATCGTGTACACTGTTTTATTTACAAATTATATACACATTATACACATACACAAATGAACTGCCATCTTGATCTGACTGGAAGAAGGAGAAGACTGCGACATTAGCATGTCAACCAACTATCAACACAACAAACTCACAACATGAGTTCACACACTTACTAACAACTCTCGCTAGCAACAACTCCACTCAGCAATCCAAGACTGTCCCTTTATATACCTTGCCTGACCAGGCTTCTAGAAAAGTATGACACAACATGCTTTCTCGTATCTTCTCGAGTCTCTAATAACCTATATACAAATGAATAGAACATTCTATAAAATTCTAGTGACAAAGGTGCGTTGTTCTGGAATGTTACCCTTTATTGCACAATATTACATTGGATGTATACATCATATTTACAGGTAATAATAAATTATATACTATTAACTAGATGTTCTTAGATTAAATAAAGTCTTATTAATATACATACAGCAGACGTATCGTGACATAACCTCATATGCTTTGTTACACAAGACAGATCGTACAACTCACAAATAATAAATGATACGATCAAATAAAGTCCGTACATAACTACGTAAATAATAATAATAATAATAATAATAATAATAATAATAATAATAATAATAATAATAATAATAGACGTAAACGTCTTCAAAGCCACACCTCACAAATAATAACAATAATAACGCCTAGTAATCGAGCACTATATTTCCACAATTTACCCATGGGTTTAAAGAATTGTTTCCAAGTTAAACTAGTCCATTACACACTTGCATCAAGATGAAATTCACCAATTATTTTACTTTAGTCTGAAAATCAAACGATCTGACACTTTTTTGTATAATTATCTAGATAGGTACAAAAATGTTACATTTTTCAAGTCTGTCTGTCTGTTAGGTCATCAGCCCAGAGGCTGGTTGGATCCTCAAATAGCACCACCAACGGTTATGCGGTTATAAGGAAACCCCCAAAACCAATGGCAGCACCAAAATGAGGCGTACTAGGCAATATGAGGAGTGAGGTAGTTTACCATTGCTTTCCTCACTGGGTCAGAAAGTACTATTGCAGCACGACTGACCCTATGAGCAGCACCTTTCATAACACTCAGATGCACTAGTCATGCTCTGAATGCCATTACTCAGCACTGCCCATACCACAGCAACTTCCATATTGTCACAGCCATGGATGTTGACTGGTACTTCGGTGGAAGCTACACTTTACTCTGGTCTGTGCCAAGAAATGGATACAAAAGTACTGTATCCATCAAGAAATGACAGCAGGCAGACATTTTTCATATAATATTACTAAGAATATTTAAAAACATATAAAATGAAACAGCACCAGAATTCATCGATAGTTTTCATCTTCATGTGTCTACAACTACAAGAATGGAATATGTAATTACTTATGAGCTCGGGCCCTAATCATCTTCTTCTATATAAACAAAATCGTAACGATCGTGTGTCTGTACATTGACTACTTTGGTGAAGTTTCCGTACAGTTATCCGTTTCAGGTGTAAAAACGGCCATCTGCATATCTTTTAGCTTTGGTGTCTGTTTGTTTGTTTGTTCGTTTGTTTGTCCATAACTCGAAAACTACTGGATATATTTCTACCAAAATTCATATCTTGAATCCACCTGTCCTTGGGTATGATTTAGAGCCGATATTGTTTCTAAATCCCTGAACTGACTGGGGGATTATACGAAACCGAAACCGTGATTTTGCACTCGCACAGAATATACACAACCAAACTTAATGAAAATATAACTGCCTTAATGGAAATCAATTTATAAACCTTTTTTCTCATGTGCATCATTTCGATACGAGGATTAATAAGGGAGATATCATTAACGGACCGGTTTTCGGTATAAGTCCCACCGGGACCGGACTTAAATTAAGAGCGGGTGCGTGTAAAGCGTATTTCTTATAACTTGAAAACCACTGGAGATATTTCAACCAAACTTCATATTTACATCCACCTGTCGAGATGTAAGTTTTTAGTTCCATACCATGTCAAATTCCCGGAATGGACTTGGCGTTTGTAGGGAACGGGAACAGTGATTTTACTCTCCCACAATATATACAAGACCAATCTGACTGGAAATCGACCAACCTTGATAGAAATCCATTTCTAAAATGTTTTCACATGTACGTTCTTTCGGTAGGAGGATTAATAATGGAGATATCATGAACAGTCTGCTTTGCAGCTTAAGTCCAGCGGACATGGCCCAAAATGTGTTTTACGTATAGCAAATCCCTTACCTATATAAATACATTCGTAACGACCGTGTGTCTGTACATTGACCTTTTTTGCTAAATTTTCGTACATTTATCCTTTCACGTGTAATAATGACCATCTGCATATTTGTTAGCTTTAGTTTCCTGAACGTCCTCATTTTAACCCGCCCCCAAATCACGATTGACGCACAATCTGCCAGACGTGCTAGAAAATTGAAATTTGGCGAAGTTATATGTCTTAACATGTAATCGAGGGAAAGCTTCGAAGATCTTTACATATTTCATTTTTACCCCCGAAAAATATCGGAATATTGAGGAAATTTTAATGACGGTGCAGACCTTCGTTTCGAGGTATTTTGCAGCTAAAGCGTAAGTCGTATCACAAAACGGATGACACAATCTCAGTTCAATTTGGAGTGATCTACAACTTTGGTCCTATGACGTTTCGTTGTATCTCTATTCCTTATAAGTTAGATTTGTCTCTATTTCTCGATTATATCTACATTTTTCTGTTTGTACACGTATAATTCGTAGTTCGAATCACTTATACGAAAGGTAGAATCATCTAGTTCTACACGAGCATGGCCCACCCGGTATCCATATGTGAGCTCAATTCTATGTTTGTAGCTGTCACATTAGTACCCAAAAGTAATGCACTGTGAGAAAACCTTAGCCAAATTTCACCCTATTCAACGTTTCTAACTGAATTTCACCCATGAATAGATAAGACAGGAGAAGATTCTTAATACCAGCCATTCAGACCGCTAAATGTGGCGTCTTATAGTACAATCCGTTTGCCAATATAATGTATCGTTTAACAGCAATTAATCTGTAAATTAAGGTTTGCAATATTGTAAACACGCATACACGCGTACACTTCGTATGCCGATATATATATTCAATGAAGTCGATTTGTAGCGATGTAGAAAGGGTGTGTTTGCCATTATAATTAATATTTTAATCGATAGAGACTCTCAGTAGGAGGGCGTCTGCTATTGTAATCATTACTCTCGGCATGGACATTGACTGGCAGTTGGAATGGGACCCTTTTCCAACTCCTTTGTATCTAGCATTAGTAACGAGGGACTACCATTGTAAATAATAATTCACTTCTCGATTTGACTGCCAGAAGTCAAGGGAGCATGCAATTTTGTTCAAAACTCCCCTAACCGATTGTGTTTGGGGGTAGGAAAGTGTGCCCGCCATTATAAACAAATTTACCCATCTAAAATGTGACTGGCATTAGGCATAGTGTTCTTGCTACTATAATGGAAACTCACCAACTCGGTGTGACTCTCATTAAGAAAAGGGGCCTGTCATTATAATGATAACAGCACAACTCAATTTCGACTGGCAGTCGGGAAGGTGCCTGATTTCTGCAATCTGTCTGGAAGTAGGAAACGGCGCCTGCCATTGTAACGCAAACTCCCAAAATCGATTGTGACCGCGCAGTAGGTAATGGAGCCTCCAATTATAATGAAAACTTTCTTACTCCATTGTGAATGGCAGTAGGCAAGTGAGCCTGTCGTTATCATCACAACACCGCAACTCGCACTTTACACTGGAAACAATGTATGAGAACCTCCCCGTGCTGTGTCTGGATAACGCTAAGTGGCATGCAAATTAAAAAATCTTATTCACTGCATGTACAGTAATTTACTTCGATATCCGTATACGATGTAGAATACCGTAGCGTATCACGGGTACATTTGCTAGTCATCAATAAAACAATATCCCAACCAATGCCGTTTTCAGGTAACGGCGGAACTGGCTGCCGCAGGGAGCCCCGCTTTAAAAAAAAATAGAAAAACCAGACAAATATCATTGCTCGAAATGGGCCGGTTAACATGTTGAACAACGTAACATTGAATCTTCTGTTCAACAACCGCTATACTAACTCCCTCTGCGGACCAGCAGAAGAGTGTTGGCCTGCGGATCCCAAGATCCCCGGTTCAAATCCATCGCAGAGGGTCGGAATTTCGAAGAGCGGAATATAGTTTATTCAACATTTCATGTTGTTCGATGTCGACTTATAAATTGCCTCTGGTGACAAATCCAGTGTTTACTCGACAAAAATAATTAAAAACCCAAACAATTATTATTATTATTATTATTATTATTATTATTATTATTATTATTATTATTATTATTATTATTATTATTATTATTATTATTATTATTATTACCGTGTTCCGTGGTTCGCAAAGGAATAGGAAGCGCCTCGGGTGAATGGCTGGATACTTACAGCAAAAAGTTACTTTAACAATATTGGAAACTTTATTTCTTTCCTTTCTTAATATAACAAGAAACAGTTGAATTATTACTTGTGGATATTCACATTAACAACGAGCTCGTCAGCTCCAACAATGCATTGGACTTAGAACTCCTTAATCAGGTACAAAATTAATTGGGAGAAACCCCCAGTGGTTAACCTACGTATGAAAGAGCATAATTGCTCCTAACATGTAAAATATTATAGAGTCTGAGCTCCAAAATACATAGAGGCTAGCCACAATCAATCATTCAGTTGCTATTTACTTTTTCAGTTAGGTACGCTAGTGGCCAATTGGGTTACCCCAACTTCGTCTTGTTAATACACAGGTTGCCCCATGGTGGGCTTATTCATTACAAGGCTTCACAATCAGGTGAAGTACTGTTCCTCAAGGGAACTTAAACGTAGACACGATTACCCGAAGAACCACAAGGAATATACAGGGACATACTTACCCATACTACAAGGGCTTAGGAAAAAAGAAAAGGTTACACAAAACAGGCCATTAATCAAAAGGCAAGGAGGCGAAACACCAGCACTCCTTAACGAACATTCGGGAAGAGAAGAATCTAAGTGGCTTTAAGGCCCAACGATACAGGCTAATCCCATACTGAAAATGGTGACGAAAAGGTGAAAATGTAGAGGCCGATACAAGATTTCCAAAATGTAAAGGTGGAAAACTTCAGTCACCTAGCTCAAAAGTAGAAGGGGGAGAGTTCAGAGGGTCACCACTCGTGTTCCCTTACATTAAAGTTTTCCCAGCAGGGAATATAAATAGAGTCCGAAGACTGCGCAGAAGGTCCTACAAGTCAGCCCCAAAAAGAAAAGATTACATATCGTCCCTGCTCTGGCAAACTAACGAATCTGCAAATTGGCAAAACATTAGGAGAGTTGAAAGAAGTTGTGATTACTCATGTCAAATCAATTTTGATATTTAATGATTGGTTTCATGTGTTAGACATACAGAACGAGCTGCAAATGTGATACATTTTTAGAGGGTTAGACATTATATAAATAATAAAATCTAGACCAAAACTTCACAACTACACTTTCCCTAGTTTGTCACTTTCGCTAGTTTGCCGTTGAGGGGACGATATTATATTTTAAGAAAACTGCTGAAATCTTCCCTTCGAACACACACGCCGGCGCAATCATATATAGGTCAATTCTGCCATTACCTTTTAGCGCAGATCTTCTTCAAGTCAGCCGCACCCTGCCTCCTGGCCCTCTCTCATCGCCATCAAGTCGCACTCTCAATAACAGGAGCAAATCAAACAAGACGGCCCTAAAGTGCTTTCCTTAAATAGCTCCGCAGGGGAAAGTTCCGGATTAAATTAAAATCCAGTGCACTGACAGGCTAAATTTGCATACATTCCCCCTGTTTTGATTGATTAGAGAAATTAATTACAGGCATGTGATAGGCATATTACCTTAGAGGAGGAACCGGGTGAAGTATTGACAACTTCGGTACAAAAAAAGCACAATCATCAGACAAAAAGGTTTACCAACTACAACAAATAAAATATCTTCTTAAGATGATTTGGGCTAGGCCCAATAGGCATCGCTAGAAAATAGCAAATAGATGCTAGAGTAATCTAACCAACGGAGAAGAAAGTTTTAGGAAGTTTTTAAAAGTTCGTGTTTCCAGGCATAGATGGCTCTAGAGAAGGCGCGCAGTTTAAATAGCAGGGGAAGGTGGTGGTGGTATTATTATTATTATTATTATTATTATTATTATTATTATTATTATTATTATTATTATTATTATTATTATTATTATTGAACATCAAGGAATGTGCTAGAGGGCATCGCATTTCTATTCTAGCCGGGTATCCAGGAAGTTGTTGAGTCGGGCGTGATCACAAACCACAGTTATCAGTAGAGCCCTGCACGGATGCGGATATCCGCGGGTTAGTGTATTGGCGGATACAAACTGTAAGGCAGTGCGGATAATTTTGTTGATAATTTCTAAATAATTACGGTTATGGATTTTCACTCAGATGTACTCTTGTTTTTGCTTGTGGTTATGTGACCCTTGACACTGGTATGGGAGAATATTTATATATAAAGAGCGTTGAGACCATAAAGCCGAAACTCTGACCTAAACCTAGCTGGCTCCTCTCCTCATTTAATGGAAGTAATGAACAAAAGTCAATACGTCTGTAGTTGTTGCAAGAGAAAGTCCCTCATGAACCTGTGACTACAGGGTTCTGGAGCTATGTAGGTGTCAGGTCCATTGTATTATGTTAACAGATCTATCCGTTTCAATATCTTGGGTGTAATATACAATATCCGTGCATAACCATTTTGCGGACGCGAATGCGGGTGCAGATGAAGGAAATACGGATGCGGAGCGGCTGCGGATATTATTTTGTATATCCGCGCACGGCTCTAGTTATCAGTGAAGATTCAGGCAACGCAGATTGGAGTAGCCTGGATTGGGCGATTGATTTCCTTTAAGAATGGAAGACCACAGTCTTAGAAAGAACAATGTCAGCCCCTCAAAGAATGGAAGTATCGACTGGGAAATGGGAAGACTCTATGTCCTTTACAAACAAGCTGCGCCCGAACGAATTTCTTACACGCGGCTTCATACGACGTTGCGGCGCACAACGAATTTGTCAATATTTTGGGTATCTTATGCACTGAAAATGAAGTCACCCATTATTATTATTATTATTATTATTATTATTATTATTATTATTATTATTATATCATACTATACTTTATTTTCCATACTAGGAGACGCCTTCTAGTGATATTCATGATTGGAGTAAAATTTTAATGTTGTGGCATATTTTAAGACCGGATAACCTTTCTGATGCCAACCTCATTTCAGGACCTAATGAAGATTAAATGAATGGTGGTGAATGACATTGGATAAACAGGAGGAAGGAATCGGCTGTGTGCTGTGAATAGGAACTGTCCCGGCTTTTGTGTGGAATTGAAAACAGGAAACCACAGAAAACCATTCTCAAGACAACCGACGGTGAGGTTCGAACACATGCATCCCCAAACATAGAGGTTGGCTCCACATCCGTAGTGCGTTCGATACGCGGGACCACTCCGCTGGGTACTTACTATGTTTTAAACACTTACATGGTGTTACTTTCAAAACACAAATGTCTATTCGCTCTAAAATATCAACTTGTTCCACACTACAAAAAGTTATACTACCCTGTATCCTCATATAAGGGTTGCCCAAATTAAACTGAGACTTTAGTACGAGCATCGTTATTCGAAAAAAGATAATATTACAGAAATCACCAAAAGCCACATTTTCATTTGGACAATTTAATTTTCTATTTTGAAATAACCTCATAGAGTGACTCAACTGCTGGCAATATACTTTTCTTGTAAAAATATAGTTTTTCATGGAATACCATTATGTAACACAAACGCAATTTTTCGTTATTTTAGCCCCCCCCCCTGTCAAATCGGTACCTCGGGCCACGGCCCACCTACTGTCATCGGGGTGAGAATATCTTATGATGAGGTCTCAGATTTTTACGTAATATCAAAGTGCTAAATATGTACATAAATATAGTAAATATCAGTGAAATATTCTTCTTCTTATTCTCCTTCGTTTTAATCTGTTTACCCTCCAGAGTTGGTTTTTCCCTCGGACTCTACGAGGGATCCCACCTCTACCGCCTCAAGGCAGTCTCCTGGAATGTGGGACTTCGGTTCGGGGATACAACTGGGGTGGAGGACCAGTATCTCGCCCAGGCAGTCTCACCTGCTATGCTGAACAGGGGCCTTGTGGGGTGATGGGAAGATTGGAAGGAATAGACAAGGAAGAGGGAAGGAAGCGGTCGTGGCCTTAAGTTAGGTACCATACCGGCATTTGCCTGGAGGAGAAGTGAGAAACCACGGAAAACCAGTTCGAGGCTGGCTGAGGTGGGAATCGAACCTAACCCCCCCCCCCCCCACCTTTACTCAACTGACCTCCCGAGGCTGAGTGGACCCCGTTCTGGTCCTCGTACTGAACCCATAATTCTACGGAGAGAAAATTATTTTTCTCAATATTTATTTGATATCAAGAAACTACTTTTATGTTTGAGGGCAGCCATGTTGCGCTCCTAAGAGCCCCGATGTCGCGTGGGAAGGATCTCACGGCAAGCTCGTGAAATACCGGGACACCTCGGTGGAACTCGAGTGCCCGACAATTCTTTAAATTCATGGAATTCTATACAACGAGGGATTTTGGCAACACAGTAAATAAAGAAATAAATAAGTTAAATTATTCGTACACCCTACGTGAAGACAGAGCCCCCAGGGAAAAACTTAAATGCAGTTAAGCCTAAGTACATGTCAGTATCAGATCAGTGAACTAGCTACACGTGCCAAGGTCAGGGGATGAAAAAAACGCGCGAAACGCACGGGCAGAAATAATTTATTTCCCCTGTTGTGAGTGTGGTAAAATTATAAGAATAACATCTAAAATAAGTGCAAGCCGGTCCGGAGTTCTGGGACAAGTCTCATCAAAATCGGTCTATTAGACGCAAATTTAGCAGATTACACAATCAAGCCTCATAGTGGGGATAGCGTCCCTTCTGAGATTATAAAAGAAACCCCCCACCGTAGATTTTTCAGTGTCGATCTGGAACTTGAAGCCGCGGGAGCTTGTGCCCGTCGTCATTGGAAATTCGCGCCAGATTGATCGACGAATAATTAAATACATGTCCGTGGCTAAGGTCCACATACTCGGTTAAGAAGAGAAAGTGATTGGAAAAGTTCTGAACGTTTGCCGACGAACTAGGAAAGTGTAGGCTGGTTGAAATATACACAGCAGGTTTTATTTATATCATCTCATGTACGCTTGAAAGTGAAGAGGGTTTGGGGAAGCTATTCAGAGTAGTTCTGCTCCCTTTATCTGTTGAACACCTGTTTATTGGAGTAACGGAGAGAGACAACTCTGGGAAACGAGTCAGACAGTCATAGCCGACTGCAGAACGAGGGAAGTCGTGGTGCAAATTACAGAGAAAGTGCTGATTTATGTGGTAATTTTAATATCGTGTGTGAGAAGGGTAGTGTTTGTATGAGTGAGATTTTGGAAATGAAAATGTTATCTGTGAAAATGTACGGCTAAGTACGAGGTCTGCTGGTGACGATGTGACCAGAATGCTGGGAATGGTACCATGTGCAGGTCTGTCTATATTTATATTATGTTGCAGTTAGTTTAAATTGTTCTGTCCCAACAAAATTTTCAAGATGATTGTCGGGTTGATATTCGTAATTATCAGGCGAAAGGTGTTGTAATTTTGGGTCAGCGTGTGAAAATTTCAGTGTGTAAATTTCATGTCAAGAACGGTAAAATGCGACGTTTAAATTTTGGTGTTAAATGTTCGATGAGATAGTGTCCAAAGCGTGGATTTTTGGAAAGTTATAAGTGTAAATTAGTCGTGGCGAATATCTAAATTTCAAATATCAGTTGAATTCAGAAATGTTTGTCGATAATAATAATAATAATAATAATAATAATAATAATAATAATAATAATAATAATAATAATAATAATAATGTCTACCGCGGGATAAGGAAATTTTTCTATGTTAAAGTGCATTTTACCAGTATATTTTTTTTACAGGATCGCAGGTATATTTAGATAATTTCGGTGAAATTTGATAGAGTTACCGTTATTAATGGGAAGGAAATTTTGAGACATCGTGTATATCAATGATACGAAAAGTCGCTGTGTGCTCTTGGATTCTCGAGGTCGGAAAGTCGTAATAATAGTAAAGTAAGAGATGTGTTTAATAATGGTTGTTTTCACCAGCGGATTGAATTATGAAAAAGGGTCTTGGAAATATAAGAGAAAGGGATTGAGAGCGACGAATTTATATGTATGTGGAGATGAGAGAGATGGATGAAATGAAGCCTGGATTTTAAGTGATACCGCTGGAATAAAGCGAGGAGAATGAGTTTGAGACAGGCTATATTTTTGAAGAGGAAGTATTTAGGAAACAGGCTGTGTTGAGGCAGGCTGTATTGTTTTCCGCAATCAATCCGAATGTGAGACGACTACTGTGTGAAGCACCGTAAATTTATAGAAAGATCCCAAGTGAAAACGACTGTAGTAAAAGGTTAAAATCTTGGTAGTAAACGTCCAGCGATTTTGTTACGTAAAGCCTGTATGAATATTAAAATGATGCGACCTCAAGGATAAAAGAGCACTTTGGACACACGGTTGGTGTTGTATTGAATTTGTTCACTGGATAGGTCATTGATAAAAATAGTTGGAATTGATGATAGGCGATTGGAGAGTTTTGAATGCGGTAGTGATGATTATTATTTTGAAGGCATCCACTAAATGGTAAACGTGTGTTGGGAATTTTCATTTGCTTCCCTAAAACTTCAGTGCACAGGCTGAGATTGTGTTCGAGGTGGAGAATCGTTCGTCACGTATATTTATATTTTGAGTTCACGTATTGTAATGAGGTAGAGACTTACTGTATTTTTCGACTTGCATTCATTTGATAGTAAGAGACGTTGGTTCCGTCATGCGTTATTTGTCTGACCAGATTTTGTATTAAATGTCGGAGTTGTTTAAATTGCTAGTTCGCCTGATATGTTAAGGGAGGCGTAGTACGACCCACTTTGACGCCCGACGATAGATTTAGGACGTCACATGTTATCCTTGGTGTCACTGATGATGAGACGTCCTAGTTCACGCCCGACGATAGAATTTGGAAGGCATCATGTACATAGTGATTAGTGTTAGGATGTACAGATTTCAAGTGAGCCCGACGATAGGTCTGGGATGGCAGCTGTACACACTCAAGTCTCAGATTAGATGTTTCTTTTGTTTTTTGTTGAAGTGGCCTGGACGAAGGTAGCGTCTACAGTATGATATGATTATGAAGAGGGTCAATGCGTAGCTCTCCATTGAGATAACGGGACCGCTATCGACGAGTGAGGGTTGTCCAAATGTTGGATATCGGCCCGATATAGATTAAATATTTTTACTGTGATTCTCCGTGCGTGTTAAGCTTTAAGGACTTCGAGATGTTAATTTATTTTTACGGACTTAATTGTTTTATCGTTTTGACGTCCGTTTCGTTTGATAGTGTGCATATTGACACTTAGTGTATTAGTGTGAGACTTGAGTTGCGAATGCGGTTTCGATTCGTCAGCCAGTAACACTATTTTATTTTCAATCTTGTCGTACTTTCATTTTTATTCATAGTTGAAGTAAGTAATCATTTTATAGGTAGTGTGTTGGGACAGACAGTAAATAGATAGATCTGTACGGGTAGCATTGTTTTTCAAGGGAAAGAATTCCTTAAAGTTGTAGTAAATTTTAGCGTGGACTGGTAATTTTATTAAGCATAACAAACCCATTTCTAACCTGAAAATCGGTTCGATAATGATACTTTTCAAGTGACTTTCCACTTTTTAATTAACTTCAGTGTTTGGCATTTCTTCTAAATGCATGATTAGTAAGTGTTTCCTGCATTTCGCAGTTTTGTTCCTTTAGAACGACATAACGTAAGATCCTCACGGATCATGTTGTTGTTGGTTCCTTCCGAACAGCTGTTTTGGGTGATGCACATTTAGCATCGGGATTACCTTATCACTTAAGGGTGTCATGAATGACAAATACATGGTGGAATTTTATTTCAATTGTGAATGATGCTGTTAATTCGTAGTGAACACCATGCTTTCACATAATATTTCGCAACCTATCCAAAGCAACTGATAGTCAGTTTGGTTCGATTAAGGGCCCATTCGGCGGGTGTTCCGTATCCGTGAAGGGTATTCGACTGGTGGATAACCTTAATTGAGAGAAAATCAGGCGTTCTACTTGTTGAAAGTCAGATTTTCCACGGATCGTGTGGATTAACTCTCAGTTCTCGTTTGGAATAATAGGTGCCCGGTTTTCAGGTCTTCCCTTTTTCAGTTTTGCAGTTTCGCTGTCCACTAACATATTAACTTCTCCGAAGCAACTCTTCGATGTTGTAAAAACAAATTGACGTTATGTAATGTGACTGTGTTTGAAACATTCAAAAATCAATAATTTATATTTTTTTTTTCATTTTGCAAGAATGCATATTAAATTCATAATGTTATCGTGCTATTTCAATTTAATAAAAGTTAGTAAGCACATTTTGCTCCTCATTTCAAGTAGTTAGGCTCTCTTCTGAACCCCATCGTTTGGTTAAGATCGTGACCGAATTTATTCCCGCAACGACCCATGATTTAAGAGTTCTAGATTGTTCTACTGTAGCAGCCGTGGCCGACCAACGATGGAATGGTAAGTTCAAGGGTTCAGTACCATGATTCAAATTTCCTGGCAGAGCCGGGAATCGAAGTCGAGCCTCGACTACACCACAGAGGCGGATAAATATCAGTGAAATATACAATTAAATATGTAATTTTCATAAAATAGATTACAGTATTAATGCACTAAGTACAAATATTGTCGTATATTTCTTTTATTATGACATGGTTTTGATATGAGTCAATAAAAGTGTTTCAAATACCTCCATATTTTATGAAAAAGTCATCGTTGTTGCTTTAGAAAATTTATATAGTCCACTGTTTTCCGTTTTGACAGAATTAATCAAATTAAAGGCATAATCAAAATACTTTCAAAGATGACAGTACAGGATAGGTCCAAATACAAAATGCTCGTGGAAGGTCACAGATGGACAGACACCAGGATCCAGATTCAGATCACGGAAGCCGAGAGAAAGAGGAGGAGTGTGAAGAGGTATTGGGAAGAAAGAAGACGTACCGAACAAGTCACTTGTGATCCTCAGGGGTCGTAACGAACCGAATAATAATAATAAAATACTTTCAAATCTTTAAAATAATGTCATTCACTGTAAATCGCAGATATACTGTATTACACAATGTAATGTTGTAGCTAATTTCCAGTTGCCTTCATGCCCTGAAAATGAAACAAGGGCAGGACATTAATGAGTGACATTGGAGAGTGTTGCTGGAAGGGAGTATGACAGGGAAAACCGGAGTACCCGGAGAAAAACCTGTCCCGCCTCCGCTTTGTCCAACACAAATCTCACATGGATTGGCCTGGATTTGAACCACAGAACCCAGCGGTGAGAGGCCGTAGGGCTGCCGCCTGAGCCACGGAGGCTCTCAATTATTGTACTATAGTCTGAAAATTAAACGAGGTGACACAATTTTAAAAAATAATTACTTAGATATGTTAAAAAATGTTCCCATAATATGTAAAAATATGCAATATTACTAAGAATAAGTAAAAATATGTCAAATGAAACACAGGTATAACCGTACCAGAACCACAATTCGCTGACACTTTCCATTTTAAGTTGTATGCAAGTAAAGGAATGGAATATGTAATTAAACAGTTATGATTATTTGAACGCGGTGGTATTATGCGCAACGTGAGGTGAATGGTGAACAATGATCAGGAAGAAAACGAGAAGGGATTTAATTTGCTTGTCGTTGTGAAGTGTGGAGAAGAATAGGATATGCTTCTATACTTCACAGCACCTCCTTATCTGCCGTGCTCCTGAAGGATCCCCTCTGACAGCTCGTCACATTTTGATTGTTTTCATTAGCGAGGCATGTAGCGACACCCTTCATCCGGAGGGTAGGGGAGACGGCGTCTGGCTTCACTCCTTCACAGAAGAGGCTTTGTTCATGCTGTGGTCGATAGTTACAGCTACAGGATTATTTATTTATTTATTTACCTTAATGTGGGTATATAATAAAGGAATTTAATAATAAGAAATCATATTAAATAACAGCCAAAGAACTAAAACATTATCATACAGTCATTAAACCAGAATGCCTCTACGGATCGGAAATACGAATTTTCAGCGGAAGCAAAAGGAACGCAAAATAATAATAAATATTCTAGGCCCAAACCTCACAGGCAAACAACGCAGACACGGAAGCAAACAAAAAATCAAACAATACACAGCCATTCAAAGTGACATAAGAAAACTGCTGGCAGTCGTGGTGATTATTATTATTATTATTATTATTATTATTATTATTATTATTATTATTATTATTATTATTATTATTATTATTTGCTATTTGTTTTACGTTGCACTGACACAGATAGGTCTTATAGCGACGATGGGACAGGAAAGGCTTAGGAATGGGAAGGAAGCGGCCATAGCCTTAATTAAGGTACAGGCCCAGTATTTGCCTGGTGTGAAAATGGGAAACCACGGAAAACCATCTTCAGGGCTGTCGAAAGTGGGATTCGAACCCACTATCTCCCGGATGCGAGCTCACAGCTGCGCGCCCCTAACCGCACGGCCAACTCGCCCGGTCAATTATTATTTTAAGAGAAGGTACAAATGGACAAGCATCCTCTTTTAACACTAATCAGAAGGAAAATTAGATGATGTCCGACACTTCGAGGAATGAAAATATTCGGTACAAGAAAGGGAAAAACCACGACAGGCATAAGAATGAAAGGGCCGGGCTAAGTGGCTCAGACGGTTGTGGTGCTGGCCTTCTGACCCCAACTTGGTAGGTTCGATCTTGGCTCAGTCCGATGCTATTTGAAGGAACTCAAATACGTGTCGGTAGATTTACTGGCACGTAAAAGAACTCATACGAGACAAAATACCGGCAACTCGGTGTCTATGAAAACCGTCAAAAGTAGTTAGTCGGGCGTAAAAACAATAACATTAATATTTATTAGAATGGCAGATTCCTTAGGCCTCGTAAACATAATACTGCCTGGCTTGGAGAAAAACAAGGTCGGATAGGAAAGATGAAGGCGAAGATCCTAACAAAAGTAAGTGGAAGCAATGCAAGATTCAATTATGGGACCCGTGGTCGCCAACCCACGCTCCCAAGATGAAAGCTACTGGGACTCCTTACAGTCACATTTTACGACAGGTAGGGGAAACGGTGGATGTATTCTACCACCCCACCTAGAGGGATAAAAGATAAAACAAAAACCTATTTCCCTAATGCAAGTTTGCAGATACGTGACTCATTCCCATTTTCACATCAGGCAAATGCTGGGGCTGTACCTTAATTAAGGCCACGGTCGCTTCCTTCCCACTCCTAGGTCTCTCCCATCACATCGTCGCGATAAGACTTATCTATGTCGGTGGAACGTAAAGCAAATTCTACAAATAAAAATATATTTACTGAAGAGTAATAACTATTCCTTGTTGCTGAATTGCTTACCACCCAGGTATTTCTTCAAGGGTCCGAAGAGATGGAAATCACTGGGTACCATGACGGAGTTGTAGAGAGGATGATCCAAATGGTTGATTTCCTCACAAGTGAATGCAGCCAGATACTGTGCTACACCGGAGCATTTGCGGATAACAGTTCGCAGAAAATGACCAAGACTTAACTCAAAAGACGTCATGTAGTTGCACGACAACGCCAGGCCACACGCAGCCAACAACACACGTGGATTGTTACGGCACTTTCGGTGAGAGATACTGGACCATCTTCCCTACAACCTTGACCTGACCCCCTCTGATTTCCATTTCTTCGGACCGTTGAAGAAGCACCTGGCTGGTGAGCGATTCAACGACGGTATGGCCGTTCAGCTTGCTTCAGGGACTGGGCGCAGAATTCTTCTATGCCGGCAATGATGTCTTGTACCGTTGGAACAAGTGATTGGACATGAATGGTTACTATGTTCAACAGTAATGCGTATCAGTGTCCTACTACTGCCAGTAAAATAAAGTTTCTCAGAGCGAACACTTATTACCTTATTTTTTGAAGCTACCTTGTGTAAATGAATCTTAATTATTTCACTGTTTCTCATAACATTTCCTTCTTAATGTATTAAGAATTTACTTATTATCTACCACAATATTAGGCTTATACTGTAGTTAATAACTTAGTAGATGTTTAACCGCACTGAGTTTAAGACCTATGTTAGTTTACATGTTTTATATCTTTATCCAATGTGTTTATTACACTTCTGAGAGTATTTTTAAAATCTATTCACAACGTACAAGATACAGCTACACTGAGTACATTTCACTTGGACTGTCCGCAGACAAATTAACAAACATTAACCCTTTCAAATAAAATCTGAAAGAGACAATCTGCCTGATGGCGGCAATGTTAATACAGTGTTGAGTTATGACTAAAATCCTGCCTAATCCAAACATAATATAAAATAAATATTGTTCATATGAACTGATTAGGAGGCCGATATTTTGATTCCCTAATAGGAGCTTCTATCAGGTGGATTATCTCTCACTGTTCTGTATAACAGACGTAACAGATTAGTAACTAGATAAGGTAAACAGCCTATTAGGCCTAATAACAACTGTCCAAATCGAAAAGCATGAGAATGTCCATGTTCATAACCAAGTCGTCGTAGGTCTAACGATTTATTCTCCTCTGGAATACTTTTTTTTTACTATTTGTTTTACGTCGAACCGACACAGGTAGGTCTTATGGCGACGATGGGAGAAGAAAGAGCTAGGAGTGGGAAGGAAGCGGTCGTGGCCTTAATTAAAGTGCAGCCACAGTATTTGCCTGGTGTGAAAATGAGAAACCACGGCAAACCATTTTCAGGGCTACTGACAGTGGGATTCGAATCCACTATCTCCCGAATGCAAGTTCATAGCTGCGCGACCCTAAACGCACGGCAACTCGCTCGGTCAAATAAACTTTTGCCTGATGCTATATCAAGCTCTTGTCTCTTATTAATATTAGGCTATTAAAAAGAGTTTGCAGACGGATTCGAAAAGATCGTTGGATTATTTTGTACTGAATGGGAGGTGGGGCTGGGGCGCTTTTACTCTGTTAGAGCGAGAAACTCCGAGAGGTAATACCGATTCAAGATTTCGTGGAGGAAACTCAGGTCACCTGCCTGTCATTAAATGTGCAGCGGAGACACATTTATCACAATAAATATCTGCAACGTAGACTGATTTCTAAGCATGGGGTTTTCGTTCTTTACAACTGCAGCAAAGGACATTGCTCTGTGTAACTGGTTAATATTGGAGGGGTAGGCAGTTGCCCAAAGCGGAGAGCAGTACATCAAGAGGTTGAATGATCGTGAGGAAGACGAGACATCTCACTCAGTACGTTCATGGACCATATCGCTAAGGTGTATTAAGGTTAAATAGGAAATAAAACAGAAAGGGGATAAAAATGTCGGTTTGAGTGTTGTAAGAAATTTTTAATTATGTTCATATCTTCTGTGTAGACCCTGCAAAACAGAGAAAGATGACTAATTTTCGAACAACGAAGACGTCAACTAAGTTGTACATTCCGAATTATTTCTTTTATTACTATCTCCATATTTGCTATTAGTACTATATAAAAAAAGATTTGTTGTATTTAAAAAATTATATGTAATTTAATTATTTTAAATGTTGTAGTTAAGTGTAAGAGAGGGCCTTGAGCCCTAACTTCGCCACGAATAAAGACGAATTACTTGCTTATACGTTTTCCCTGGAAGTATACTTAGGACATAAAAACGGACAGGACTGGCTCCGATGTCATAAGCGTTTCGGGAAGAATAACCCAATAATGACAAGGCCACTAGCGAAAGTCAAAGAAAAATGAGAATGTTTTAATGCTATTAATTTTACGTTCCACCAACTACTTTTACGCTTTTCGGAGACGCCGAGGTGGCGGAATTTTGTCCCGCAAAAGTTCTTTAATATGCCAGTCAATCTACGTACATAAGGCTGATGTATTTGAGCACCTTCAAATACCATCGAACTGAGCCAGGATCGGCGCTGGCAATTTTGGCTCAGAAGGCCAGCGCTTTGTCTCTGGGCTACTCATCCGGTCAGAAAAATAAGAAAAAGCACATGTACGTTTTGTTCAAATATGTATATTTCATCATATTGGTTTGTATTTCAGTTTGATTTGACTGCAAAACTTTTATTTATTATGACGCTCCAAAATTCAAAAGAATTAACTTTAATGGTAACAGATAACAGAAATCCGAGAACTATCTAACCTGTAACCATTAAGAGAATTCCTCAAGGCAGTATTATTGGACTTTACGGAGCTAAAAGTCAGGTTGTGAGTTTCACCAATTGGAAAAGTCCTTCTAGGTTACTGTGTTGATGGGGTGAAAGTTCCTTATGGGGATCATTGTAAGTGCCTATCTGTTAATATAAGGAAAGATTTCCATTGGGGTAATCACAGGGTACAGATCTCTGGACATGGTTATGAGGGTATTTAGATGTTGTAGCAAGGACGTAAAGGAGAGGGAACATAATTCTCTGGTAAGACCCCAACTAGAGTATGGTTCCAATGTATGGAACCCTCACCAGAATTACTTGATTCGCAACTGGAATAATTCCAAAGAAAAGCAGCTCGATTTGTTCTGGGTGATTTCCGACAAAAGAGTAGCGTTACGAAAATGTTGCAAAGTTTGGGCTTGAAAAACTTGGGAGAAAGGAGTCGAGCTGCTTGACTAAGTGGTACGTTCCGAGCTATCAGTGGAGAGATGGCGTGGAATGACATTAGTAGACGAATAAATTTGAGTGGTGTTTTTAAAAGTAGGAAAGTTGGAATTCAAGAGGACAAACTGGGGCAAATATTCGTTTATAGGGACTGGAATAATATACCATGGGAGATGTTCAATAAATTTCCAAATTCTTTGCACTTGACTTGGTTAAAAACAGATAGGGAATCTGCCACTTGGGCGACTGCCCTACATGAAGATAAGTGGTGATTGATTGATTGATTGATTGATTGATTGATTGATTGATTGATTGATTGATTGATTGATTGATTGATTGATTGATTGATTGATTGATTGATTGATTGATTGATTGATTGATTGATTGATTGATTGATTGATTGATTGATTGATTGATTGATTGATTGATTGATTGATTGATTTCTAACATGAACAATTAAAACACTTTGAGTGAAGTATTATTTTATACTTATTCGTTCCACGTAGTTTTGGTGACGTCTCTCTTTGATCCAAAACATTCTACATCTCTGCCCTAATATCGCTTGGAAGATGCAGTGTAGGTCCCAGTGGAAGACAGAATTTTGATGCAGTTTGCAAGCAAGCAACCAAGCAAATTTGTAGTTTTTCATTTTAATTGATATCATGACTATAGTTGTGGGGGGGAGGGGGGGAAGGCTTTAATTTTATGCAAAATCCGAAACAACTATATAGGACTTTTTCATTTTTTAAATTCTAAATGCCAAAAGACTTCAATCTGAACCGCGACCGCGTTAATCAGAAACTAGCGGTGCCGCTGGGTCTGTCACAAGCTCTGAAGAGGTCGTGATAAAAATATGACTATGACACGTATATAAGAAAAGAAACTCGCCCTCTAGCAATGACTTGGATTTCCAAGCGCCGGCCCGGATATACGTGGAGAATGGTTGTTTATTGAGTCTTGAAGAGAGAGCGGAGAGCTGGCGGCGGCAGTGATGCTGACTACTATAATGCTCGTTTTCTTCACCTCTGTGTTACGTTTTTCCTAACAAATGTTAATTAACAATTGTTATTAATTTAACACTTCGCTAAAAGTCACCTGTTTCACGAACACGTTTCCAACATCTGTTACAGAACAATTGTTAAAGACAAATTAATCCTTTTCCGTGACATTTCTGAACGGGTTTGGCAATGAGCGTCTTTTATTTCTTTACCCAAAGTGCATAGAGCGGACAGTGGTCGGTATATTGGAATTGTATTTTACCACGCGTGGGTGACATTATTATACGAGGGCAGATAAAAAAATAAGTTGCACTTCCCAGTTATGGCCATTTATTACACCACCTATACAACAACAACACGGATATAACGACATACACTGTAACGTCACTTTTCCACATAGTTTCCAAGAGACTCCAAACATTTCTGCGAACGTACAACCAACTTGTCAATGCCGGATGCATAGAAATTTCCTCCAACGTTCTGCAACCACTCGGAGACAGCGACCTTCACCTCCTCATCGGTCTGGAAACGTCGACTACCGAGCTCCGTTCTGAGCTTACCGAACAGATGAATGTCACATGGCGCTAGGTCGGGACTGTAGGGTGGATGTTGCCAGACCTCCCACTTGAAACGCTGCAGCAGTTCTCCCGTTTGGCGGAGCTCAATTTTCCCCGGCACTTTTCTTTAATCGCTTTACGCAACCGGTGCAACGTTTGACAATACGACGCCGCATTGATCGTCGTTCCTTTCGGCATGAATTCCACGTGCAGCAAACCCTCCATGTCAAAGAACACTGTCGCCATAACCTTACCGGCTGAAGGTTGAATCTTGGCCTTCTTCCGTTGTGGTGATGAGGGGTGCACCCATTCCATTGATGTTCTCTTCGTTTCGGGGGTAAAAATGTGGACCCACGTTTCGTCGCCTGTGAAGATTCGCCGCAGAAACCCGTTGCCGTCTGCGGCATAGCGTTGCAAAAATACCAGGGAGGATTGGAAACCTTGTCCCTTGTGCTCATCGGTGAGAAGACGTGGGACCCATCTTTGACACAGCTTACGATATCCAAGGTCCTCGTGAACAATGGCGAACACACTGCCATACGAAATGTTCAACTGCATCGCGATTTCTCTCAGTTTAATGCAGCGGTTCTGTCTAATGATCGCATTCACACTGTTGACCTTTGCACGTGTCCTGGACGTTGCGGGCCTGCTTTTGCGATGGTTGTCCGTGATATCCGTGCGTCCGGCTTTTGACACCACTTTACGATACCTTGCCGGGAAATGGCCCGCTCCCCGCACACAGCACTAATTTCACGATGAATGTCCGTACAATTCTTCCTTTTGTCCCATTGGAATCGGATTGTCACACGCACCTCATATTTGGAGTGAACGTCCAGTTGACGCGCCATTGCATTTGGCCGCTATTCACACAATACTAGACGAGACACCACAGCGACCTGCCTAACAGACGTGTGGGCAGTGTCTGTCCCTTTCTCCGCTTTGCCCAAGTTTGCGACACACAGCGCGCTGCTGCGGCGCATTAGTGCAACTAACCTTTTTATCCACCTACGTAGGTTATGGTTAGCAGAGGCTTCGAGGACGTAAAAATGTCAAGTAAGAGGCAACATAAACGTTATTATAATGAATAAGAGACAAATGTTATTATAGATTTAATTTGAAAGTATGCGGGTGTGCTTGAAAAATAAAAGAACGGAAGATTATATCACAACATTCAATATATTCTTAGTCTAAATGAATGCAATCTAATGATCTTGAATGATTTTCAGGTATTCTTTTGCTGCAGGGAAAGTAATGTAATGCCTTGCCAATGCAGCGGAAACTCTTTACACAATTCTAAACACTCTTGTCTTGCACTCATGAGTGTAATCGCTTACAATTACATGAAAAGAGTCTGAAGCAAAATATGTAAGAGCAATAAGCTACTCCTGCACTAGAGACAGTAATAAGTTGTAATCTGTGAGAAACTCTAACCTATTTTCAATTTCTTCTAAAATCTTGTTCATTATGGCTTTGGTAATTAAGTACTTATCTTTGTAGAAAACTTTCTTCTGACAACTCTAGACAGGCATTTTTTCTTAGTATAGGTCATCTTTTGCCTTCTTCAATTTATAGATAGTTTTCATACAGCAGTATAGCTTCAAACTTACGTCTTCTAGATGCTGCCATTTTGAAATTTTAACAGCTGTTAAGAGGTTTAACACAGGGCTGGTGTCATGCTAATTTAACACAAGTAGTAACAATGTGTTAATGTTAACAATTCTTGATGAGACGGTCATTTTATTAACTTGTATATTAAGTCTACTTAACAGCAGTATTAACACTTAACATTTGTTGAAGAAACCGGGCCTGAGCGTCTAAGTTCAACCGTCAAAACTCAAGAACGGTATTAGTTGACAGTCCATCCATCAAAGTAACTAGGAAATCCTACCCCCCCCCCCCACTTGGGTGAGGGTGAGAACCTGGTACCTTCAACCGGGGTCCTCTTGGCTAAGATACGGTAAACCTTGGTCCTCCAGGTTGGGGGCTGTGCGAAGGACTGCAAAGTCTTCAACATAAAAATTGTAACTATCAAATTTATCTCATAAACCTCAGAGAACGAATGTCTGAACAAATCTTAAGTTGATGACAAAGGCAAGGGCAAAGGTAAAACGATTTGAAATTCGAAGTATACTAAAACAAGGAGCGTAGTATGTGCGAAGTATGAACGGTTAAGAAAAATAAATCAGGCAACAAAACATATATTTACCACTTCTACGTAAGTACAGTGTCAGAAAAATGTTTAAGACCATCCAATAAAACATGTTATTTTTCATATTTCAACTTATTATTCAGACATCTGTTCATTCAAAACAGAGATACATAAAATACAAGTTACGTGGCAATGTTTAGTATTTTGATGGACCACCTCTGGACGTGTAGTATGCCATGATCCTGTCAGGCACAGAGTTGATCAGCTTTCTACACTCCTCGCGCGTCACTTGTAGCCATAGTGTAAAGACTGCCAGTCCCAAGTCTTCTCTGTTCTTGGGCTTGTGTTTTGCCAACCGGTATGCCATTGTGTTCCATAGGTTTTCTATGGGGTACAGATTGGGACTACTAGGAGTCCAGGGAAGCAGCTCAATGTCATTGGCTTGAAACCATCGCTTCTTTTCCATGGATCGGTGGCATGTAGCGGTGTCCTGCTGATAGATGAAATTTCGCCCCAGTAGCCTCTGTGCTGACGGAATCATGAATTCCTCCATAGTCTCGCAGTATCTGGCACTATTCACGCCATCTGTCACCACATTACACTCTCCTGGGCCCTCTGAGGTGAAGCACCCCTAGATCATTATTGCATCGCCTCCTTGTTCCAACCGCTGTCGCGACACAAGCAATTCGGTTCTTGTTCTACGAACTCGAGCCTTGCGTTGTGGAAATAGCTCGAAACGACATTCATCCGAGAACATAGCTCTCTCCAAAGCGCCCTTTCTCTATCCTAAACGCTCATTAAAAAACAAACCGCTGACTGTCGTTCTAAAGTGGTTTCCTCAGTGCAACAAATGATCCTAGGTCTGCTTCATTCAAGCTGTTGCATACCGTGCTGTCTGTTATGGTAATATTCCCATAGGAATTCTTTAGATCTCTCCGAAGATCTCTACAGCTAGCATTTCTGTTCTTACAAAGTTGCAGTAACTTACAATTCTGCCTTGGTGATATCTTCCTTGGGCAGCCAGCCCTTGGCTTGCAAACAACTGTTCCAAACTCACTGCATCGTTGGATTTTTTGATGCACACATACACTCCCAAAATCTCAGCAATCTATCTCTGTGTCTTTTCACCCTTTTTTAAACCAATAACTTGCCACTTGGTGGCTTCTGACACAGACCTTTTCCCCATGTTGTCTGTAGCAAAATAGTTAACCTCCAAATGTTGAGACAAAAACAGCTAAATGGCGGGAACTGACGAAGCAGGAGTGCCAACTGACTTGCACACAGTCTATAATATCAGAGTAAAGACATATTGCCAACAAAATGGAAGGCGGGGATTTTAAACTACAATATATGGACACTTCAAAAATTTACACTTTTTGTCCTAAATTCAAGTGGCAAAAACGTGAATTTTAGTAAGACATTCTATTTATTTTTTGGTAATATTTTTCCAAGGCTTGCATTTAAGTACCCTACCTATGTTGTCTTTGGACAACACCCCTGTCTTACTCCAAATTCGAACTGTGAAATTTTCTTTGTGAAAAAACATGTAATTTTTCGTTATGTCATAAAACTTAAAAAATGTTGTAACTCTTGAACCGTTTAAGCTACAGTATTTCCCATTTCACCAAAATATTCTTTTTTTAACGTAGATTATGTCGTATTAAGGGAAAGGTGAAGTAGCAACAAGTTCATGACCAAAATCAAATTAATTGATTTTTAGGGGTGGTTTTAAACATTTTTCTGACACTGTACCGTGCACTATTATTACTCCTAGGGAAGTAAGTCTGCTTTAGTGGCATATTTTTGACTGATGATGGGAGGTAACTAGGGCAGTAAGTAAGAGACATGGGCCCTATTTAATAAAAGTTACAATTTTACAGGTGCCAGACAGGTTTACAATTTGATATTTTGTGTTTCATAAAAACTTACAAGTTTACAATATTGCCGGCCACCGTGGTGTAGGGGTAGCGTGCCTGCCTCTTACCCGGAGGCTCCGGGTTCGATTCCCGGCCAGGTCAGGGATTTTTACCTGGACCTGAGGGCTGGTTCGAGGTCCACTCAGCCTACGTGATTAGAATTGAGGAGCTATCTGACGGTGAGATAGCGGCCCCGGTCTAGAAAGCCAAGAATAACGGCCGAGAGGATTCGTCGTGCTGACCACACGACACCTCGTAACCTGCAGGCCTTCGGGCTGAGCAGCGGTCGCTTGGTAGGCCAAGGCCCTTCAAGGGCTGTGGTGCCATGGGGTTTGGTTTGGTTTACAATATTGTCATGATAGTTTTGTAGATTTTTACAATTTTACAAATGTGTGTTTCATAAAACTTTTGAGCTGACAGGTAAAAATGACAACAAATTTGTCAGATTGCAGGCTGCACATACATAGTGTTATGAAACAGATATACTGTTTTCCATTAGTTTTTGACATATTTTACAAATGTGTAGAATATTGTCTTTGTAGAGGTGACAGGTGATCCTTCAAATGTACCCTACAATGTGTATATAACTAGGGAGTTTATTTTCGCGAATGTTTTGTAATTTAAAATCTCTTTTGGATAATAAACACTAGTAAAAGCGGTAGTAGCAGTAATGAAGAAATTGAAATGAGACCACGCCGGGTTTTTAGACAACAGATTAACCTAACCTTCAATTTCAGCGACGTTATAGTAAAATATAAATTCCGCATGAGCAAGACATCAGCTGAATAGATTATACAGAAAATGTTACAGGGCAGCAAATGCAGTCACAAACGCAAAAGTGATTTATTCACACCTCAAGAGCAAATTTTGTTTCCTATGCATTGACTGTTTAATATCGTAACCTCGTCAAAATTACTTGCCATTATATCTGAGTGGCCAACGGCCGTAGCCGTGTTGAAACACCGGATCCCATGAGATCTCCGAAGTTAAGCAACATTGGGCGTGGTCGAGAAGTGGATGGGTTGCCACGCGCTGTTGGTGGGGGGTAAGGAAATGGAGACGCGGAAAGGAACTTGCCACCCTATCGCACGTAAACTCCGGCTCAGGCACACCTCTGCGGAGATTCAGACCTGCCTTCGGGCAGAACACACCCTTACCTTTACTTATATCTGAATGAGTAGAAACAAAATGTAGGTTAAATTTCAGTCTAGGATTTTACCGTTTCGTAATGACAGTCGATCGTCTGTGCCTCTCATTCAATGATCAACATAGCTCTTCAGAGCCATCTGAAATTGTCGCGTTTATGAAGTTATAATAATTATTTTGCGTGTCACGTAAGAGAAACTTGTAGCATTTATGAAACAGGAAATTGTCATGACATATGGACAAATTTGTCAGATGTGACATAACTGTCAAAATTGTCGCACCCGTCAGGTTTTATGAAATAGGGTTGTGTTGCATAGTCTTATCTTCTTATCTTAATCTGTTTACCCTCCAGGGTTGGCTTTACCCTCGGACTCGGCCAGGGGTCCCACCTCTACCGCCTCAAGGGTAGTGTCCTGGAGTTTCAGACTTTGGGTCGGGGATACAACTGGGGAGAATGACCAGTACCTCTCCCAGGCGGCCTCACCTGCTATGCTGAACAGGGGCCTTGTGGAGGGATGGGAAGATTGGATGGGACAGGCAAGGAAGAGGGAAGGAAGCGGCCGTGGCCTTAAGTGTGGTACCATCCCGGCATTTGCCTGGAGGAGAAGTGGGAAACCACGGAAAACCACTTCCAGGATGGCTGAGGTGGGAATCGAACCCACCTCTACTCAGTTGACCTCCCGAGGCTGAGTGGACCCCGTTCCAGCCCTCGTACCACTTTTCAAATTTCGTGGCAGAGCCGGGAATCGAACCCGGACCTCCGGGGGTGGCAGCTAATCACGCTAACCACTACACCACAGAGTGTTGCATAGTACCAAACAAAATAATACTGAAACTCGACGTATTTGTTGAAATGCAAGCAATGTTTGAGTCAACTGAGGGCCTGTGGTTCTCACCATAAGTCTTCCTGTGGAGAATACGAAGATAAATTGGGGGGGAAAATCACTCGCAATGAAGTCATCAGTTTCAATTAAATTCGATACCAACATATTCTTGAGATGGCAACAGTCTGCAGAAAATTTTCTTTTCAACTTAAGTTACAACGAGAAGATAATCAGAAAGAGAAGACAACAGTCTTTATTTTTGAATTCTTTTCGAGATAGAAATTCTTTAGAAACCAATTTATATCCTTCCTCTGACTTTATCGCTTTCCATTTGCTTGCTACAAGACGTACGAGCTGCCTCTGGCTCACTGGATTAGGTATTCACAAGCAGAATAATACTGTGTTCCTCCGGTTTCATTTTAATATTCCATAATCCTCATCCCAGCAGCTCTTATCCCGGTTATTTGTGCCGAGCAATAAGAGGTAACGGAATGAAAGAAAAAGGAAAGGAGGAACCTATTAACGTGTCTGCTGAGATGAGACGGAGCAAGGACCTATGCTCTCCTCTCTGCAGGTCCGGGATCGATTATGATGACGTCACAGAGGGGTGTCTGGTCCAGCACTGAGAGTGAGAGTGGTGGTGGGGGGGGGGGGGACAGTGACTCGTCAATACACGGGAACCGCACAAGGCCATACGTTTTAAAGCGAAACTCCCGTCTGTGCATTGCTGAGAGACAAGTAAATAGCAGTGGTAAGCTCCAATGCTATGACCTTAAAAATTGCGAAATATGCACCCAATTTTACGCATGCAGGCACGTCTAAAGAAAATAATTCCGACGTATTTCGGCGCCTTCACCGAACAGAGAAGGGATCGAGCGCACTAACTTGGGCTTAAAAAAACCAGTAATCCACGGTCTGATGAGCCACTCCTCGTCTTTATCATCCCATCTACCTTAACGGTCAGCGTACTGGCCTTCGGTTCAGAGGGTCCCGGGTTCGATTCCCGGCCGGGTCGGGGATTTTAACCTTAATTGGTTAATTCCAATGGCACGGGGGCTGGGTGTATGTGTTGTCTTCATCATCATTTCATCCTCATCACGACGCGCAGGTCGCCTACGGGTGTCAAATAGAAAGACCTGCACCTGGCGAGCCGAACCCGTCCTGGGATATCCCGGCACTAAAAGCCATACGACATTTCATATTTACCCTTTCTTCATTTTCCTCCCTTTACCATCCTACGAGCGATATCTATATGGCAAAGTATCAACTTTATTAATCTCAGATTATACCGTTCTTAGTATTGGTATTACTGTTAATATCCCCTCAGAATTCTCAGTTTAGGAGCGTTGGGTGGCAACCAGGGAGCCCCTAGCTAGGTTTGGCATTTCTTTAACTCATTCTAGCCAGGCTCTTCGCTTTTATCTTCCTTATCTGATGGTGGTAGTTGTGATTATTTTAAGAGGAAGTATATCGTATCTTTTGTATCTCATCACCTTGGGCCAATTCTTGTTCTTTTCCGAAGACGATGGTATTAGACTTGCAAGATCAAGGGAGCCTTTTGCTTTCACACTATCATGGCCTTTCCTCTTCACTTCACAACGCCTTAATTTTTCGAAGTTTTGGACTTCTTACTTTCGTTTCTTCTAATTTATTTTTATTTATTCGAACTTCCCAATTTATGGGTCACCACTGGACAAAGTATAGGCCTACCATAAAAAGTATCTTACTGCAGTATATACATCAGTACACATAATACAATATCAACTTAAAATACATTATTACTGGTTATAAAGATGCTTCGCCACGTGTTTATATCAATTATTCCCAAGATAAAAATTAGAATAAAAATGTTCAAGTAACTTTGGAATGTTGCCCCTGCAACCCACTGCAGTTGGTTCATATATTTCTTTCTTCTCTTTATCGACTACTGTTGGCTGATCTATACCTGTTTCAAAGCACATTGTGGGGTCAATCATGAAGCCAAACTCTTTGGACTTTATCGACGGTAATTATGTCCACTGTCCCGCTCCGTGGCTAAATGGTTAGCGTGCTGGCTAACAGGGGTCCCGGGTTCGAATCCCGGCAGGGTCGGGAATTTTAACCATCATTGATTAATTTCCCTGGCACGAGGGCTGGGTGTATGTGTTGTCTTCATCATCATTTCATCCTCATCACGACGTGCAGGTCGCCTACGGGAGTCAAATCAAAAAGACCTGCACCTGGCGCGCCGAACCCGTCCTGGGATCTCGCAGCACTAAAAGCCATACGCCATTTCATTTATGTCCACTCTTCGTGTATTATCATCTTGAACTACGCAGTGGACATTTTCATGTACTTCCGAAATGTTTTCTGCCAAAGAAGTCGCTATCCTTGTTTTTATGTGATTGTGTTGAGTATTTCTTAACAGTTCTCCATGTGGACAAGAGTCAAGGACATGTGCTAACGTTTCGATCTCGCTACACTCTCTGCACCGCTTGGCATCTTGACTTCTTCCATAGAATGCCCTCACTGGAGCTACGTTTGCCTGTACTCGCGCCATTCTGAACTACTTAAACCTTCCCCGGTCTCTAATTTGCAGGGAGTTTCCTGATATAGAGCCACACCTTTCAAAGGGTTTGCAATTGTCACCATTTTTTTGCAATCCTCAGACCTTATAATAATGTTATTGGCTTTACGCCCCATTACCTACTTTTTACGGTTTTCAGAGACGCTGAGGTGCCGGAATTTTGTCCCGCAGGATTTCTTTTATGTGCCGATAAATCTACCGACACGGGGTTGAAGTATTTGAGCATCTTCAAATATCACCGGACTCAGCGTGGATCGAACCTGCCAAGTTGGGGTCAGAAGGGCAGTGCCTCAGCCGTCGAGCCACTCAGCACGACAGCTCAGACCTTAGGATCATTCAACTGTCTTTGGAAGTCTTGACATTTGTGACATCATTGATACCCAACTCTGATAACATATTTTTTGTTGTTGTCTAATTCTAGATCTTTGATAGTATTCATTGCTAGACCTCAGTAGTATGTTACAAGAATCATACTACTCATTGGAAGATTCCCATTGCAACTTGCATAATTCTACCCCTTTAAACTTTCTAGGTGAATATAGCGTTGTTTCTGGTGTTAGTGAAAGAGAGGAAATATGTTCCTAACTATGTATTGCTATGCGGTTGTGAAAGCAGGACTTTATTGTTAGGAGTCAAAAAGCATTTGGAGGTAATGGAATTGTAGTTGTGGAGAAGACTTACGAAAACTAGCTGGACATAAAAAAACCGCTGGAGAAGTTTTAAAAGAAGTAAATCAACATAGAAACCTAGTAGGAACGAAAAGAAACAAGATTTGCCCCTTGATTAAGACACAGTAGCCTTATAAAAACATATTTGAAGGGAAAATTCTAGGTAAGAGAGGCAATGGGAGACCATATAAGTACGAAAGAAAATGTACTGGAGGTCACAAGATGTCAGAATTACCAAGATTAAAGAAGAAAGGTGGCTGCGAAAAGTCACAGCCTTTCGAACATGATGATGATGATGATGATGATGATGATGATGATGATGATGATGATGATGATGATGATGATGCTTGTAATAATAATAATAATAATAATAACTGTTAAACGTCACTTTAGTTGGTGCAGGTCTTAAGAAAGGATGTCGACATTTTATTCCAGAGGCGACCAGAATGAAACCCGCTGTCCTGGGAACAGAAGGACAACGATTGCTCCAACGAGATCAGCATCACCTAACTTATTTATTTATTTATCTATTAATTAATTAATTAATTAATTAATTAATTAATCTATTTATTTATTTATTTATTTATTTATTTATTTATTATAAAAATTCTTCCAATATGAGCAACCCGTCTGAGTTGGTTTCCTTTTAATTTTTCTGAAGTTGGTGTTATTCTCAGATTTTAGTAGATAATATTGTTTTGGATTTTGTCCATCGTTCTCATTCCACGAGCCCATTGTAAGATTCCCATTTCAGCGAAGTTAACTTTCTATTCGAACTTCTTCTTTGTCCTCCCACATTCAGAGCTATATACCTTGGTTAGATGAACCATTGCTCTGTATAATTTGACATTCGGATGCTGTAGCATCTTTTCTTTACCGACCTAAAAATAAACACAACCAAAACATTTCTCTTGGCCTTCCTTCAAAATATGTCTAAAATCAGATAAGTAACTTGCAGTAAAATAAAGTAGCTGAAGTACATTACAATATCCCCATTTTAAAAACGCAGTCACATGCCTGAGATGTTTTTTGGATCTATCATCATTATTGGAAGTAGGGTAGAGCAGTTAGTTCTAAGCGTCAACACCTGCGTCTCCAGGAATTAATCTGGTACTCAGATTTTGGTATACAGTAGACTGAGAGAACTTCAGGACCATATGCCTCTAGACAATTGGAAATTTCGTTTCTAAATTTTCACTGACGGGGAATCGATCCCGTGGGTTTCTGGGTGAACAGAGCACGCCCTTATTACTGCCTAGGCTAGGCATCTCCTAATGAAGAACAAATAATAATAATCTGCTCTATTAAATTATAAGAATAGAAACAGAAGAGAAAGTACAGCAGTATAGATAATACTATAATTAAAACTATAGTACTAAAACAGTTAAACAATACATGATGCAAAACCTATGTGAATAAATTTAAGAACGGAAATAGGCGCCTTTAAACAACAATTAACAACGAGAAGGGTTTTTGACGTAATGATTATGAAACTCTTCACAGATGAAGAATTTCTACAAAGATACAGGTTATCGAAAACAGTAATAAACGGTAATTGACGAAATTCGAGTGAGGTTATAATATCCCCCACCTCTTTTCCCCCTGATGCATGTACTGATAAGTGGTCGTGGTGGTGATTATGGTTTTAAGAGGAAGTACAACTGGGCAACCATCCTCAGTTAACACTAATCAGAGAGGGAAAATGGAAGGACTCCGACACTTCTAAAAATTAAGGTATCGGCCAAAGAAAGACAAGGGCTCAAAGGGCGTGAAAATGAAAGACTACCTACGTCTCGAATGCCCTTATACCTTCGCGGTTGGAAAAGACTTGACCAAGGGAGGTCAGAGAGGATAGATGAAAGTGAGGAGCCTGGCAAAAGTACGTATAAGCAATAAACTAAGGGCAACGTGGTTGCCAATCCACGTTCCCAACATAAGAGTCTTTGGGCCTCCTTTTAGTCACCTCTTAGGACAGGTAGGGGATACCCTAAATGTTATTCTACCGCCCCCACCCACAAGGGACATGTACTTATAACTTTTAGATTTTTATGCTTCTGTCTCTTTATGGAGCATTTTGGAGATAATGCTGGAATTTCAAGCGTTAGAGTTAATAGAGTTCCTACAGCGGCAGCATCCATTTTTTTTCTGTAGAACAACATCAACAGATTATCCAGTTGGTTTTGTTTTTTTAATTCTACTTTCCTGGTGTTTGGGTGCAATAGATTGTACACACGTAAGATTCCGATCACCTGGAGGCAATAGAGCTGAAATTTACCGTAATCGGAAGTGATACTTCTCTATTAATATCCACGTAATTAATGATTCTAACCTCCAAATTAGGAACGTAGTTGCTTGGACGGCCATGCTCTTTACGCGATAGTGCGATATAATACCAGAGCAGAGCTTGAAGTGGAGACAGTTAAGGAAAGGGATCCTGATAGATGATAGTGGATACCCTTTAAGAAAGTATTCCTCATATCTCCCTACTTACGGTACATTCTGAAATAAGATCCCAAAACCGTTATAATGTATCTATCATACATCATGATCCAAAAATGAGTGGAAAGTATAATAGGAGTCTGGAAAAGGTGATTTCCCGTCCTTGGCTTGAGATTATCAATCATATGTTAAGAGAACCATTTTATGTTGAAGACAAAGACAAAGTCACCTCCATACAAGCCATGAAAGCCCTTGAAGGAGTAGAAGGTAAAGGCTTCCACCATTGTTAAGCGCGGCACGTGATAGGGTAGAGTGGTTAGCTCTACGCCCGGCCGCCTCTGCTCCCAGGAATTAACCTGGTAATCATTTTTGGTGTAGGCTGAGTGAACCTCAGGGCCATATGCACCTCCGGAAGTGGAAATCTCGTTTCTTAAATTTTACGACTTCCTGACGGGGATTCGAACCCACGTCCTTCCGGGCAAACCGAGCACGCCTTTACCGCCTCGGCCAGGTAGTCCCCATTTTATGTTGAAAGCCATGTGAAATATATATGTAACAACAATAATGATAATAATAATGTAATGAATAACCATTGCAATATAATTAAATAACTCAAATATGAAACTTAATCGCCTCACATTTGGTCGTCAAATGAAATAATATTATACATGAATAAATTAACTGAAATAAATTAAAATAAAATACATTAATAAAAATTATTAAACGAAATGCCCGTAGTAGGGGCTCCAGAGTTCACCAGAATGGAACCCTCTAATTTTAATAAAGCATGATGATTCTCTCACCAGGGTGTGTACATAAAGCTGCGTACTGGTACTGAAACCGTACAGTGTCCAGTACAGCTCATTGAAATCATTGGTGCCTTTCTACCCTATTAAAATCATTTCTAAAAGTCGCGTCATTTGTAGGATGATGGGCGAAGGGGCTCGAGCAGCGTGTGGCCAGAGCGAAACCCGCGAAAGATCGCCTGGAAAACAAAGGAAAGGTTGATCTGGAGCTAAGCCTTCGTGAAAAAGCCCTCTCAACTTGCAGACAGAGTTGGAGATACGACGCGACGCTACGGTAGTCAAACACGCTCCGAGGTGTGGCCTAGTTTCCCAGGGTTCCAAACTAACGGAAGGAACTTCCGGTTTTTATGCACGTTCCACGGATGCCAACGTCGAATTTTGTAGCGTAAAAATTATAGGATATTTTGATCCAGACATGGGAAAATTATGGGAGGCACACCAATGACTAGAGCTGGATTTTCTGCGTATCCCAGACTGAAAATATTGAATACTTTATTCAAGGGGCGAAATGAGGTCACCAGATATCCAGCTGTAACATATTGCTAACACATATGAATGTAGAGCGCCACCCAAGCTAAGAATCGCGCTCAAAAGATGACTCCACCCATCAAGGGACGCTAATGAAATAATTAAAGACGGGAGTCAAATTACGTGAAAACTGCCGATCGCAGGTCGATCGCACCTAGTTCAATGGAAGAGGAAAGAGAGGGTTACAATACGCACCATTTAAATGCCTAGAATTCCTGGAATGAAAGGAGCTGTTGTCCTTAATGAACCGTGAAAGATCTACGCCCTCAGTCTTCCGGCGTGAAGATAATAAAGGCCGGGCTGGCCCTCGCTGGAGTCAGTTCCTAGCGGGACGTTGAGAGAGGACAGTGTGTTACATTGTGTTCCAATTTTTACAGTCCGAAACCTATTGACCGCTTACTAAGACAGAGTTATTGTGTCCGTCGCGGCCGTGAATTACAAAAGCCTTGTGAAGTGTAGAGGGGAAGTCAAGTAATAGCCAAGCGAGCCTAGGCAAATATCTCAGTGCCGCGCGTCAATTAATTAAGCTGCGAGCATAATTTATGATCGAGTAGCGGGAGTCGGCTATGGACAATGCCGGCCTAAATGAGAACGTGGTATCAATAAATCGGTATCATCCAAATCGCTCTCTGAGTCAGGGTTCTCAAGTATCGTGAGCCACCCGATTCATGCTGTGGATGCACCCGCCTGTGATTAGAATGACCTGTCTGTTTATTGTGTAAATTCTGTGTGTGTGTCGCGGTAAACAGAGGACCGCGTGACGAGTTGTGGAGTGTTACCCCTTTGGATTACATTAAGATTGTAGCAGTGAAGAACCAACCAGGATGACGGACTTGTGTGGACCAGGGTCGAAGGACAACACGCTCGTCTCCAGCGCCGAGGCCATGCAGCAGTAAGCTCCACCATGGGTCTCCCGTGGAAGGAAAAACCACAGCCACCAAACAGATGAGTTGATGTCAAAATATAATTTTCTTAGCACGATAATGTATAACCGGGGGCATAGGATGAGCTTTTCCTTTGTAATACCTAAATGTTGTAAAATAATGCATGTTCTAATATGGAAATTTTATTGTTCTTTACCATGATAACGTAAATTCAAGGGAGCTAACTCCCCGGACGACCCATTTCTTCCTTTGTGATTAGTTTTTCGTGAGGGGTTATTATTAGTAATATGTAGAATATCCTAGCAAGTATGGGAAACAAGGATAGAAGAATATTTCGAGTTCCCCTAGGGGTGGTTGGAACAATAGTGTTGGTGAGCAGGGAAGACCATGTCCAAAGGTTGTTAGTTAATGTCCAATATAGCTATCGTATATGCTGGGGGAACTCATGGGTCAGTCAGACGATGCATGCGTAGCTTATACATATGATTATGGCATGTGCAGCAAGAGAGAAGTCCCGGCTGACAGAGGTACATAACTGTGTTATTTAGGTAATTATGAGGGACCATTTGCGAGTTTCCTGTGATTTGACCAGAATTGTCTGGAGTGTCCTTTTTGTCTGTAACCGGAATGAGACACACAGAGGCCGGAGTTTTTCATGTATGGTCAAAAGATAAAATACACATATTGTTTCTGGGCGATGAGCGAAGAGAGTGAGAAGTGTCGACAGAGGAATCATGAGAGTCCCATGCCCAAGGAAAGAAGATACGCGATATGAGATGTAATGAGAGGGCCGACTGCCCAGATAGTTTTACGATGAGATAATTCGGAAGTGATGTTGCCCACATTCGGCGCTCTACGATAAGAATGAGAGGGTAGAGAATAAATGAGTATTTCTTGGGAATTCTGCAGTAAGATGGTATAAACAGATGAAGTGGGCCAGAAATATGGTCTCCGGGAAAGGAGAGCTGGCTGCTGTAATTGAGAGGGGTCAGGAATCATGCGTGGCCAATGAAGGAGTGATGGTAGTAGTAAAGCGAATGACCTTCCCTTTTTTTTTGCTTCTCTCCCCCTCGCAACAAAGCGGCCCTGCTGTGCTACTGTAGTTAAAGACTCGGGGCTCTGGGTTTCCACACCATGCCTGTTTGTTTGTGTGTTTTAAATGGTTCGGCTAAGAACACTTATGTAAATGATAATATCACGGTGATTTACAAGGTAATTAATAAATGATTATGGATCCCCCCAGTATTCGGTAGTATGAGACCGTAGATTCTTTAGGAATTTTCAGACATGTACCTCTCAGTCGGAAGGCGTCCAGTTCGAGCCCAGGTCAGAGTGGGCCGCCTTGTGCGAGCTTCCATTAAACTTGCGCTGGGGCAGAAGATATTGATAACCATGTTTTCTTACAGGAATGGTCCCATTTTATACATGATGTGTATATATATGATTGTGTTTAGTGTTAGTTACTTTGAGTTCAAGCAGAACCGATGTTCAACGTTGTAGTCTTGGTGCCAGACTTAGGAGTCCGGGGTTCAACTCAGTGGTATGTGTGTCTTTGTCTGTGTAGTATGTAAATATATTTTTAATATGGCAATCATGTAGTGTAAGAACCAGTTAATTACGTGCTAAGAATAGAATGTATTAGGTAGGGGGACATCAGCTCAGATTAACACGGTGTGATCGACAGAATAATAAATTTAATGACAAAGGTATTAAACTAATGAGGGAAAGATAGACGATATTGGTCGCAAAACCTCAATTATACCTCTGTGCAGACGACGACCTCAGGCGAGTCAATTTAAAGTGTTAATTATTTTCTTTTCCTCCCGTATGTGGAGAATTCATTGTATAGGGATGTTCCTTTTTAATGTCATAATTCTGAATAAATTAGTCTTCGTAACCCCCATTATATGATGCTTGTCATTTATAGTAGTGCTAAGCACTATCCAGTAGACAGTTGTACCCAGAGATCCTACTTTCATATTATATAAGGCTCCATCTTAATTATTTGATTTTTTCTTCTTGCGTACGTACCACCCCCATGGGCTCGAGTTGCCGAAGCCAGCACAGAAAGTAGGAGGGGAGCAGTTCGAAGCTCGTTAGGCAATTCGAGCCGCTCTTCACTATAGTCTCATCCGTAGTTGTTTACCAGGTTACGCGGAAGCATTCTCATGCGTGGGTGGTCCATTCGAGGCCCGGAAGGGTGTATACTTGGCGCCCAATGTGGCAGGCATTGTTCGTATTTTACGCTGGAGCATTTTAGTAATAGTTAGGCCGTTACGGGATAGATAGTGTGCTATGATGGAGTCAAACCGCCAGGTCCGTGCCACTATCTGATTACATTTGGTATCGAACGGGTTGGCAGTTATTTGAATTGGAGTACCCGCCACGTAACCGTACGAATGGAGACGTTAAGCACAGGTCCGAAGTGCTAAGAGTCATAATTATAGATTGGATACTGCAGTAGTTGTTCAGATTGTGTGATACTTGGCATGACTGTCAAGGTTTTCGTACGGGTGTGCGGAAGTCACAACTCGTGATATTAATTCACACCAGACGAGCCAGGAGAGGGAGTGACGTGAATAATAAATAGGATAGGAAAATTACAAGAACAACAAAATCATGTGTCCAGTTTAAGTGGGAATCCACATGAGTGTCGCTCATAAATTAAAATTGATCCCTAGGACAGACTATGAAGTTGACAGTTCATTGGGAGACAATGTTATGATTCTCTCAGTGTGAGGTTAGAACGGCCGGTAAAATTATTATTATTATTGTTATTATTGACGGGTGATATGATGAAATTTCCCATACAATGAATTGTAACGTTTATATGACAGGGGGCGTGACATAAGGCGTGTGTAGGCTCAGTTGGGATTGATTTGTTGAAATTTCAAGTAAAGATAGGTCACGCTGAAATTCATACTAAATTTTACATGTATCTATGCTGTCTGTCGATCACCGGTGGTCAAATTTCTGCCCACGGAAGATCCGCTTTCTCCAAGATTGAATCTAATATGGATACACAGGCCATGAGGGAGATGATGCGCCAATTGTTCTCAGAACGCGAGGAAAATGCAAAGAAGGGAACTTTTAAAAGAACAATTAGAGAGGCTGATGGAACGTGCGGATAAGCAGGCAACAGACATTAAAGCGCAATTCGAGAAGCAGGGGGAACATTTAAAAGAACAATTAGACAAGCAGGCAGAGCTTTACCAGCCTCAGGCGGCTATGAATAAGGCTTCGTTAGACAAGCTCGCAGAGGATATGAGATTAGGTCGTGAACGTAGCGACGAAAACGCCGCGAGATTGGAGGCAAAGATGACCGAGACGTTAGTGGGGAAGTTAGAGGACGTCATCCAGCAATTAAAGCAAGTGGAGATTAGGGTGACAAATACGGTCGACCTGACGGACACCAGAGTAAGCGCGTGCGAGGAAGAGATGGAGAAGGTGAGCACCCGTGAAGAGGATGTTGCAAGAACGTGTAGGATGCCAAGGCGGAAGTCCGAGAACTAAGGACACAGACGACGGAGTCCCTCGACAAGGTGGTGAATGAACTCAGTGAGCGCCTGGCTCAAGTGCAGGATATTGCGGCAACCAAGCTCAAGGATGTCCAGACTCAGGCCCATGGGGAAGTCATGGAGCTTCGGAAGGAAGTGACCGAAGAGATGAAAGCGGGACAAGAAGAAATCCGAGGGAAGATCCAAGGCCTGAACCGGCAAGTGGAAGAGTTGGGCAATAAGACTCACAAGGCTGCCGTCCAAGTAGAGGTCCACACTGAGCTTATCAAGGAGATCCGAGAGGAGGTCGAGTTGTTAAAGTTCCAAGAGGCGAGAGGTGAGATCGTGATGCGATCGATCCTCAGGAAGCAGGAGAGCGTTGACAGAGAGAGTCCGCCCAGTAGTATGGGCCATGAGGCGAAAGCTGACATTTCGCAGGGAAATGAAAATGGACCATTGCACAACGCACCTCGGGTAAGGTCGATCCCGCAAGAGAGTGGAGCACTTCCCGTATATAATCTCATTCGGATGACGAATGACGAGCCGAACAAGTTCGGGTCTACACCCATCTCACCCCGAAAGGTTTCCTTGCTGAGGCAGACCAATACTTTATTTATCACCGAGCTCCAGCAGACCGGAAACTCAGAGCAGTCGAACGATACCTAATGGATCAGCCTTTGGTCTGGTACCGGGCGTTCAAATATTGTTTCGATGGGTATGAGGAGTTCCGGCGATGCTTCCTCGAAAAATATTGGGGGATTGAGACGCAGCAGTATTTAAGACTGGAATTGTATTCGCGAAGGTACTCTGGCGCAAGGCAGACCCGTTTCTGCGAGTACTTCGTGGGCCAGTTGTTAAAGTGTAAGGAATTGGATAGTTCTCCCTCAGAGTTGGAATTGATTTCCGCCACCGGCAAACAGCTCCCACCGGAAGTGCAGAAAGTGCTCATAGCGGCTAATGTCCGAAATGCGGTCGATGCTGAATAAATAATGAGGCAGCTCGATCATACGAGTGGATTACAGTCTCGACAGCGTCATAGCGAGGCGGTCCACATTGTCGAGTTAGCCAAGATGAAAGCCTACCTAAAAGGAATAGTCAGGGGACCAGTACGAATGAAGTTCGGGAGATGTATCAATCGAGAATCATAAATGATAGGGGACCTCAGACATGGAATGGACCGAAACGGGAATACCAGGAAGGCTGGAACGCCCGCGATCCAGGATCCCGGGAGCGGATGTATCAGAAGCCAAGATTCCGATATCACCAGTATGGACAGCGGAGGAGACCTTACCAGAACTGGGCACCAAGCGGACAACGGCCAGCAGGGCAGCGACCAGGAAGGAGAGAAGAATACATACGGGATCGCAGGAATGAGTCTCGACAGTATGTCGAACAACTGCGGAACACGCCGCCCGGGATTGACAAGTGGCAAAGACTCATACAGGATATGGCCGCTACGGGACTATGCGAAGGGGCAGAAAGCCTACAACTGCAGGCCCACAGGAAAGAAGGGCGTGGAAGAGAATTGAACCCCCAGGCTCCGGAGTATGCCAGTAGCTCTGGGATGCAAAAAAATTGCTTAACCAGTGAGGAGATAGCCTGCGGTTCGGGGAGCAACCATTCTTTCGAGTCGCAGTGGACGTCAGTTACCACAGCTGCGTGGGTGATCCAACCCGAGGATTTGATCGAGGATACACACCGACAGAATAAGAGGATTATCAGGGAGTTACCGGTTGTGTACATCAGAGCTCATGGATTTCGCGTACGTTCACTTGTATACACGGGAGCCAGCGTAAGCGTCGTCTCTCGAACGCTCATACGGGAAATACAATCTAAGGAGCAGATCCAACTGTTACCGGTCTCCAACATGAAGGTACGAGGAATCATCCCAGATCGCACCAGAGTGTGCAAGGCTCAGGTGCATTTAGATTTACAGATCGGAGAGGCCGTGACTTCACATCCATTTATCATCCTCGGGAAGATGGAATACAACATTATATTAGGCGCCGACTTCTGGAGGGACTACAAGGCAGTTATCGACATGCACCGCAATGAGATCAGAATAGAGATCAACATGCATTCGGAAGGAGTGAAACTAAATGAAAATGGAGATTGCGTAGTTGATGAGAGGATCTGGACTAGTAAAGTTACCTACAACGAGGAAGTTCGTCCTGAGCAAATTCTGAATGGGAAATGTCAGGAAGAAGAGATAATAATGGGATTCGAGAGAATGGTTGCAAACCTGGAGCAGGAGGAGGAAGAACCGACATTTGAGCAGGCAGTGCTATCGAAAGTTAATAAAGCCATGATAAGTGAAGAGGGAAGAACTAGACTGAAAGAAATCTTGGAACGCAACCGAGATGCATTTGGATCACAACCGAGGAAAATTCCGATTTTCAAATACAATTTCGTCGTCACTAGTTGGGAACCTTTTCGACGGAATCCCGAGAAACATTATGCCAAGGTCCGACCTATCAAATAAGATATGGAAGAGAACCAGTTAATTTCCAAAGCTCCAACGCCATATTAAACACTTTAGTCATCGTGGAGAAGACGAATGGGTCGCTGAGAGTGTGCCTAGACGCACGGGTCATTAACGAGCGTTTGGTACCAGAATACGATAGGGCACCAAACATTAAGGATATTCTGAAGAAATTTAGCCATAAAAATTATTTCTCTGGGGCAGACTTGAGATCGTCCTACCACCACATTGAGTTTTTAGGGGAATCCAAGGTACTGGCGGGATTCATTTTCGACGGACAGACGTACGTCCACAAACGCTTGGCGTGTGGGGTCAAGAACGCAGGATCCGCCTTGATAAGGGCACTTGATAAGAATCTGAGCGAGCTGGTGAAGGACATCACAGTGCGTTATGTGGATGACATTCTGATTGCGAGCGAGACTCTGGAGAAGCATTTGGAACACCTGAACATGTTATTAGCAGAGTTGAACAAAAACAACTTCAAAATTAATTTGGATAAGTCGAATTTTTGCCAGAAAAGCATTTTGTTCCTGGGACACGTCATAGATTCGGAGGGCGTCGCTCCGAACCCCGTAAAAATTCAGGCTATTCAAAATTTCTCCAAACCAACGCGAGTCAAGCACATTAGGCAGTTTTGGGGAATCTGCGGGGTTTTCGCCGATCATTGCCCCCTTACAGCGGGACGGTCGCTCCTCTTCAGGACCTTCTGAAGAAGAATAATAGATGGACATAGGATTCGACCTGTGAAGAAGCTTTCCAAAGGACGAAGGAATTACTTGCCAACAGCATCAAGCTTGTGTACCCAGACTTTTCGAGCAGATTCGTGGTCCAAACCGACGCATCCATGAGAGGCGTAGGTGCGGTATTGTACCAGGAGACGCCGCATCAGGGAAAATGCAGGAACTACATCGCATTCATGAGTCGTAGACTTCGGGTTCATGAAAGCCGGTATACCGTCACGGAATTGGAGATGTTGGCCATTGTTACAGCCCTCAGTCACTGGAGGAAGTACATATACGGATTCCCAGTCGTGCTGCGAACAGACCATAAAGCTTTGACTTTTGCTTTGAAGTAAATCGCTGGACGTTATCCATTCAACAATTCGACTTGGAAATCGAGCATTGTGCAGGAAAGGACAACGTGATTGCTGGCGCGTTAAGCCGAAATCCCGAATCGGAAGCCCAAGTTATTCATCACATCGAGTTGAGCGAGGGTGACCGTGAAACGTTGGACAGGCTGCAGCGCATCGGCGAAGAGCAAGGAAATTGGCCCGCGACCAGACAGTTGATCGATTTCTTCAAGAAGAGGATACCAGCAGGAACACCTGAATACCAGGAGGGTGAGAGACAGGCATCCAAATATAACTATTTCAACGGGATCCTTCACCAGTTCATAGATTAAGACCATACGAAATACCGTATTGTTGTTGCACCCGTGCTTCAAGTGGAACTGATTTGGCTCGCTCATCATTCCATCGGTCATGCGGGGATCGATAAAGTTACCTCAGCACTCCAGGAGAATTCTTTTCAATCCCGTTAAGTGCCTTTTCCGAAAACAAAAAAAACATGTTCCTGTATTTTTAAAAGACTTTCCAAATACCAAGTTTCACGTCTGTAACATGTCAAGTTTTTAAGATACTGTAGATATACTGGTGCTCATTTTAAAAATTTACCCACTTTTTCATTTCTTTTCACTCCCTTAAGTGGATTTTCCGAAAACAACAAGATACGTCTTTCTTTATTTTTAAAGATTATTCCAAATACCAGTTTTCACGTGTGTAACATCTTCAGTCTTTGATACATTTTTCACTTCTTTTCACACCTGTCACCCCCCTCCTTTAAATAGACTTTTCGAAAACAATACATACTGTGCGTGTTTCTTCAAATCTGTAACACCTTCAGTTTCTGATATATCTGTATCCTTATCAAAAATTTCAACTCCTTTTTCACCCAAACCCCCAAATTTATTTTCCTCCAAAAATGCATGTTTATTTATTTTTAAAGGAGATTTCAAATACCAATTTTTACGTCTGTAACATTTATAGTATTTTAGATATAATTATCCTCATACAAATAATTAAACTAATTTTTTCAATTCTTTCACCCCCACTTAAGTAATTTTCCGAAAACAAAAGAATAAGTGTTTCTTAAGTAGATTCCAAATACCAATTTTCACGTCTATAACATTTTTCATTTTTGAGATATAAGTACCCTCCTACAAAGTATTCAACTATTTTTTTAATTCATTCACACACACACCCAAAGTAGATTTCCAAAACAAAGGATACGTGTTATCTTTACTTTGAATGAAGATTCAAATAAAATGTTCATGTCTCTAACATCTTCAGTTTTTGAGATACTGTATAAGTACCAGCATGAGAAGAATTCAACTCCTTTTTCACCCTACTCCCACCCCATAAGTTGATTTCACAATCCCCTCCCCCAAATGCGCGTTTCTTTATTTTTAAGGAAGATTCAAAATACCAATTTTCACGTCTGCAACCTTCAGTTTATGAGATAAGAATTCCATTTTTCATTTCCTTTCACCCTCCCTCCTTAAGTGAATTTTCCAAAAACAAGAAAATACGCGTTTCTTTATTTATAAAGGGACTTCCAAATACCATTTATCATGACTATAACATATTCAGTTTTTGAGATACATATATCCTCATAAAAACAAAACCTCACCCCTCCCCAAGTTGATTTTCCCCAAATATGCGTGTTCCATTGGTTTTAAAGGAAATTCCAAATTCCAATTTTCACGTCTGCAGCATATTTAGTCTTTTAAATATTACTATCCTCATACAAATAATTCAACTAATGTTTCAATTCTTTCACTTCCCCCCCCCCACAAGTGGATTTTCCTGGAAAAAGTGCGTATTGCTTTATTTTTAAAGGAGACTCCAAATACAAATTTTTTCACCTCTGCAACGTCTTCTGTTTTTGAGATATTTCTTCTTCTTCTTCGTTTTGCCTCATGACTGAGGCGTCGTGACTATCATAATATTCAGCCCTCTAGCCGATGAACCATACTCCGCCATTCTTCCCTATCTAAAGCTTTCAATGTGGTTACTCTGAGAGAACACTGTAAGGGGCCATTTACCATGTCAATCCATCGCGTTGGTATTCGTCCTCGTTGTCTGGTTCCCTGGACTTTGCCCTCAACAATCAGCTTTTGTAGACTACCATCTCGGCGCATTATATGTCCAAAGTAGCGTACAATTCGTTGAGAGACCTTACACGATAGACGAACTTTTATCTGAAGTTGGTTCAGGATTGATGTGTTCGTGCGATGAGCTGTCCAAGGAATCCTTAACATTTTCCTCCAGCACCACATTTCAAAGCTTTCTATCCGTTCACGATCACGTTTGAGGATGGTCCACGTCTCTGCGCCATACAAGAAGACTGAGAAGACTAGAGATTCAACGAGCTTCTTTTTTGTCTTAATGGTGATGTTGTTATCTTTCCAGATCTTCCGCAGACGGATCATTGCTACCTTTGCTATTTCAATTCTGCGCTTTATTTCATCTTTGGAACCCCTTTTCAGTCCTTTTTACCCCCCCCCATTTAAGTGGTTTTGCCGGAAACAAAAAAATACATTTCTTTATTTTTAAATCGATTAAAAATACCAATTTTCACATCTGTAACGATTAAGTTCATTAGATGTTCTGTAGATATTCTCATTTTTTAAAATTCACCCCCTTTTTCAGTTCCCCTTACGTGGATTTTCCAAAAATAAATTATCTATATTTCTTTACTTTCCAAATGCCAATTTTTACGTCTATAACAATTACTGTACAATGTACTGTAGATATAGTCTTTTTTTAATTCACCCCCTTTGTAACTCCTGTTCACCCCGCCCCCAAATTAATTGGATTTTCCGGAAACAAAAAATACATGTTTCTTTATTTTTAAAGGAGATTCCAAATACCAATTGTCATGTCTGTAACATCTTCAGTTTTTGAGATATAAATATCCTCATAAAAGGTATTCAACCGCTTTTTCACCTTTTGTCACCCCCGTTAAAGGAATTTTCCGTGTTTTTATATTTTAAAAGGAGATTCTAAATACCAATTTTTAGTCTGTAAACTTTTAAATTTTTGAGATATAGATATGCTCATTTAAACACTTCACCCCTCACTTAGCGACGGAATATCCAGAAATCTTCCCTTAGTGAGCACCTACACTCTGATATAAATATATCCCCAAAATTTCATTTCTTTGTGTCCAGTAGTTTTGGCTCAGCAATGATGAATCAGTCAGTCAGGACATGTTATTTTATATAAAGAGATTATTTATTTTATATTTGTATTTAACTTATAATATAACACTGTGTACTAGCCATATATATAAATAAATAAACAGTCTGCCATGACCACGTTGACATAGGCCAAACTGCTTACTATAATACTTCCAACCAGCTAAAATTCTGCCTGCCTTTCAGTAATTTGTACATTGTATACTATGAACAACAAAGATGAAAGATTACAGTTTTGTCGAAACTCTCTAGCTACTTTTAGCCAAGGACTAATTCATCCATCAATTCTCTTTGGGAAGCACGCGGCTTGATCACATCAGGAATGAAGACATTCGGGAATTCGAAGTCGACCCGTTGCGGGGTAAGGTGCGAGAGGCAAGATTGCGGTGGTATGAGCACGTGGCCGCAGCTGATCCAACATCCATTACGCAGCAAGCTATGGACGGAGACCAAGAGGAAGGCCAAGAAAACGTTGGATGGACTGTTCGCGTGAGGATATGCGGCACGTGGGCGCATGACCTGCTGATGCCATCGACCGGATGAAGTGGAAGGCCCAATGTAGACTTATGGCGGGCCCCACATCTTGATGGAAAAACGCCCAGGTTGAGAAGAACTGCATTTAAGAGAACAGTTGAATAAAAGGCAACACGGTGACATTTCATCTGTGTTTGCTGAGAACAGGGACTAGTTTGAAAGAAACAGAGATCAAAAAATTGGTAATTAAAATATACAATTTAATATTGCCGGGCTGAGTGGCTCAGACGTTTGAGGCACTGGCCTTCTCACCCCAACTTGGCAGGTTCGATCCTGGCTCAGTCCGGTGGTATTTGAAGGGGCTCAAGTACGTCAGCCTCGTGTCGGTAGATTTAATGGCACGTTCCGGCGGGACTAAATTCCGGCACCTTGGCGTCTCCGAAAACCGTAAAAGTAGTTAGTGGAACGTAAAGCCAATAGCATTATTGTTATTAAATATAATATTTCCTACAGAGACAGTACAAACATTTTTCTGAAAGAACTTGTATCCTATTTATCCATAAGTGTCTCAGTTTGAATTGTTCAATTTCTATCTTTATACCAGGTGTAACGAAATGCAGCACTTACATTTCAAAGGATAATGTAAGAGGCTGCCTGTCCGAGGCGGGGTTTTTTTTAAATATGTATTTTTTTATTGTCAACATAGTATATTACAATACCTTTAATTCAAATTACAATATACTTCAAAAGAGAAGATTGCTAGACAATAAACGCACACCTCTTGTGAGTCAATGACTAACTGGAGTATTCTATGCCAGCGAAAACACAATATACAATAAGTGAATAAAGGAGCGAGAATTTACATCAGATGCACAGTCCTTGCCGACAATCACACACACCAACCAACAATTGTCACAGTAAAAGGAGCTAGGGAAGTAAGAAATAACACACGCTAAACCATAGAACTGGTGCACCACTGTGTGAGTTCGCGTAGTAAAATAACACTCTGGTGACCGAGAGAGAAGTTTTAGTAGTTACACTAGTCACACAGTTACATTGTTAGATGACTGCTACAAGTTTATTAATAAAGTACCCAATATAGAGCTTCTTCTGAGGGGACGCGAGGGCTTTGTAGACACTAACACTGATGTCGGCGAAGAGCTCTTGTTTGGTGTAGGGTCTTTTGGCTTGTAACACACAATGTACATAAGTGCCTAAGAGGAGCACTACAGTATTATTTAGCTGAACCGGTCGCAAGCTAAAGGTAGGTCGAATTGTCCACTCAGAGGCAATATAAATCTTGGGCTGATTTATGATAGAATGTAGTTTCACCTTAAATTCACTCCACACTTGTTGGGTGACGTCACATTCCGTCAGTCTATGTTGGATTGTATCCCTAGGAGCTCGGCAAAATCCACAGGTGGCGTTGTCCTGCATATGGATGCGATGGAGGTTGCTATTTGTAGGAATGATATCATGAACTACCTTATACCACGTATCACATATTATTTGAGGGAGAATGCGATTTGAGATGTTCCGCCAGACTCTGTACCAGTTTATTAACATCGCTGTCCGAAGGCGGTAAAGGTGTACTCGGTTCACCAAGAAAGACGTGGGTTCGATTGCTCGTCAGGAAGTCGAAACATTTAAGAAATGAGATTTCCGCTTCCGGAGGTGTAGCCTAAATGGCCCTGAGGTTCACGCAACTTAAACTAAAAATGAGTACTAGGTTACTTTCTAGGGACAAAGGTGGCCGGGCGTAGGGCTAACCGCTCTACCCCACTAAGTGCCAAGATTATATATAGTGGAAGACTTTATCTTCCACCCCTCCAAGGGCCTTAATGGCCTGTACGAAAATTAACATGTTTTGCTTTATGAAAACAAAGATGCATAAATAACCATAGGTCGGGAATTTATAACAGAGGCATTTTCTGACCATTATATTTCAATGTAATAGCAATACTTTAGAAAAATAGATAAAAATGCGACCTCCGTTTGCAATACAAGCTCGTTCTTCCCGTTGGACTTTTTGTATGGAGCATGAGACTTAAATTGAATCGGAGGAAGAGTTCGTCGCTGGCTGCTTAGAGCTTCTTCTCTAAGGAATATGTCTGGAGTATTCGAACGTATGCGACAGTCAGTGGCACATCGTTGCAGAAAGAACAAGAGTTTATCAAGAGAGGACAGCTAGAGAACGTGAAAGGGGCAAATCTAGGACAAGAAAGTGGAAACAGTGTCAGAGATAGAATGCGACCGCGTGGTTGCCATGAAAATCTGTCAAGTTCCGAGTCACTGGCGAGATTTTATATTTTCTCTCTTTGTATATTATCACAGCAGTCTGGCTCCTGGGCTGAATGGTCAGCGTACAGGTCTTTAGAGGGGCCCAGGATCGATTCCCGGCCGGGCCAGGTGTATTAACTGTGTATGGTTAATTCCTATGACCTGGGGACTGGGTGTTTGTATTCGTCTTAATACCTTATCTTCATCTAGATACAACACACCACTCCAGCAAACACCCACCGAGTTGGCTACGATGTTTTGAGTCACATAGCTGTGAGCTTAGCATTTGAGAGATAGTTGGTTTGAACCTCACTGTCGGCTGCCCTGAAGATGGTTTTCTGTGGTTTCCAAATTTCACACTAAGCAAATGCTGTGGATGTACCTCAATTAGGGTCACTTCCTTCCCACTTCTAGCCCCTTCCTATCACACAGTCGCCTAAAAAGACATGTACCGAGCTCGATAGCTGCAGTCGCTTAAGTGCGGCCAGTATCCAGTATTCCGGAGATAGTAGGTTCGAACCCCACTGTCGGCAGCCCTGAAGATGGTTTTCCGTGGTTTCCCATTTTCACACCAGGCAAATGCTGGGGCTGTACCTTAATTAAGGCCACGGCCGCTTCCTTCCCACTCCTAGCCCTTTCCTGTCCCATCGTCGCCATAAGACCTATCTGTGTCGGTGCGACGTAAAAGCAACTAGCAAAAAAAAAAAAAAAAAAAAAAAGACATGTCTGTGTCGGTGCGACGTGAAACAAATAATAGCAAAAGAAAAAAAGAAACTACTACCAACCACCACAGAAACACGCAACAGTAAATGCGACCCCACATAGGGTTGACGTCAGGAAGGGCATCCGGCCGTAAAATTAGGTCAAATCCACATTAAGTGCTGACCCCAATAAATTGCGAAAAAGCCAGGAATAAGGAATAATAACAATAGAGTAAGAAGAAGATCTATTATCAAAATTAATTAAATCTTTGCATAATCAATTTCATTTATATTTCTGTCCATTTTCATTAGCAAGAAATGGATTTCGTTTCTGCAGTTGTTAATCCACTCCCATTGTTCCCCACAAAGCAAGCTACATGTTCATATACTGCGCTCACCACGCCACACCCTATTCTGTCAACCTCTCTTCCAGGAAGTCTCTTTAGAAATGGACGATTAATCTGATGCAAAGGGTGTGTGCATTATTGTTGAAATGGAGGAGATATTTCCGACATGAACTCGTTACTCTCTTTCTATCTGATAACCGTACAGTAATGTGATATAATAATAATAAACAAGATAGTAAACTGGTCTTTACAAATAAAATAAAATTGGCAGAAACTAGCCACGTATTTTTCACAGCTTTTAAATTGTCCACAACCTGCAGAGAGATTGCAGAAAATACAGCCAGAAAACACACTAGAAAACCACCAACATAAGAAGAAATTTATTCACACATCAAGAAACTTAAAAACAACACAGCATCAGGAAAGTACGGAATTATAACTGAACTTTTGGAAAATTTAGACGCATATTCACTCAAAGAAATTACACAAATAATTCAAAACTTTTGGCAAACTGAAAAGCTCCCGAATGACTGGAAGGTGACAAGAGAGCGATCTCTCTTGTATCTGCCACCTACAAAATGTTATCAGAACCCAACTTAGCTGACTATCAAGCAGGATTCAGACCAAATAGGTCATGTCCCGAACAAATTTTAACCTCAAAACCATACTCAAAATGCGAGCTCTCAGACAAAAACCCCGCGTATGCACATTTGTAGATTTCAAAAAGGTTTACGATTCAATCAACAGTCCCTCACTGTTCCGAATCTTACAAGAGAGGGGACAAGATCCTAAAACTCTAGAACTCATAAAATAAACACTAACTGGCATGAAATCTCAAGTGAAATTTATGGGGGAAATCTCAGAACTCTTCGACATTCAAACAGACGTGAGACAAGGTGATGGACTCTCTCCTGTTCTGTTCAACGTCGTCCTAGACAAGGTTATAGAAGAATGCGAGTTTTGTAAGCCAATCCGACTGAGCTTTGCCAATAACCTCTACATACCATACTTCGCGATACTGGCGATGAAATGAAATGGCGTATGGCTTTTAGTGCCGGGAGTGTCCGAGGACAAGTTCGATCCGCCAGATGCAGGTATTTTTATTTGACTCCCGTAGACGACCTACGCGTCGTGATTAGGATGAAATGATAATGAAGACGACACATACACCCAGCCCCCGTGCCAGCGAAATTAACCGATTATGGTTAAAATTCCCGACTCTGCCGGGAATCGAACCTGGGTCTCCTGTGACCAAACATCAGCACGCTAACCATTTAGCCATGGAGCCGAACATTGATCTGGTGATACTAACAGAGGATGAGGAGACTCAAAGAAAGTGCAGAAAAGGTGGGACTACAGATAACTTATAATTCCAGAAAACTAAATTTTTATGTTCAAAGACAGATATCAAGAGCATGAGAACAAAACATGATACAGCTGACAGGGTACTTACTTTAAAAGCCTCGGAGAATTTATCGAACTGACAGGTCTTTAAAGGATCTCACAACAATCCCGTCTCCATAAAATTTTTAAAAAAACATTAGGGTTAGTCCAAAACATCTACAACAAAAATCCATGGCAAGACATACAAAACTCCGGCATTACAACACAGTCATGAAACAAACAGTATTTTACGCAAGTGACGCACTGGCATTCGACAAAAGAAAAGAACTTGAAGTAATAAAGAAAAGAGAGGAAGATCATTACGCAAATCTTAGGAGCAAGATACACCCCAAGATGGTTACAAGTTAAAATCAATCAAAACAACAAAAAGTTCTCAAACATAGAAATTGACATTAGGAAAAGACGAATTAAATTCTTCGGTCATCTCACTAGATTACCAGAAAATCGATAGACAAAAAGGATAATATATTATGTAATCTCACTTAAGAACTCAACACCTTGGCTTAACGAATCATTAGACACAAAATAAACAATTGGGAAGCTGCAACAGAGCAACTACAACAAAAACAGTACAGACCAAAGTGGTCGGAGGAACGTAAACAAGCCTTCTCGATAAGAATGAAAGCTTATTGGAACAACAAGAAGAACCCACAGAAGAACTGATTGAGTTATTTGCTTAACGTCTTCCAATATTGGGAGAATTTACTACTACTACCACTACTACTACTACTACTACTACTACTACTACTACTACTACACTAATAATAATAATAATAATAATAATAATAATAATAATAATAATAATAATAATAATAATAATAATAATTACTACTATTACTAATAATTATTTTATATCATTTTTATATTATTTACTAGCTGATGTACCCGTGCTTCGCTACGGGATTCTCAGAAAGACTGTCTTTGTGGTTTTCCTAACTACAGTTAACTTAGGCCATTACAAAAACATCAGTAGGAATGTAGGGATTAAAAGCAATGTTATCATATAAAATAATCGCTCAAATTTAAAAAAAAAAACGCACATTTTCTCACCTTTAACGACCAGTACTACGGTGTCGATCTAAAAGTCCAAAGTTCCAGTGCTAGAATGACCAGGCCGCAGACAGCCGTGAACACTCCTCTGCTATTGTTCCGTTAAATATACACACTGCTCATTCCAATTAGTGCCTCAGTGTAGGGATTGAATAGCTCGAATGCTATGATGAACCAGTTTGTTACGTACCAGTAGTATCAGAAAATTTATGAACCAGAGGAACGGTATGCTTAAGAAGAAAGTTATCCAACTCCCCAGCTACTTCCCGCCAATATTCAGGCAGGCTGTTATACTCGGTACGACCGGGCGAGTTGGCCGTGCGGTTAAGGGCGCGCAGCTGTGAGTTTGAATCCGGGAGGTAGTGGGTTCGAAAACCACTGTCGACAGCCCTGAATATGGTTTTCCATGGTCTCCCATTTTCACACCAGGCAAATGCTGGAGCTGTACCGTAATTAACGCCAGGGCCGCTTCCTTTTAACTCCTAGCCCTTTCCTATCCCATCGTCGCCATAATACCTATCTGTGTCGGTGCGATGTAAAGCAAATACTTAGTATACAGCAGTAATTCAATCTATCGGACATGACTGGCAACAGAAGACATAAAGCACATCACAATAAACAATGGTCAGTGTAATGTTATTGTTGTTCAATGTTGTGAGCTTTCCGTATTGTAGGCCTTCACATTTAGTTTTCTTTCGACTCTGTGATATTAGGGCGTCTTACGAAATTATTTGTAGCGTAGACTGTAGTTCCTTATTCCCCGACTTTACATAACGATTTTCATTAGATTCTGTTTACCCATTTTCTCGTGACTTGGCTCTGATATGGACTTGGCAACAAAAATTCAAATTCATGAATATCTCTGTTAACATAGCCGGTACGGTAAAATGTATAAGACATAAATTATCGGAAATTTTATACTATATAAATTTATTAATGTAGTATTTGTCGATAGGACCACTAATAACACAAATATTTAAGAATTAAATTTTAGGCCTTCCCCTAAACTACCAATCCACTGAGCGTGAATAAAATTATTTATGACCTGAATTGTAGAGACTTATATCCTGACTTTCCATACCGATTTTTATTAAGATAGGACCACTAATAACATAACATTTGAGAATTTAAATTTAGGCCCTCTCCTAAACTACCATTTCTATCAACGTAAATAAGATTATTTATGACCTAGATTGTAGCGACTTATTTCCCGACTTTGCATACCGAGTTTCATTACGATAGGCCCATTAACAACATAAATACTTGAGAATTAAATTTTAGGACTTCCCCTAAACTACCATTTTTCTCAGCGTGAATAAGGTTACTTATAGCCTAGATTATAGCGACTTATTCCCAGACGCTACATGCCGATTTTCATTACATTCTCTTCAGCCGTTTTCTCGTGATGCGTGTACATACACACATACATACATATATAAACAGACAGACAGACAGACAGACAGACAAACAGACAGACAGACAGACAGAAATTACGGAAAATTAAAAAGTGCATTTCCTTGCTACTATGGACACGACCGATACAGAAATACCATCCTTTTTAAATTCTGAGCAATGTACAGACAAAACTCTTATTTTACCGAGCTCGATAGCTGCAGTCGCTTAAGTGCGGGCAGTATCCAGTATTCGGGAGATAGTAGGTTCGAACCCCACTGTCGGCAGCCCTGAAAATGGTTTTCCGTGGTTTCCCATTTTCACACCAGGCAAATGCTGGGGCTGTACCTTAATTAACGCCAGGGCCGCTTCCTTCCAACTCCTAGCCCTTCCCTGTCCTATCGTCGCCATAAGACCTATCTGTGTCGGTGCGACGTAAAGCAACTAGCAAAAAAAAATAACCTCTTATTTTATATATATATAGATTTTGTGTTTTTATTATTATTATTGTTACGGAGTTTTCCGTGGTAGGTAGAGGTGAAAGAAGGTGCGGGTGTGAATAGGTCTCCAGCTACGAAAGCAAAATTAATTTAAAATTTAACAAGGTTATATTTTCTTTTCAAAACCAAAGAAATAACAAGCATGGCAGGTACAAAGTAGCAAATCAAAAAGGGTAGTTACAATATTTACAGGAATTGGGCTTCGCGCCCTGATTTTACACTGCTTGGGCAATCAGCTCAGTTTTACCCCAAACACGAGTTTTAACAGAGGGGCAGAAAACCCCATTCATACCTAGGAGCCCTTGCTCCAAATTACACCGAAAAGCCTCCACGAGGCATACAACACTCAATTTTCAAAAGAGCCACTCGCTCTCAAAATTTAAGCCTCTCCCAGGCCACACCAAACTCCACCTTCAAGTTGTCCTCACTGGACATAGACACAGGGGTAAAATACCCAACCTACTGAGGTCTATTAAATAAAAATGGGCAATTACATGACCTCTAAAATAACAATTTGAGAGGAGGCGATCTTGCACTCCTAATACACTTGTTTTTAAAACCCTAATCTGGCTCTAGGCCACTAATGCAAGGGCTAATCCCATACTACCGAGGTGACTTTAGAAAAGAGCAATTTGTTTTACCTTAACGAAGAATAGGTTGAGAAAATAAGTTCACCTCAAGACAATGTGAGTGGGAGCTCGAGAGGGTTAGCACTCTCTATCCCAATATGCAGCTTAAAAGAGAACAGAAGAAAAGATCGTTACATTTTAGGAAAAGGTTACATGGAGGAACGCTTCGCACCCGCCCCGAGAGTTAAACTGCTGAGCTAGCAAAGAAAGAATTTATTAATCGGCCATTACCTTATTGATGACCGCTGCCGAGGAAAGAGGCGCTTCCCGCCTCCTGCTATGTACTTTATACACTGAAAGATGGAACAGAAGTGGCCCGGAGACCCTAAAATCAGCAGTTTAAATACTCTCGCAGAAGGTTCTAGGCGTTAGGGGAATGAAAACACCCTCCCGCGATGATTTTATTGGTAGATCAATAAACCCCCTACACAATACTAAGAAGAAACACATAATTGGTGGAAAATTAATTCAAGAAATTCGGGATAGGCTAGATTTAAAACAAGGGGAAAGAAGGGGTTAATATTGCCAACTTAACCAAAGACTGAAAAAAAATTTAGCAAAGAACAAACATTTGAAATAAAAATTTCTCCAACAAAATAGTTCTTTGACTCCGCACTAGGTTGCACTATTGTTGATCTTCAGTAGTGTCCTCTAGAAGAGAAAGTTCACACTTCTTACTTCAAGCGAAACAAAACCACATCAAAAATGACACAGTTCAAAAACTCAAAATTTTCCACGTGGTGACATCTTCTGAGAAAGTAGAGAATTAATAGCGTAGATAAAGTTCAGACTTCCTCCAGCAGAGGAGTTTCAACTGGCGCACATTTTAAATTAGCGGAGTGGAGGTTGCATTGTTGGATGCGCTTGAGAACGGTTGGCTGTTGAGAGAGCTCTTGCATTATTGTAGTGATAAAGTAGTGAAAACCTATTGAAATAGCTAAATTTTGTGTATATCTGATTCATTTAGTGCTGTTTATATAGTGGTGTTTAGTGCTTGTTGGTAGAAATTGGGAGTAGTGACATTTATTTAAATTTTGTAACAAGTAATTCAGTTGGTCTTCAGTAAATTACGTTTTCTAGGTTAACTAGGCTAGCTAGGTGTACCTTGTTTCGATTTTAGGTTTAGGAAATACTTTAGGTAATAATATTAACTTTAAAAATATTTGTAAATATCTGTAGGTTCGTTGGTTATACTTACAAAGGTAGGTTATCATAAGGAATAGTACCGTAACTTCTGCAGCAACTTCTCCGGTATTTCGTATAGATATCCGTTCAAACTATCGCGAAGGTAATAATTTACTACATAAAAAAAAAACCACGATACGCCTGTAAAACTCCATTTAAAAAGAAGTTAAAGAGATTACACGGTAATAGTTAACAGTCGTCGTATTGTTATTGATTATTGTCGGTCCTCATATTCAAATATTGCATTGTTGGCTAAGTTGTGAACAAAGGGTGTAGTGTAGTCAAGTAAATATAAATAAAAATCAGCTGATCTTGTATTCCATTCATTGGTACTTCTAAGTAGGTAGTTAAAGTATCCGTAATTTATATTTCGCTCCCTCGATCTTTCAGTATTTATGAGCGGTTAGCTAATAATAATAAAGTTCATATATCCCAGTAATTGCAGTTCAAGTCCCTGGAGTAGTAGTAGTAGTAGTAGTTTCGATAGAAATATTTGAGAAATTACTGTAGACAACCTCGTATTTTTCAGTAGGCCTAATTAAGGACACTTTTATTCTCCGTCCCGTGGAGTAGGGAAAATAATAGTAATCCACCAGCTGTAACAATCACATAACCACATTTCAGTAGAATTGTAGTGAAGATAAGGTATAATATATTAGATAGTATCTTGCCAGTTATATTCGTGTTTTTCTTCGTGTACGGCAATCTTTTCGATACTTAAGCATTTAACCAAACGCAGGGTAGTGTAGTGTAGATACATTGTAGTATAGATACAGTACATTTAGATAGTGGCGTATCTTGCCTGCTATATTCGTGTGTTATTTTTCGTGTGTATCTATTAGACCGTAATACTAATAATAATTTGTCTAAGCATTTAGCTTCGTTGGTAATCTTTGAGTACAGTAGTTCTTGCAAATTTCATTTCTGTTGTGCTTAGTTTAGTGACATACGGTACGGTTCCATAATTAGGATACGTCTGAAAGTAGTTTAACATTACTGTAGTGTACTGTACAGTAGTATACGAGTAATATCCTATTAGAATTTAGTGTGATTATTTTATTATTGTAAAATATTTGTGTAGTACTGGTGTAAGAGTGGTATACGTAGAAACTCGTACTAAAATACTGTTGTTGTAATTAGAATAGGCTTAATTGCAGTTTGGAATTGTGTAGTTCTTGTGTAGGCTATTACCTTCGATATTCAGTAATTAACAGCAGTTTTTATCCTGTCAGGGGTTGTAGGATAAAAAAATAGAGCACGACTAAGTAGTATTGTAGTGTAGTCGTATATTAATTACCTTATTGTTGTGTACTATCCCAGACAATATATCCCTCCGTTCATTTATTTTTTGCAAATAAGTTATTTTATTTTTAATTTCATTTTTCCCCCCGTAAAGAATGGCTAAGGAGCGCGAGTGTAGTTTCTGTGGGTGTGGCGAGGCATTGAGGGGTATGAGGGAGGAGTTGGAAAGTTTGAGGGAGATAATTAGGATTCTCACAGAAGACAGGAAGGAAGATAGGACTCCCTCAAACAACGTACAGGTTACAGTAGGTGTACAAGAGGGAGGGGAAGGAAAGGGAGGAGTTGTAGAAGACAGGTGGTCTAATGTTCTAAGGGGAAGGAGATTGCAGGCTAAGAGCTCTATTCAGGATCAGAATTCAGGACAGGTGTCTGTGCAAAATCGGTACGAGTCACTCCAGGTAGAACAACAGAGGGAAGATGAGGGACAGGGAACTGTTGCTGAGATGTGTGGGAGTAGGAGGAAGGGAAAAGGTAGGAAAGGAAAATGTAGAGTAGGTGATAGGAAAAGACAGGTGGAACAGGGTCATGGGAAGGAGAAAAGGGAGGAGGAAGTAGCTTCTGCAGTTATCAGGAAAGATAGGGCTGACCAGGAGGGGAGGGGATCAAACGAGGTGGGTAGGGTTGAGGCTCTGGTCATGGGAGATTCCATCGTTAGACACGTGGGGAAAGTGTGTGGAGGAAACGGTACCAGGGTAGAGTGTTATCCAGGAATTAGGTTGAGGCAGATGTTGAGGAAAGTAGAAGAGAGGGAGGAGGGGAAGGAGAAGGTGGTAGTGTTTCACGTTGGTACCAACAACGTAAGGCAAGCTGATATAAGTACCAACATAGTTGGAGATGTGTGGGATCTGGTAAATGCAGCACGGGTGAAGTTTAAGAAAGCGGAGATTGTTATTAGTGGAATACTGTGTAGAAGGGATACTGACTGGAGGGTGATTGGGGATTTAAATGAGACTATGGAGTGGGTATGTGGGAAACTGGGAGTGAAATTTCTAGATCCGAATGGGTGGGTAGGAGATAGGGATCTGCGCGCAGATGGCCTTCATTTAAACCGCAGTGGTACGTATAAGTTAGGAAATTTGTTTGGAAGGGTAATAGGGAGGTACATTCAGGGAAACGGGATGGCCTAGGGAGCGGTGATAAGGGAACAGGGAACTGGAAATCAAGTAGGGATGACATAAAATTGTTAGTGTTGAACTGTAGAAGTATTGTAAGGAAAGGAATAGAATTAAGTAATTTAATAGATATATATTCACCAGATATTGTAATAGGAGTTGAATCATGGCTGAGAAATGATATAATGGATGCAGAAATTTTCTCACGGCACTGGAGTGTGTATCGTAGAGATAGGATAGGAAGGGTGGGAGGCGGAGTGTTCATTCTGGTGAAAGAAGAATTTGTAAGCTACGAAAAAGTTAAAGATGAGACACATGAAATTCTAGGTGTAAGGCTCATTTCTAAAGATAATAGGCAACTTGATATATTTGGAGTGTACAGATCGGGAAAGGGTAGCACTGACGTGGATTCAGAATTATTTGATAGGATAGTCAGCTATGTGGGAAACGACATGGAAAGAAATGTGATTGTAGCGGGAGATCTGAATTTGCCAGATGTCAATTGGGAAGGAAATGCGAACGACAGAAAGCATGACCAACAAATGGCAAATAAGTTAATATGGGAAGGACAGCTGATTCAGAAAGTGATGGAACCAACCAGAGGGAAAAATATCCTGGATGTCGTGCTGATAAAACCAGATGAGCTCTATAGGGAAACTGAAGTAATAGATGGTATTAGTGATCATGAAGCTGTTTTTGTGGTAGTTAAAAATAAATGTGATAGAAAGGAAGGTCTTAAAAGTAGGACTGTTAGGCAGTACCACATGGCTGATAAAGCAGGCATGAGGCAGTTTCTAAAAAGTAGCTATGATCGGTGGAAAACGGTAAATAAAAATGTAAACAGACTCTGGAATGGGTTTAAAGAAATTGTTGAGGAATGCGAAAACAGGTTTGTACCATTAAGGGTGGTAAGGAATCGTAAAGACCCACCTTATTATAATAGAGAAATAAAGAGACTAAGAAGGAGGTGCAGACTGGAAAGAAATAGAGTTAGAAATGGCTGTGGAAGTAAGGAGAAATTGAAGGAACTTACTAGAAAATTGAATCTAGCAAAGAAGGCAGCTAAGGATAATATGATGGCAAGCATAATTGGCAGTCATACGAATTTTAGTGAAAAATGGAAGGGTATGTATAGGTATTTTAAGGCAGAAACAGGTTCCAAGAAGGACATTCCAGGAATAATTAATGAACAAGGGGAGTGTGTATGTGAGGATCTTCAAAAGGCAGAAGTATTCAGTCAGCAGTATGTAAAGATTGTTGGTTACAAGGATAATGTCGAGATAGAGGAGGAGACTAAGGCCAAAGAAGTAATAAAATTTACATATGATAACAATGACATTTACAATAAGATACAAAAGTTAAAAACTAGAAAAGCGACTGGAATTGATCAGATTTCTGGGGATATACTAAAGACAATGGGTTGGGATATAGTACCATATCTGAAGTACTTATTTGATTATTGTTTGGTCGGAGGAGCTATACCAGAAGAATGGAGAGTTGCTATAGTTGCCCCTGTGTATAAAGGAAAGGGTGATAGACATAAAGCTGAAAATTACAGGCCAGTAAGTTTGACATGCATTGTATGTAAGCTTTGGGAAGGCATTCTTTCTGATTATATTAGACATGTTTGTGAAATTAATAACTGGTTCGATAGAAGGCAATTCGGTTTTAGGAAAGGTTATTCCACTGAAGCTCAACTTGTAGGATTCCAGCAAGATATAGCAGATATCTTGGATTCTGGAGGTCAAATGGACTGTATCACGATTGACCTGTCTAAAGCATTTGATAGGGTGGATCATGGGAGACTACTGGCAAAAATGAGTGCAATTGGACTAGACAAAAGAGTGACTGAATGGGTTGCTATATTTCTAGAAAATAGATCTCAGAGAATTAGAGTAGGTGAAGCTTTATCTGACCCTGTAATAATTAAGAGGGGAATTCCTCAAGGCAGTATTATCGGACCTTTATGTTTTCTTATATATATAAATGATATGAGTAAAGGAGTGGAATCGGAGGTAAGGCTTTTTGCGGATGATGTTATTCTCTATAGAGTGATAAATAAGTTACAAGATTGTGAGCAACTGCAACGTGACCTCGAAAATGTTGTGAGATGGACAGCAGGCAATGGTATGTTGATAAACGGGGTTAAAAGTCAGGTTGTGAGTTTTACAAGTAGGAAAAGTCCTCTCAATTTTAATTACTGCGTTGATGGGGTGAAAGTTCCTTTTGGGGATCATTGTAAGTATCTAGGTGTTAATATAAGGAAAGATCTTCATTGGGGTAATCACATAAATGGGATTGTAAATAAAGGGTACAGATCTCTGCACATGGTTATGAGGGTGTTTAGGGGTTGTAGTAAGGATGTAAAGGAGAGGGCATATAAGTCTCTGGTAAGACCCCAACTAGAGTATGGTTCCAGTGTATGGGACCCTTACCAGGATTACCTGATTCAAGAACTGGAAAAAATCCAAAGAAAAGCAGCTCGATTTGTTCTGGGCGATTTCCGACAAAAGAGTAGCGTTACAAAAATGTTGCAATGTTTGGGTTGGGAAGAATTGAGAGAAAGAAGAAGAGCTGCTCGACTAAGTGGTATGTTCCGGGCTGTCAGCGGAGAGATGGCGTGGAATGACATTAGTAGACGAATAAGTTTGAATGGCGTTTATAAAAGTAGGAAAGATCACAAAATGAAGATAAAGTTGGAATTCAAGAGGACAAACTGGGGCAAATATTCATTTATAGGAAGGTGAGTTAGGGATTGGAATAACTTACCAAGAGAGATGTTCAATAAATTTCCAATTTCTTTGAAATCATTTAGGAAAAGGCTAGGAAAACAACAAATAGGGAATCTGCCACCTGGGCGACTGCCCTAAATGCAGATCAGTATTGATTGATTGATTGATTGATTGATTGATTGATTGGTGTACCGCCCGGTACAATTATTATTATTATTATTATTATTATTATTATTATTATTATTATTATTATTATTATTATTATTATTATTATTATACCAGTGGTACACCTTCCCCGGCTATTTAATCTGCTTGCCTTCTCTATGGCCAACTATGGCAGTGACCAAGAACTTTTAAGACTGTCTAAAACGTTCTTCTCCGATGGTTAGATGGCTCTGCCATCTATTTGCTAGCGATTCCTAGTGGGCTAAGCCCAAATCAACTTAAGAAGATATTTCAGTTGTTGTAGTTGGTAAAACCTTTTTTCTGTAGACCTTGTACTACGGGTAATTATGCCCCTGTATATTTTTTATGGCTCTTCGGGTAACCGTGTCTACTTTTAGGTTCCCTTGAGGAACAGAGCTTCACCTGATTGTGAAACTTTGTAATGGATAAGCCCACCATGGAGCAGCCTGTGTATGAACACTCTAAAGTGGTGTTACCATAGGAGTTACCAGTGTAATTGTAATTGTAAATAGCAACTGATTGCTTGATTGAGGCTAGCCTCTATGTATTTGGGGTTCAGACTCTATAAGGTGTACCTGTCAGGAAAAATTATGCTCTTTCATATGCAGGCTAACCACTGGGCGTTTCTCCCAATTAATCTTGTACCTGATTAAGGACTTCTATGTCCAATGCATTGTTGGAGCTGACGAGCTCGTTAATGTGAATATCATCAAGTAATACTTCAACTGTTTCTTATTATACCATTAAATTACTATCTCTAAATTTTAAGAAAGGAAAGAAATAAAATTTCCAATTTTTTTAAAGTAAACTTTGCTCTAAGTGCTCCCCTGTCCCGCCATTCACTTCACACGCTTCCTGTTCCTCTGTGAGCCATGGAAACACGGTAATAGTAATAGTAATAGTAATAGTAATAGTAATAGTAATAGTAATAGTAATAGTAATAGTAATAGTAATAGTAATAATAATAATAATAATAATAATAACAATAATAATAATAAGAAGAAGAAGCGAATGAATCAACAACAACTAGAGAGGCATCTCCTTCTTCCCAAAGCATACAAAATCCTCTCAAAAGCCTTGCAACGTAGAATTGAAATTCATCTAGACAAACCGTTAGGTGACTTCCAGGCAAGGTTCAGGAAAGGGCACTCAAGCGCAGAGCAATATACAACCTCAAATCTGTAGTAAAAAAAAAAAAAAGATGAATGAGAGACCGGAACAGAACAGTCCTGACATTTGTTGGCTGTGGAGTGCTCATGAACATTCTCCGGGAGTTTGGAGTAGATAAAATATCTCTGCTCATTATTATGTAGGCCGTCACAGACACGTTTTAGCAAGTTAAGTTCAGAGTGAACGCTCTAATGTACCCTCATTCAACTGCATCCTAAAAAGGGTAATCAAGAAATTGTGATCCAGAATAGCTGAAAGTGAGACTCAGAATGGGATATAGATATGGACTGCGTTAAAAGTGTTCTCAAGTTTGACTGTCTAGCCTTCGCAGATGACATCCTTCTCCCAGCAGATAGTCCCCACACAATCGCGAAGAGGGTTGAAGAATTACGAAATGTGACCGTCAAAACAGGAGTAACATTTTCCTTTGAAATGACAGGATATACTCTATGGACTCGGATAAAACGAATTGTGCGGACAGAATAGAAACTCAAGTTCACCTTTAATCCAATGGATCCTGGATTCAGTTCCTGCCTGGGTCGGGGATTATAACCTTTAATGGTTAATTTCTCTGGCTCGAGGCCTGGGTGTTCGTGTGCCTTTTTAACATGGACATTCTTTTTTAAGTAAGGCCTCATTCTCACAGACGTGCAGATCGCCTTTAGGGTGTTGGCTCGAAAAACTTGCATAAGGCCTCTCCGGGTGCCATATTATTATTATTATTATTATTATTATTATTATTATTATTATTATTATTATTATTATTATTATTATTATTATTATTTACCATTTTATTTACAATTGGCTTTACGTCGCACCGACACAGGTAGGTCTTATGGCGACGATGGGATAGGAAAGGGCTAGGAGTGGGAAGGAAGCGGCCGTGGCCATAATTGAGGTACAGTTCCAGCATTTGCCTGGTGTGAAAATGGGGAAACCACGGAACACCATCTTCAGGACTGCCGACAATGGGGTTCGAACCCACTATCTCCCGAATACTGGATACTGGCCGCACTTAAGCGACTACAGCTGTCGAACTCGGTTATTATTTACCCTCCAAGGTTGGTTTTTCCCTCGGACTCAGCAGGAGATCCCACCTCAACCGCCTCAACGGCAGTGTCCTGGAGCATGAGACTTTGGGTCGGGGGATATAAGTGGGAAGGAAGATCAGTACCTAGCCTCACTTGCTATGCTGAACAGGGGCCTTCTGGGAGGATGGGAATATTGGAAGAATGGTATTAAGTTATGTACCATCACGGCATTTGCTGGAGGAGAAGTGGGAAACCACGGGAAACCACTTCGAGGATGGCTGCGGTGGGAATCAAACCACCACCCCCACCTCTACCGGGTTAACCTCCCGAGACTGAGTAGACCCCATTCCATCCCTCGTACCACTTTTCCAATTTCGTGGCAGAGCCGGGAATCGAACCCGGGCCACCGTGGATAGCAGCTAATCATACTTTGCTAGTTGCTTTACGTCGCACCGACACAGATAGGTCTTATGGCGACAGTGGGACAGGGAAGGCTAGGAGTGGGAAGGAAGCGGCCGTGGCCTTAATTAAGGTACAGCCCCAGCATTTGTCTGGTGTGAAAATGCGAAACCACGGAAAACCATTTTCAGGGCTGCCGACAGTGGGGTTCGAACCTACTATCCCCCGAATACAGAATACTGGCCGCACTTAAGCGACTGCAGCTATCGAGCTCGGTGCTAATCATACTAACCACTACACTGCAGAGGCGGACATTATTATTATTATTATTATTATTATTATTATTATTATTATTATTATTATTATTATTATTATTATTATTATTATTTCAGTGTCCAATAACTACTTTTACGGTTTCCGGATAGTCCTACGCTAAGGTGCCGAAATATTGTCCCGTGAAGGTTCGTGTAGACGTCGGTAAATCTATATATATAAACTAAGAGTTTTGTCTGTACATTGCTCGGAATTTGAAAAGAATGGTATTTCTGTATCGATCATGTCCACAGTAACAAGAAAATGCAGTTTTTACTTTTCCGTAATGTCTGTCTGTCTGTCTGTCTGTCTGTCTGTCTGTCTGTCTGTCTGTCTGTCTGTCTGTCTGTCTGTCTGTCTGTCTGTCTGTCTGTCTGTCTGTCTGTCTGTCTGTCTGTCTGTCTGTACACGCATCACGAGAAAACGGCTGAAGAGAATTTAATAAAAATCGGTATGTAGAGTCGGGGGGTGAGTCGCTACAATCTAGGCTATAAATTATTTTATTCACGCTGAGTGAAATGGTAGTTTACGAGAAAACGGCTGAAGAGAATTTAATAAAAATCGGTATGTAGAGTCGGGGGGGGGGGAGCCGCTACAATCTAGGCTATAAATTATTTTATTCACGCTGAGTGGAATGGTAGTTTAGGGGAAGGCCTAAAATTCAATTCTCAAATATTTATATTATTAGTGGTCATATCGATAAATACTACATAACTAAAGTTATATATAATTAAATTTCTGATCATTTACGTCTTATGCATTTTTACCGTACCGGCTATGATAACACAGATTTTCATGAATTTGGATTTTTGTTGCTAAGTCCATATCAACGCCGAGACCCGACAAAATCGGTAAACAGAATTTAATGAAAATCGGTATATAGAGTCGGGGAGTAAGAAACTACAGTTTAAGCTATAAACAATGTTATTCACCCTGGGTGAAATGGTAGGCTAGGGGAAGGCACCTACAATTTAATTTTTAAATACCGGTACCTATGTTCTTGGTCCTATGGAAAAGTACTACATAAGAAAATAGAGAATATAATTTCGGATCATTTATGTTTTATTCAGTTTTACCGTACCGACTATGATAAGAGTGGTATTTCAGAACCGGAAGACAATTAATAATGTGAAGGCCTACAATATCGAAAGCGCGTAACATAGATCAACAATAACATTACACTGACCGTTGTTTGTTGTAATGTTCTTTGTCTCTTATGCTGACATTCAACTCCAATAGATGGGATTACTGCTGCGTACCGAGTATAACAGCCTAACTGAATATTGGCGGGAAATAGCTGAGGAGTTAGATAACTTTAACATGCCATTCCTCTGGTTCATACATTTTCTGATACTGCTGGTACGTAACACACTGGTTCATCATAGTATGCCACCTATTCGATACCTACTCTGACGCGCTGTTTTGAATGAGCAGTGTGCGCAGTTAAGTCAGAGGCTCAGTTAGTAGTAGTAGGAGTAGTAGTAGTATGAACTGGTCTGGAATTACAATTTAGCGCTATTCCAAATTATGGTACCACAATTCACTAAATAACTCAAAATTCAACCCTGAAAAGAGCCGTTTCTTAGGAAAAGCTTCTTCCTCTTCACTTTCATTAAATCTACATTAATTTTATTCCAAATTAGCAGGGAGGATGTGGTTTCTTCTCTGGCTTGGAGGAAAAATTACCTTCACGTCAGATAGTTCTTTCCCCCGCCAGTGTAGTGAATTGAGATTTTCCGACTCATCGGGTACTCCCAGGAAACAGATAAGTAAACGGGCATAGTTTTTGCCCTTGGACTATCCACTATTTGAGACCCCCTCCCCCGCCGAAAAAACGGACGAAGATTGTCCACGGATCACGGATGTCTGCGTTTTTGTCATTCCAGCTCTGTGGGTTTGGACTGTTAGTTCGGCAGCATAGTACTGTTCGTTAAAAGTGAGAAAATGTGTGGTTTTCCATTTGATCGAGTATTTCATATGAAGGCATTGCTTTTAATCGCGCCATTCCTACTGACGTCATTGTAATGACCCATGTCCATTTCACTTGGGAGTCTTTCTGAGAATCTATAAAGGCAGGCGGAGAGTGAGTGTCTGCCATTATAATGAAAACTCCCCAACCTGATTGTGACTAACGGTAGGCAAACTGGCCTACCATTACTATGAAAATTCCCTAACCCAGCCTTCATATGAGAAAAGACGTTGGTGACTTCCCCGTCGTGCTTCTAGGGCAACTTTAAGAGCTATGCAACTTAATACAATCTTGCTCACAACGTTTACGCTACCTAACCAAGAATTCCGTATAAAATTTAGAATTCCGTAGCGAAGCACGGGTACATCAGCTAGTTTTTAATAACACAAGGCTGGTGTATTTTTGCTCCTTTAAAGAACTGAGTCTCATCAACGTTATACGTCAATAGAAAACCCAAAATGAAGTATATAAGTTGTTATTTATTTATTTATTTATTTATTTATTTATTTATTTATTTATTTATTTATTTATTTATTTATTTATTTATTTATTTATTTATTTATCGTATGATGAATCTATGTACACACATGTATATAGTTCAGGGTAAATGTGCGTAGTCACAAGTCCGTACAATACTATAACTCTAGGTCTAGCATTTTGACACAATCAACTGCTTCATCCGATGTGCGGTGAATGTCCATCAGCGTTCCTTTGAAAGCTCGAATTGGGCAGTCAGCAACAATGTGGTGGATTAATTGAGAAGATGCACCACAGTCACAATCTGCAGACCTAGTCCAACCCCATTTCCACAACAGATAACCACATCTGCCTTGTCCAGTTCTTATCCGATTGATGATTCTCCACTGTCGTCTTGGAAGATCAAATCCTTGTACTCGTTTAGAAGGATTCTCAACCAGATGTTTGTTCACTACCGAAGACTGATCCCACTGGGCTTTCCATGAACTGTTAACATGAAAAGAGGTTCTTTCAAGATCCATTGCTGTACGCCAGGGTGGTTTCCTTGATTTCAGTCGTTGATGTTCAGTGTGCGTAATATCTTGATGGATGGGTAGTTGGGGGTTCTGCTGAATGTTCTTCCAAACCTTTAGGAGAGCTTCTAATCGTCTTAGGGCTGGAGGTGCAATATTGCTGAGAACAGGAAGCCATAGTGTGTTCGTGCTCCGAATGCAACCCGAGATTATGCGCATTGCCTGATTGAGTTGTACATCGATCTTCTTTGTGTGAACACTATTGATCCAAGAGGGGCAGCAGTATTCAGCAACAGAATATGATAAGGCTAATGCTGTTGATCTTAGAACATGAGTATTGGCTCCCCATGATGTACCAGCAAGTTTCTGAAGAATATTATTTCTAGTTTTTACTTTAGCAGCTACATTTGAAAGATGTTGCTTGAAAGTCAAAGTTCTATCAAGTGTTATTCCCAAGTATTTTGGTGTACTGCAGAACGGCAACACTTCACCTCGGAATCTGACTGTTGGTTTGTAATTAGACTGTCTGTTGCGTAAGTGGAATGTAGATATAACTGTTTTTTGAGGATTTAGGAGAAGGCACCATTTCTTGAAGTATACATCCAAGGCTTCCAGATCAGTGGCTAAAGTAGTTTCAGCATCATAAAAGTTGGAGCACTGAGTCACCAAACAAATGTCATCAGCATAAATGAATTTTCTTGATGATGTGTCTGGGAGGTCAGATATGTACAGACTGAAAAGAAGGGAGGAAAGGACTGATCCTTGAGGTAAACCATCGTTTAATTTAAACACTCTACTTCTGTCATTATCAGCATAGATCTGGAAGTACCTATTACTGAGCATATTGCTAAGTAAGGCCGTAAGTTTACGACATGGGATCACACTCAAAAATTTTAGAACGAGTCCTTCTCGCCAGACAGTATCATAGGTAGCTGATAGATCCAAAAAGGCAGCCACGCTTACTGATTTCCTCTCATATCCATTTTCGATATACGTGGTGAGAGACAGTACTTGATCATTACAACTTCTTCCAGGTCTAAATCCTGCTTGCTCTATAGGAATGTAGCTGTTGATTGTTTCATAACTTCTATTGTAGATCAGTCGCTCAAGGAGTTTATATGTAACACTTAGAAGTGCTATTGGACGGTAGCTTTCCACTTTAAATGGATCTTTATTTGGTTTCAGTATGGCTATTATCTTTGTTTTCTTCATCAGAGGTGATATGTTTCCAGACTGCAGAATATTAGTGAAGAAGTTGGTTAACCAATTTATTGTGGCTGGTCCGCAATGAGCCAAAAATTCAGGATAAATTCCATCAAATCCTGCAGCTTTTCCAAGTTTCATACTTTTATTGCGGCTTCAGTTTCCCCTACTTTGAATGGAGTAGAGAATTCAGAAAACTGCGGTGCTGCCCTTTTCTTGATGTTCAACTTTAATTTGATATCCTTTTTGGTTCGCTTGTCTTTTGTGTTTTTAGAAACTGATATTAGATGATTAGCAAAATCATTCAGATTGATGGCTGTTTTTGATCTCTTAGTTGCAGGGTTTGAAGAATCCAGTTTCCTAATTATAGACCAGGCCTTTCTGCTAGAATGGGTGTAATCTAGGGATTCCACTGTTTCATGCCAGATCCTTCTTCGACTCTCATCCAAGGATTGGAGGAGACCAGCTGCATTGTCGGAATTAGGATGTTCTTCATATTCTCGTATTAATTCCTCACTCTCTGAACTCCAGCCAGGGATATACTCCTTACGATATCCTCTAGGGATGCATCGTCTCGCTGCACCTTTTATAACCCCTACAAATCTTCTGTAGTTGTTGTATGTTGGTTTGATCCATCTTATATTGGAGTCTGTTTGCTTTGCAAATTCAGTACAATTGGCTTTCTTGAAGTTCCATCTTGGTTTAGGATGTGAACGAACAACAGGTAAAGACATCCCAACCTCCAAGAGAACAGGCCTGTGTTAACTTTGTGGGAAACCGTTGAGCACTGTACGTCGAACTTGACTGTGTGAATTATGAAGCCGATTTGTGAAACAAAGATCTGGGGTGTAGCCTCGAGACCAGCGAGCTGATTGAAAGGTAGGCAGGTCCTTAGCATCAAAAATCAGATTCAAATTTTCAGTTTCCATCCAGTCCACAAAAACCTCACCATTAGAGTCATCCTTGTTATATCCCCAAAGATGATGATGACTATTGAAATCACCGAGATATATAGTAGGATACTGCAGAGAAGGTATAGGAGGATTAGGCCAAGTAATATCTGGTGGCTTGTACACATTAACTATTGTCAAGTTTTCAATGTTAACTGCAGTAGTAAAAATGTCATTTTCAGAATTTACTGATAGTAACTGGTAATTTGTTATATCATTCCTGACATAAGTTGCAAGGCCATAATTTTGATGATAGTTAGACGCTACCAATTTAAAGCCTGGAATTTTCCCCCTACTCTGTAAATGTAGTTCGTCTGCTGTGTGTGTTTCTTGAAGCACGATGATATCAACTGCATATTTCAGTGCAATCCTGGAAAGATACTCGCATTTCGCTCGACTAATCCCTTCAATATTCAATTGACAAATGCGCAGCGAATCAGCGATGGTCCAATTCTACGAACTTGAAGGTCCTGAAAAGGACCACACATCTCCTTCTTGTTCGCTCTTTGACCGAGAGGTCGTTTCCGACAGTAAGTTGTAACCAGAGGAAGTTTGAACTAATAAAAAGAGCAAAGCTATCTCCCCATACGCCATGAAGGTCTTTGGATGAGCGGAAGGTAAAGGATTTGTAACCACAGCTCTTAGTGAGATAGAGTGGTCAGATCTATACTCAGCCACCTTTGTCCTCAGATCTTCATTTTTGGTGCAGGCTGAGTGAACCTCAGGGCTGAATGTTTCTCTAGAAGAGGAAATCTCGTTTCCAAATCTTCGGACTTCTCGACGGGGAATTGAATCCACGTCCTTCCAAGTGAACCAAGAACGCCTTTACCGCCTCGATTAGGCAACCTCTCACATGGCCTAAAAGAACAATTAATAAATAACTTTTTTAACCATGCCAAGAGTAAAGAAAAGTGAAGGGTATAAGACTAGGAGCAGACACCAAGAAGACCACTCCCTCACAGTAAGAAGTGCAGTTCAAATCAATAAAGAAACAGTAATAAAATTATACCAACTGCTAGAGTTGGAGGAGTTTCCTTCGCCTCTATTTTTTTATTTTATTTAATTTATTTTTTGCTATTTGTTTTACGTCGCGCCGACACAGATACGTATTATGGCGACGATGGGATAGGAAAGGCCTAGGAAGTGGAAGGAAGCGGCCGTGGCCTTAATTAAGGTACAGCCCCGGCATTTGCCTGGTGTGAAAATGGGAAACCACGGAAAACCATGTTCAGGGCTGTCGACAGTGGGGCTCGAACCCACGATCTCCCGATTACTGGATACTGGCCGCACTTAAGCGATTGCAGCTATCGAGCTCGGTTCGCCTCTAATTTATAGCTCCACTATTTTCATAAATCTTGATCATTCCTCACGTCCTTGCACTGTTATTGATTTCATTTCTACTCACAACGCAACACAGCCTATTCCTTGAGTTCCGTTCTAAAGTCGGTATGAAGAACCATTAGAATATTATGAATTATACCGGCTATCTCCACTAGGAATTTAAACAGAGTGGATATACTTCATTATTTATCTTTAAGGGATAACGATGTTAACTGATATTCATCAGATCATCACCTATACCTCCTGTGAGTGTGGCATTGTATGGAAGTGAAACATGGACGATAACAAAGGAAGACACTGAACATTTTTTGAAATGTGGTGTTACAACAGAATGCTGAAAGTGGCATGGGTAAATGATGAGATTGATACTGAATCGAGTTGGTGAGAGAAGAACGACTGAGTGTAATTTGACCAGAAGAAGAATTAGACTGATAGGACACATTCTGAAACACCCGGGACTTTTTCAGTTAGGTTATTTCTTTTTTGAGGGGTGCGGAACGTAGTGTACGAATATGACAGATTAGTGTAGGTGCAAGGTGTAGTAGTCATGTACCAAGCGACTGGCTGCGTGGTTTGGGTCACGTTGCTCCCATCTTGCATTTAGGAAATAGTGGGTTCGAACCCCAATGTAGGCAGCCTTAAAGATGGTTTTCCGTGGTTTCCCATTTACATACAAGTCAAATGCTGGGGCTGTATCTTAACTAAGGCCATGGTCACTTCCAACTCACAGCCCTTTCCTATCCGGTCGTCACCATAATATCTGTATCAGGGCGACGTCAAACTAATAATAATAAAAAACCAAACCCCATGGCACTACAGCCCTTGAAGGGCCTTGGCCTACCAAGCGACCGCTGCTCAGCCCGAAGGCCTGCAGATTACGAGGTGTCGTGTGGTCATCACGACGAATCCTCTCGGCCGTTATTCTTGGCTTTCTAGACCGGAATAATAATAATAATAATAATAATAATAATAATAATAATAATAATAATAATAATAATAATAATAATAATAATAATAATGGAACCAAACCAACGTAAAAAATCTACACATGCGTTTCACTTCTCCCCATAGCATATAGAATCCTCTCAAAAGCCTTGCAACGTAGAATTCAAAAAGTTTACTCGACTTGAGAATTAGATCATGGAATGTTTTAAGATATTTAATACGTTGCCAGAAGGATCCCGAAAAGTTGGAAAACAAAGGCTGAGGTGCGTAGAATGTATGCGTCAGGACATCAGGATCCTGGGTATTTAGAGCTGGAGGAGTATGGCAGAAATTTCTGACGAAGGCCAAAGCCTACAGGGGGCTGTCGAGCCGATGATAACGATGGTGGTGGTGATGATTAGTTAGTTAGTTAGTTAGTTAGTTAGTTAGTTAGTTAGTTAGTTAGTTAGTTAGTTAGTTAGTTAGTTAGTTAGTTAGTTAGTTAGTTAGTTAGTTAGTTAGTTAGTTAGTTAGTTATTGTCCTGCTCCTTCGTTAAGTGGTCAGCACACCAGCCTTCGGTTCAGAGGGTACCTGGTTCGATTCCCCGCCGGGAATACACAAATCAGTACAAGTCTTACTTACCACTTAATTTAATCTTTGATTTTTTAACATTTATGGTATCCACTTGAACGGAAGCAAATGCAAGAGCATTATTATACTGACGAATGTTCCGGAAGTATTTTTTTTTTACTATCATTCTTTCCTTAACTGATAATTACAGCATATTATGACATAAAACAGGCGTTCCAGCGGCCAAAATGTGAAGTGAACAGCAATGATGGTGTGTATTTTCCTACAGCAACAGTGTTTGTAAATCGCGCACTTCGTACAAGTTTTTGAACTCATTTTTAAAAGAAATTACGATATTTAAGAAATGAGAAGCAGTTCGTCACTGCTAATGTCTATTCTCTTTCTTTTGAATGCTCATTTGTCACGATTGGTTACTTGTGAGCGCCGCAAAAAGGGATCTATACTACTGAAATAATACATATGATCGTTCTAAGAGCATACGTAAAATAAGATAAATGACAGTAACATAAGTCGGGAAGGCATTAAATATTACCCTATCTGATAGGCGCTAACATCTTAGAATTGAACAGTAAAAGGAGCAATAATTTTCTTCGAAAGACGGGGAGGAGGAGAAACGAAGCCAAAGAAAACTACATTTGTACAAGAAGCAAGTAAAGAAGAGACTCGGAAAAGGCGCGATAAGAGAAGAAGACAGCGAGTCCTTGTGTCTCCACAACCTTCTGTCGTAATTAAGCGGATAAGATCACTAGAAAAGCAATACTGTATTTGGTTATGACCCAGTTAGAGCGCAACTGAAGGGCGCAGCTCAAGAACGGACAGGTATCTACAGTTACGTCATACTTGTGCAACCTTCCACCTAATATGACGACCTTAACATGAGATCTGAAATGAATAAGAAGCAACTGTCGGTGAAGGAGTCCACATTTGGTGAACAATGTGCTGTTTTCATATTCTATGAGTCGTTGATTTCTGAAGTTGTTCAAAGAATGAGATAAAATATCTAATATTTTTATTCCTGTAGTATAGATACAGGCAGCTCTGGTCATCTTGTGTTATAATGTGATCTACTGTACCTTTTCCCGATCAGACCAGGCGCCAGTTACTGCATCTCTTTACCCCCTTCTCACAAGTGAACTGTTTAGGTTGGGTCAATCACATTTCAATGAAATTTGGGTGAATGATCAACAACATATCCAACAATGTAATAATCATTTTGTCATAAAATCAATGATATTGTTATAATCAAGGCTCGGAAGTCGAGTCCAGTGTCCGAAGACGAGACCCAAGATTTCTTCATTCTGGGTCATTGTAGGCCAGAAAATGGTAGGTTTTGTGTGTCCTTTTTTAAGCGTTTTTTGCTTATAAGTCCTTTATTGGCCCTTTTTATGTCTTAACGGCTTCTTCTTGCTACTTCACCTTCTTTCGACTACATTTGCACTGTCCATTCTGAATTCACTAGTTCATCCATCACCTCCTAAACATTTTTGCTGTAGTGAGAGAGAAAAAAATGAAAATGAAATTAAATGAAATGAAAATAAATCAATGCTTGATAAAACCAGGGGTATCGAATATTGAAAGGAGAGTATTATGATGCGAGGAAGATCTTACATGATTCAAGTATGAACCCTTAACATCTGTTGATGTGGAGGGAAGTTTTTCAATGTTTTGCACCGCGCTGTCTGAAAGACGACGATGCTTTACACCTAAGAACCTGGAGATCACTATTGTGATATACTGCAAACCCAAATGAGGTGAGGTTTCCGAATTCCAATTTCTGTAACCCTAGTGCGGTTTAGCCAAATAAGATTCCAGTTATACTAATTTCAATTTCTTTCTCCAGGATGTCCATCGTACGTTCGCTGAATTCATTCTAGGTGGAAAAAAAATCATTCTAAATTCTGCACGTACTTTTTTAACAAACACGAAATTCCTTTTTTAAAATTATGTTAATCTAAAAATATAAGTCTGAAAGAAGAAGTATTTGCCTCAAATATTTTGCACCAACAGAATTTTGCATTCCAAAACATTAGGCCTATATCTATATAGTGTACATAAAATCGTAACGACCGTGTGTCTGTACATTGACTATTTTGAGGAAATTTCCGTACAGTTATCCGTTTCAGGCGTAATAATGACCATCTGCGTACTTTTTAAACTTTGGTGTCTGTTTGTTTGTCTGTTTGTTTGTCTGTTTGAGTTCTTATAACTTGAAAGCTTCTGGATACAAGTTCTTATAACTTGAAAGCTTCTGGATACATTTCTACCAAACTTGATATTTAGAATACACCTGTCCTTGGGCAGATTTTAAAGTCAATATTATTTCTGAATACCTAAATTTACTGGCGGTGTATCCCAAACCGAAGCCATAATTTTGCACTCCCATAAAATATGCACATCCATAATTAATGGAAATCTGCCATCCTTATGAAAAATGAAAATCCACAGCCTGTTTCCAGTCATCTGACCGGGTCAGGAATGGAATGAAGCCTCCATCTAGCGGCGAAGATAGGAAATGTGCCGGCTGCCGAAGCCTGTCTCACACCTCTGGGGCAATGATAAATGACTGACAGATGAAATGAAATGTTAATGGACAGTGTTGCTGAAATGAATGACAGGGAAAACCGGAGTACCCGGAGTAAAACCTGTCCAGCACAAATCTCACATGGAGTGACCGGGAATTGAACCACGGTATCCAGCTGCCATCCTTAATGGAAATAAATTTCTAAAACACATTTCATGCGCATTTATGTGCATAGGGGGATGAATAAGGGAGATATAATTAACGGACGGTTTTTCTGCCCAAGTCCCAACGGACTTAGCTAAAAAGCGGGTGCGTGTAAAGCGTATTTCTTATAACTTGAAAACGACTGAAGATATTTCAACAAAAGTTTATATTTAACACCCACCTGCCCAAAGGTAGATTTTAAGGTCCATGCCATTTCAAATTCCCGGAATGGACTGGGGGTTTATAGGGAACCGAAACAGTGACTTTACTCTTCCACAATATATACAAGAACAGCCTGACTGGAAATCGACCAACCTTGATGGAAATTCATTTATAAAATGTTTTTCTCATGTGCATTTTTCAACAGGAGGATTAATAAGGGAGAAATCGTGAACGGTCGGTTTCGCAGGCCAAGTCCAGCGGACATAGCCCAAAACGTGTTGTGCGTGGAACTGATTCCTTATCTATCTATATAAATAAAATTCTAACGACCGTGTGTCTGTACATTGACTATTTTGGCGAAATTTTCGTACATCTACATATTTTTTATCTTTAGTTTCCTGAAAGTCCTAATTTTTACCCGCCCCCCCCCCCCTTCCCAAATCAAGATTGCGGCACAATATGCCAGACGAGCTAGAACATTTTAAAATGATACCTTTTAGCCTGTAACCAACGGAAAACTTACAAGATCTTAAAATTTTTCACTTTTTAATCCCGAAAAATATCGAAATATGGAGACAATTTTAATGACGCTGCAGACCTTTGTTTCAAGGTATTTCGTGGCTAAACAGTAAGTCCTATCACAAAACGGATCGCACAATCTCCGTTCAATTTGGAGTGATCTACAAACTTTGGTTCTATTAATTTTTGTCGCATCTCTATCCCTTATACGTTATATTTGTCCCTATTTCTCGATTGTAATTAAATTTTGCACTTTTTACACGCATAATTCATACTTTGAATCACTTACAGGTAAGAATGAGTCATGAAATTCTACACGAACATAGGCCCATCCGGTAGCTGTATGTGAGCCATATGCTATGTTTGTAGCTGTCATATAATTATCCGAAAAGCAATGCACTGTGAGATAATCTTACCCAAATTTCACCAAATTCAACGTTTCTAACTCAATCTGACCCATGAATAGATGAGATAAGAGAAAATGTCATAGCACCAGCCATTTAACCGCTAAATACGGCGTCTAATGATACAATCTGTTTGTCAACATGACATACCGTTTAGCAGCAGTTAATCGGTAAATGAAGGTCTGCAATATTGTAAATATGAATATTCTTTCGTATGCCGATCTATATGTATGCATTGATGTCGACTTGTAGCCACCATAAAAGGGTGTGTCTGCTATTGTGATCAGTATTCCCCACATCGAATTTGATTGGCAGTAGGAATGGGGTCCTTCTCCAACTCTAGTCTACCATTAGTAAGGAGGGCCTACCATTGTAATGAATAATTCCCTTCTCGATTTGATATTCAGAAGACCAAGAGAGCATGCAATTTTGTTCAAAACTCCCCTACCCGACTGTGTTTGGCTGTAGGCAAGGGTGTCCGGCATTATAAACAGATGCACCCATCTAAAATGTGAGTGGCATTAGGCATAGTGGCCTGCTATTTTCATGGAAACTCACTAACTCGGTGTGACTAGCAGTAAGCTGGCCGGCAGTAGGAAAATGGGCCTGTCATCATAATGATAACAGCACAACTTAATTTTGACTGGCAGTAGGAAAGTTGCCTGCCATTATAATAAAAGTTCCTCAACTGTAATCTGTCTGGAAGTATGAAAGGGGGCCTGCCATTGTAACGAAAACTCCCCAAATCGATTGTGACCGCGCAGCTGGTAATGGGGCCTGCCATTATAGTGTAAACTTCCCTACTCGATTGTGAATGGCAGTAGGCAAATGAGCCTGCCGTTATCATCACAACTCTGCAACTCACACTTTACTTTGGAAACAACGTATGGGAACGTGCCCATGCAGTTTCTCGGATAACACTAAGAGACATGCAGTTTAAAAGAAAATCTTATTTACCGCATGTATTTACTGTTATTTACTTCGATATCCGTATACAACGTAAAATACCGTAGCAAAACACGGGTACATTTGCTTGTTCCTTCATTAAATATGTACTTAAAACTAAAATTATGAATGAATTTGGATCGCATTTTTATGTCCTTTTTGCCAGGTCCTTCCGAGCCATAGTTATAATTAATTGCTGAAAAATAACTGGCCGACTTGGACCATTTAGCTGATGATGATGATGACCTTACATTTTTTTGCTAGGGGCTTTACGTCGCACCGACACAGATAGGTCTTATGGCGACGATGGGATAGGAAAGGACAAGGAGTTGGAAGGAAGCGGCCGTGGCCTTAATTAAGGTACAGCCCCAGCATTTGCCTGGTGTGAAAATGGGAAACCACGGAAAACCATTTTCAGGGCTGCCGGATGACCTTACATATTTACTGTAGAAATATACCCATACTTCTATTGTTAGGTTACATAAAACACTTTATACCGAAAATGACATTTTAACAACACGGACAGTACCTATTTCACGAACTACAACCTTATTGTTATAAATATGTCATCTGAAAATTTGCGTTACAAAATTACCGTCACAAATGTGCGACGGAAATGTGACCTAGGAACCGTGCAGGCTGTGATGTAAAGTATGGATGGATGACCAGACAGTATTACCTAGCAACTGTGCAGGGTATGTCTTATAGCTAGTGACTTACTTGATTTAATTCCTATTACTCCTGGGTGGAGCATAGGGCACATACAAAAGCTCTCCATCTGACTCGATTTGCTGCCACAGTTTTGATGTTCCTCTAGGACTTCCAAACTGACGCTGCTCCGCTTCCACTGTTCGACGCCATGTTATCCTTGGTCTCCCTCTTCTTCTAGCCCCTTGCGGGTTCCATTCAAGAGCCTGTTTTGGAATGCTGTCAGGACCTTTACGCAGAGTGTAAGCTATCCATTTCCATTTACGTTCTTTTACCTGGACTTCAGCCTTACGTTATTGGGCACGCTCCCACAATTCCTGATTTGATCGAGCCATCACAGTTTTAGGATGGTTCTCAAACATCTGATAATGAAAGTCTGGACCTTGCGTCTCACACCCGTAGAAATTTAGTCTTTGTTCTCAATTTTCTGGAGTTCCAGAGCTGGGCAAAGTCCCCTTTGGCCTTGTTTACCCTATTTTGGACATCTTCATTTGCCCCTCCACTTCTAGAAATAATACTTCCTAGCTAGTGGTAATTTGAAATTAGCAGCCGTTGATAAATTGCCAACACCGAGACACATTTGTAATCATTTATTTCAGCAAATTGAATATATCCATATGAATATTTTTGCTTCAAATGATCGTTCCTGTCATATCCCTGAATATTGACCATTCCTCCTGGGACACTCTGTATACAATATTCTTCCTTAATAGATGCGTAATATCATACTGATGAGTTTCCCTGGGATGTTCTTTGTGTTATTAAGCCTAGTATGAATGGGGGAAGAAATGTATTGAACAGTATCTTGCGATTTCTTTGTAGCCGCTAACAATATAGATTTCAAGTTCTGAAAGCTTTGCTAATTTCAACAGTAAATGTCTCAGTTTCAATCTCAAAATCAGCGTACTTGTAGCCTACTTGTGATTATTGCAGCTGCCTCTGTGGATCCGTGGTAGAGTGTCGGCCTCCGGATCCCAAGATAGCAGGTTCAAACCCGGCAGAGGTAGTCGGATTTTTGAAGGGCGGAAAAAAGTCCATTCGATACTCCATGTCGTACGATGTCGGCATGTAAAAGATCTCTGGTGATACATTTGGTATTTACCCGACAAAATTCATTAAAAATCTCAGCCATAGACGCCAAAGAGAGATCCGGTTTACTCGGTCTGCCATCTAGTGGGCCTAGAGTAAAACGGAACGTCGAAATTGACGAGCAGCCAGATGGCGTAAATTCGAAATGTCTGCACACGGTAGCTGAGGCCATACGATTATTATTATTATTATTTATTATTGTGATTATTGCAAGTTTGGAATCAAGTCGAAATTGTTTTCTTGAAGGGAAACAAGAATTGGTTCAAATGGGTTTTGATAGGCAGAATTATGTTAATTATATCATCAACCGTCTTCTGTCTTCGTTTCGGAGAAATGAATATATTTCTTAGTAACAAAATGTGTAGTGATCAACCAAAAATAATGCTGCGATCGGCATGTTGATGAGGTCTCCTGTAAGACGTAACGCTTGGCGAATGTGTGTTTTCAGCAGCGATCAATGTCTATCACATATTCATGAAGGGACATCAAACAACTTCCCAACTCTCCTGAGACGCTCCGTACCACCCTACATCAACGATTCAAATTCTTGGACCAGGTCCTATTTCTGTAAGCAATGAACTGGGGAGGTGGACTGTAACTATGTAGAACAGGGGAAACATTCAGTACCACACGCAACTCTCTGCTGTGGTGACGGTAATGCTTTTCGAGAGAACATGTAGTTGTTGTGAATGTGAAAATGACCTAGTTTTGTAAAACCGAATATGTTCAACCAAGTAGACATATACGTTTCTGCACTGCATATGCAAATTCAGCCAGCCCCGCGGTGTAATGGTAATGTGCCTGCCTTTTACCCGGAGGAGCCGGGCTCGATTTCCGCCCAGGTCAGGGATTTTTACCTGGATCTTGTTTTTTTTGCTAGGGGCTTTACGTCGCACCGACACAGATAGGTCTTATGGCGACGATGGGATAGGAAAGGCCTGGGAGTTGGAAGGAAGCGGCCGTGGCCTTAATTAAGGTACAGCCCCAGCATTTGCCTGGTGTGAAAATGGGAAACCACGGAAAACCATCTTCAGGGCTGCCGATAGCGGGATTCGAACCTACTATCTCCCGGATGCAAGCTCACAGCCGCGCGCCTCTACGCGCACGGCCAACTCGCCCGGTTTACCTGGATCTGAGGGCTGGTTCGAGGTCCACTAAGTCCTTCGTGATTACTAGGGCTCGGATGTTAAAGACCTAAAAATAGCCCAAATAAGCAAGAAATATGACCTCAAAATGACTAAATATGATGTAAAAATTACAAAATATGACCCGAAAATTATTAATATAAATATGGCCATTTTAAAATAAGTTATAAGTCGAAACGGCAATTCCTTTGATACATATTTGTTAACTTAATTCTATATTCTTAATTTCATGTTAATTTTCTGAATATACATGTTTAGCAGTTATTCACAGTCTATTGCCCTTGATTCACTTATACAACATTTGTAAATACATACCTATAAAGTACTAAGTCAAATCATGTTTGCTCCCTGAATTGGTGGTTTGAAACACGAGAAAACTAGAAATCAATATATATTTAAAATATTTTGGAACGTTTAAGCCTAGATTACATTAAGATTACCGAAATGCGTTAAAATTTAAATTGAGCACTCCGAAACAAATTAAGTAGATGTCTTCCAATACGTTATGGTAGGGCGGCAGGGCATATAGCGCAAACTCACATACCTTTTTTTCATTCTTTTCATCTTCAAATGTACTGGTACCTTCTCTTCTGAGAACATTTACCTTGCACACAGCGCGAAATTAAGCACGTTTTGAAGTCTCCGTTTTACACTGTCGCCTACTATTCCATATGATTGTTGTACTGAAAGTTCAACACTTCTCACAATTTCAATACTTGCACGAATTTCTAAGCTAGCAGCATAATAATAATAATAATAATAATAATAATAATAATAATAATAATAATAATAATAATAATAATAATAATAATGTTATTTGTTTTACGTCCCACTAACTACTATTTTACGGTTTATGGGGACGCAGAGGTGCCGGAATGTAGTCCCGCAGGAGTTCTTTTACGTGCCAGTAAATCTACCGACATGAGGCTGACGTATTTGACCACCTTCAAGTACCACCGGACTGAGCCAGGATCGAACCTGCCAAGTTGGGGTCAGAAGGCCAGCGCCTCAACCGCCTGAGCCACTCAGCCCGGCAAACTAGCAGCTTCTAAGCGAGTAATTGCACTCGATATAATTCCAAAGCTGGACCGAATATACTGTATGCGCACTTTTTAGTGATAGATTTTTGTACCCGGTGAGGAGCACGAAGGGAGCACTGCCGGTTCCGGTAAATACTGCCAACTGAATGGAAATGAAATCTGAATTGAATCGATAATATGATCGATCGATATGAATTTTCTAAACCTTTATTATCTTAACGCCAACAACTGTGTCACACACACAATATATAATTACTATATAATATTTCCCGATGCGAAACGTGTTCCTAGCATGAATTCTACAGTTTGGCTTTGCTGTGTAAACAACAACAGTACGAGTACGTAAAGTGTACGTCAGATGTCGCACAGCGATGATAAGCGATTCTTAGTTTGTGGTTCATAGGTTGCCAATACGATTCTCGAAGATAACCGAAGTCGACCGATTCAGCACTAGGTTGTAAATCTATCGCTAAAAAGTGCGCAGATAGTATGTCAGACCTTCTGACAAACTGTTGGAAAACAATTTCTGCGCAATCTTGATAAAAGAGGCAGAGTATTCCACTTGTATTAACTGCAGATGTGACACCAAGAAGCAGTTTTGTGAATACTAGTAAACATTAGTAAGTTGAAGATAATTTTCCACAGCTACAGCTGTCGTCAAACCGCCGAAATATGACATTATGATTTTAAAACAGCCAAAATATGCAGTAATATGATAAATAAAATCACTTAAATGCGACGATAATCACTTGATTTGCATCAAAATCCTATCAGACAAAAAAACAGAGACAAAGAAAAATATGACTTTTCCTAAACAGCTGAGCCCTAGTGATTACGTTGAGATAGCGGTCCCGATCTCGAAAGCCAAGAATAACGGCTAACCACACCTCACCTTGTAACCTGCAGACTTGCGGACTGAGCGGTCGCTTGCTAGGCAATGGTCCTTCGGGGTTGTTGCGCCATAGGGGTTGGTTTATTGGTAGTCTATATGCAAGTCCAGCGTAATATTTCAATCAGGCTTCACCACTGGTATGATTTGTACGTTAGTAATGTTGTTATACTTTTCATTTACAGTAGGCCCTTCTTAAAGTAAATGACGCGGAGAAACACTCTGGCAGAGGGGAAGTGGGTAAAGTATGTGAATTATTACATTAAGCCATCATAGCGTTCCTGAAACTAATTTTTGATTAATGCTCAGATCTGCGTGTTTATTTTATTTTATTTTTTCATTTTTTTTTTTTTTTTTTCAGTGACGCGGAGTTACGACAACTTGGCGAGAGCTGATCAATGCCTATCGATTACTGTCTGAGTAGGAACTACGAACGAAGATATATCCAGCTATAGCCTATAATGCCAACGCTTTGGTCGGGTTAACATTCCACAAGGGTTAAGAAGACACCAAAGTCCAGGTAAACTTTCTAGAACGATTCAGAAGGTATCGCAGTCATCATATCATCTCCGACATGGATTAGTCTTATTAAGACTCCTACGCGGTGGCGGCTCGTGAAAAAATCGTCCTACGTGCTACAAAAAACAAGCTAAATACGCTGTTTTAAATCTGCATATTGCCATGATGAACAACGCATACTTCAAACTTGGTAATACTACTACTACTACTACTACTACTACTACTACTACTACTACTACTACTAATAATAATAATAATAATAATAATAATAATACAACTTTTCTCACAGTTTTTAACTCAGAACAAACAAAAACAACATTAATTTGGAAGCAGATGAATTCTTCGACAACTGTCTACGAGATAAATAATTCATTGGAGAAATATTGTTTTTACTAACCTAATGGCGCAACTTACACCAGTGCAAATAGAATCGTGGGAATATAGATCCCCACTAAGAACACTAATTTAATTTCACTTTATATACATTGCAGTGGATAAATAATTTGATAAATCTTCGTATAAACTTTAGCACTAACACAATGACAGAAAAAAACACGCACCAGTAATATAACCGCGAGATTAAAAACCGCACAAAGCAACTGAAAGAGCTGCCAACTGATTCATTGAGACCTCCCCTATTACCAGAGTAAATGTCCGGCTCCGTGGCTAAATGGTTAGCGCGCTGGCCTTTGGTCACAGGGATCCCGGGTTCGATTCCCGGCAGGGTCTGGAATTTTAACCATCATTGGGTGTACGTGTTGTCGTCATCATCATTTCATCCTCATCACGACTTGCAGGTCGCCTACGGGCGTCAAATCAAAAGATCTGCATCTGGCGAGTCGAACATGTCCTCGGATACTTCCGGCACTAAAAGCCATACGCTATTTCATTTCACCAGAGTAAATTACATTGTAATGCGGGATAACATTTAGGGTCACTCAAAGATTCTTTGACTCACCTACGAATTCCTTATTTTTGACACAAAAGGAAGATGGATATTTTAATAAGCATGTGTGAGATAGATTGCCTCCACTTACGCTTTACTTTCGAACCCAGACGATGCTACTCTCTAGTGGCCGATTCGCTTACCACGTTCAACATAAGCACGGCCGACTGGATCCCTCGCTGCGCTCCGGGTAGCAGGAGACATCGAGTAATTCTACCCCCTTGCGGGAGAGGAAGTAACTATAGACGGGATCAGTGAAAGTTGATCCCGGTTTACGGTATACTCCGCCGGCTAGGGGGAGTGTTGCAAGCTTGGCTGCGCCTGCGTATTGCTTCCTTCAGGCTACAGGCAAGGGCTCACTTCATATGAGCACGAGCCTTGTTCCCCGGGAGAATGGCGCTAGGTGTTCGACAGATCTCGTCCTGATTTGCACAAAACACAAATTCATATCGTACTCAAAACAACGAAAAGGCACCAGGATAATTGTACTGTACATAAATAATATTCCTTACAGTTCCAAGCTACGTGCTGGAGCCCGGTAGCACGTACTGACCGGCCGCCACTGCTCCTACGTCTCCGTCTTTTACTTCCCAACTTTTCTACGGACGCCTATTGTGATGTCCTACAACTCCCTAATTATAAATTATATATTCCAATAAAGTTACTTAACTTGTAATGTTTAATATATTCCAGTGCTTTACAAGTGGCCTTATGGATTCGTCAGTTCTTAAAATTTGCCTAGGGAACTTTATTTATTTATTTATTTATTTATTTAGTTAGTTAGTTAGTTAGTTAGTTAGTTAGTTAAGTTAGTTATTTGCGAGCCTGCCCCTTTTTTTGGAGGCCCCGGGTTCAATTCCCGGCCAGGTCAGAGATTTTATCTTGATCTGAAGACTACTTCGAGATTCGCTCAAACTACGTGAGAATAATTAAACAGCTATCTAACGACCCGATAGCAGCCCCAGTCTAGAAAGATAATAAAAACGCCCGAGAAGATTCGTCGCCCTGACTTCGCGTCACTTCATAATTTGCAGATCTCTGGGCTGAGCACCGGTCACTTGGTATTCCAAGGCCCATAAAGGCCGTAAAATTATGGGGTTTATTTATTTATTTATTTATTTATTTATTTATTTATTTATTTATTTATTTATTTATTTATTTATTTATTTATTATCATTATCAGAGTCCAGCACTTGCTCCATCAAGGAATTTAGAAACTAACGTGGATCTGTACATTTAAAAGATTTAACACTCCTTTTGTTGTACAGAAAACGGACCGTGCCACGTCAACATTTTAACATTAAAAATTAAAATAAAAATTGAAAAATACAAGACAAAAATTAAACTTTGATCACGGAGTATATTCGTCTCCAATGTAGTCGACTGTGTAAACGAAATAAATATTATATCAATAACTTGGCAGTGAAATTGCGTTTCTTGAAAGAATATTCAGTTCTCTACTGTACTTCTAATTTAACCAGATTGATTTCTGGTGCTGGAAAGAAGTCGATCGAAGAATTCTTTTCACTAAAAGTAACGATGAGAACTGTCTAGTTGAGACGGAAAGGCGTGCTCGGTTCGCCTACAATGACGTGGGTTTGAGTCCCCGTAAAGAAGTCAAAAAATTTAGAACCGAGACTCACCTCGGGATGGTTCTGGGGTTAACTCAGCCTACACCAGAAATGAGTACCAGGTTACCTGAGGTTATGATGCTTCTTTTTTCTTTTTTGTGAAACATTTCCCGCTGCAAGGCGGAAAGTACAGGAGATTCTGCAAATGATTTGTGAGCAGCACAGATCTAGATAGCCAAATATTCCACGTTAATGGAGATGGCTGAAAAATAACGTAGCAGTTACTTTGTCACAGTTACATGCCTATCGCTGTTACGAATGTAACGAGGACAAAAAATAACAGGTTACCGAGTATCGACAACAGAATAACGTACTAGTGAAAATAACTGGGAAGTGGGAACTGTTACTATATAGTAGCAGCTTACAGACACAGAATGTGACGTGACCTTCAGAGTTCATATAGTACGCATGTCTTCCAAGTGAGAGCGCTTTCGTAGGTGATTCCTTTAAGTCAAATACACTATAGTGTATAATAATATACTCTATAGTGTATTTGTTTAAGTTGCTGCTGCCATCTGGTAACTAAGTGTAAACTGTTATGACATATTCAACTGCTCAGGGGTAATCGTTGACTCAGATATCGCGCAGGGCTACCTACATTAAAATATTATTGTAAGTTTCGTAGTATAATTTTTCTTGTACCATAAATAAGTTAGTAAACTAACTATCCATATTGATATTATATAGATAACATAACATTACTCCATTTTACTTAATCGATCCTCTTATACGGGCCTGTGTCGAGGTTTGGCAGGCAGATCATCAATTTTCTTGTCTTCTATCCTAGATCGGGGCATTGTCAAACTCACTTCTCTAGATTTCAGAAAAGACGCTATGTTGTCTTCTCATTTCATCCGTTGTCTGCCTCTCGTTAACTGTATAGCAAATACGAATGCGTGTGTTGCTGCACCGACTTTCAACAGTGTAGTGATGCGTGCGCGCATGTGCGAGTGAATGAATGGAACTTCGCAACACAGCTGTAAGGAGACAAGCTTTGAAGCCGTGACCAGGCTGTGACCAATAAAATGTGAGTAAAGTTAGACTTCATTTTTAACTGTTACTTTTCACAGTTACTTTATTATAGCAGTGACAGATGTGGCAGTTACACAAAAATTACCGATTGTCACACCTCTACACGTTAAGGCAAGGAAAATAACAGAATCGTGGGACCAAAGGATACTTTCTTTGACTTCTATTTTCCAGGATAGATATACACCATTTAGGGGAGTAACGTTAGGGCCTGCAAGACCTGCAATACAGGCGGGCCCGGGTCTTTAAGGAGCCCCACAGACTCTTCGCAAAGAAAAACTAAAATTAATATATGTCTAGCTTAATGTCACTCTGCATTGAAATGATCTGAGCCGTTTTGTAGAAATCAGTCCAAATAGTTTGTTTTAAAATTTGTACACAGAGGAATTGCCATCTAGCAGCAGTTATTATAGCACAGCAGTAAACAATGCTTGCACTTGCCTACTCTCGTAACACCGCGACACTCTTCTCGCAAAGGAGATCGCCAAATTATTTAAAAGTAATTACAGCTATGAAAATTGATACCAAAATATCATATGATACTCTCTTGATGTATAATGTATATGAAATCGTATTATGCACAAATTTTGCTGAACATCTAACTTTTAACACCCATTTATTCGACAACAATGTATAATGCTAGTAAGAATTAGGTGTAGTAACACTCAGTCAATTCAGTTTCGCACGAGCTTTCTTTGCGCGAAGACTTATCAGTTATGATTTGTGCTGTTTGATATTTTTTCATATTAAACTTATATTTTAATAATCTTACAATAGTGAATAATTACTTTGTTTATATAACTTGACGATATAAAGCATGTTATCTACCTGCTGTAATTAAACTTATATTAGTTATTCGCCTCACATGAGAGGCGAGAGTAGGCAAGCAGCAGGAATAGATAAAATTAGACCTGAAATGGTGAAGTATAGTGGGAGGGCAGGGATGAATGGCTTCATAGAATAATAAGATTAGCATGGAGTGTTGGTAAGGTACCTTCAGATTGAACAAAAGCAGTAATTGCACCTATCTATAAGCAAGGGAACAGGAAGGATTGCAACAACTATCGAGGTATCTCATTGATTAGTATACCAGGCAAAGTATTCACTGGCATCTTGGAAGGGAGGGTGCGATCAGTCGTTGAGAGGAAGTTTGATGAAAACCAGTGTGGTTTCAGACCACAGAGAGGCTGTCAGGATCAGATTTTCAGTACGCGGCAGGTAATTGAAAAATGCTACGAGAGGAATAGGCAGTTGTGTTTATGTTTCGTAGATCTAGAGAAGCATATGACAGGGTACCGAGGGAAAAGATGTTCACCATACTGGGGGACTGTGGGATCAAGAGTAGATTATTAAAATCAAAGTCATTTATGTTGACAATTGGGCTGCAGTGAGAATTGATGGTACCTGTAGAATGAGTTCTTGGTTCGCGGTACTTACAGGGGTTAGAAAGGCTGTAATCTTTCACCTTTCTAGTTCGTAGTTTACATGGATCATCTGCTGAAAGGTATAAAATGGCAGGGAGGGATTCGGTTACGTGGAAATGTAGTAAGTTAGAAGTAACAGACATGAAAGTAGCGAGAATGATTACTGGTACAAAAAGGTGGGAACAATGGCATGAGGATACTCTGAATGAGGAGATCAAGGATAATTTAGGAATGAACTCGATGGATGAAGCTGTACGCATAAACCGGCTTTGGTGGTGAGGTCATGTGAGATGAATGGAGGAGGATAGGTTACCTAGGAGAATAATGGACTCTGTTATGGAGGGTATGAGAAGTACTGTAGAAGGAGACGACGATGGTTAGACTCAGTTTCTAACGATTTAAAGATAAGAGGTATAGAGCTAAATAAGGCCTCAGCACTAGTTGCAAATAGAGGATTGCGGCAACATATAGTAAATTCACAGCGGCTTGCAGCCCGAACTCTGAAAGGCATAACGGTCTATAATGATAATGTATGCATGTATGTAGTTATTCGTAGGTTTTACGTTTTATTTGAGGGGGCCTGAATTGTTATTTTGGCGACCCTGTATCACATTTCGTTACGCCCTTGAAACCAATAGCCAAGCAATATCCTTCCTTATTAGCCAAACTTCAAGTAGGATTTAGAGATCCGAAGTTCAAATCGCGACTATGACAGTTTATTCTTAGCATGGTTTTCTATTGGGTTTTAGTTTACACACATACATCAGGTGAGATAGTTACAGGCATCTATAGGTGTATCAAAATTCAATGCTCAAACTTCTAGGGATAATAGAACAGACAAAAACAGATACTTTTAATAACCATAGATCGGAAATCAGTAGTTGAAGTACATCTTGAGGCTGAGAACAATGTTATACCTGGCAATGTGAAGCCTCCTAGAGGCACATATCCAAATACAAGAAAGAGCTGACCCGCTCTCAATTTTTCAAGCCTATCAAAGGCAATACCAGACTTCTACAAAAAATTGCCACCAAGGAACAGCTTACATCAAATGAAACGGGGGTATCTTGTACCCAACCTACTGGGCCTTAGTAGAAAAATAACAGTTTACGTTAATGGCCCAAAATGCAAAATGAATGGAGGCGAGAATTTGCACTCCTACAAGAAACTTCTCAAGACCTAAGAGGCACTAGGCCGATGAAACAGGGACTATTCCCAAACTACGGAGGTGACTCGTATACAGAAAAGATTTAACACATTAAGGAAGAGTAGAAAAACAGTTACGAAAACGTAGTCACCTCAAATCAAAAGGAAGGGGAGCTCGAGAGGGTAAAGCACTCCCTATCCCCGATTTACAGTTAAAGTTATGTGAAGTTTTACGAAATATTACATGTTTAAGAGATAGGTTACATAATAAAAAGGTTTTCAAACGTTCCACGAGGGTTAAACTGCTGAGCTAGCAAGAAATAAAGATGTTAAACGGCCATTACCTTGTTGAAGAGCTGCTGTCCGAAGAAAGAGGCGCTACCCGCCCCCTGCTACACGTCCATACACTAAGCTAAATGTTGATGATCTGGTCGGAAGGCAAGAAAATCAGCAATTTTTATACTCTCGGGGAGATTCGAGACCTTTCATGAATAATTAAGACACACCCACAGTCGTTTATTGGCTAGAGTACACAGTTACATACAAAATCGAAGAAGAAAGACGCTATTGGTCAAAAATTAATTACAGAAATATTTGATTGGCTAAGTTCAAAACAGGCGGAAAGAAAGGATTAATATTGCCAACCCACGCATGAAAGAACGAAATTTAGTAAAACCGAAAACTTATGAGTCCAAAATTTCTTCCGGAAAGTTCCTTCACTTCGCACCAGGGTGCATGATCATATTTTTTAGGCGGTGACATCTCTGAGAGAATGTCCACACTTCTTGATTAATGGAAAACAAAACAAGTTGAAATCCACACAGTATTGACAACTTTGTAATCACAAAATTTATGGTAGTGACATCTTCTGAGAAAACTTATAAGTTGACACAGTTGTTAAAGTTCAGAGTTTCTCCTGTAGAGGAGTACTTATTGGCGGAAGATTTAAATTTGCGACGTAAAGGTGTACCAGCCGGTACAATCCCCATAAGTTGAATTCTTGAATGTTGACATACTCGGTACATTATTATTATTATTATTATTATTATTATTATTATTATTATTATTATTATTATTCCAACAATACGCTATGAAACAAACACAATCGATCAAACTGAAAATGGCGTTAAGGTAAAAAAAGAATATTAATTAAAGCTACATTACTTTATTTGAATGAGAAATACGCGGAAGTTACGCCAACAGAAACTTGGTCGTTCAGGGCCTTCTCTCAGGTGCGAGAGGAATGATTTATCAGTTGATGGCTAACGAAGTGTTTAATTTAGGGATGAAGAGAAAAACTTTGGAAAATATTGTCGCTGACTCTGTAGCGATTGTTCAACAACATATTTATGTAAACTAATAATAATAATAATAATAATAATAATAATAATAATAATAATAATAATAATAATAATAATAACCATGTTATTGTCTTTACGTCCCACTACCTACTTTTAACGTTTTCGAAGACGCCGAGGTGCCGGAATTTAGTCCCGCAGGAGTTCTTTTCGTGCCCGTAAATCTACCGACACGAGGCTGGCGTATTTGAGCTCCCTCAAATACCACCGGACTGAGCCAGGATTGACAGGATTGAACCTTTCAAGTTGGGGTCAGAAGGCCAGTGCCTCAACCGTCTGAGCCACTCAGACCGGCAAAAACTATTAACAAATATCATCATTATTTATTATGGATTTGGTAATCTGCGTCTCTGGCATCTTGTAACGAAACAAGCAGCAACTTTTTACAACAAATGTTCTCTCTCTCTCTCTCTCTCTCTCCTGTTATTCCACAGCTTTTCCCACACACTGATAATTTCTGGGTTTAGCTGGCATTTAAGACTGGGTGTTCTTCATGAATCCACATGAATTTTCAGGTGAAATTTCCAACCCGGGTTCGAACCTCAGCCGCCAGACGGAAAGTCAGCAGCTAAGCAACTGCGCTGATCACGCTCTCCCACACAGCATATATATATATATATATATATCAAACAACAAAATAATGTATACATAGTAACATAAATACTAGTCGCCTCTGTGGTGTAGTGGTTAGTATTATTAGCTGCCACCCCTAGAGGCCCGGGTTCGATTCCCTGCTCTGCCACGAAATTTGAAAAAAAAGTGATACGAGGGCTGGAACGGGGTCCTGTCAGCCTCGGGAGGTCAACTGAGTAGAGGTGGGTTCGATTCCCACCTCAGCCATCCTGGAAGTGGTTTTCCGTGGTTCCCCATTTCTCCTCCAGGCAAATGCCGGGATAGTACCTAAGTTAAGGCCACGGCCGCTTCCTTCCCTCTTCCTTGTCTATCCCTTCCAATCTTCCCATCCCCCCGCAATGCCGCCGTTCAGTATAGCAGGTGATGCCGCCTGGGCGAAGTACTGGTCATCCTCCCCAGTTGTATCCCCCGACCCAGAGTCTGAAGCTCCAGGACACTGCCCTTGGCGCGGTAGAGGTGGGATCCTTCGCTAAGTCCGAGGGAAAAACCGACCCTGGAGGGTAAACAGATAAATAAGAACATAAACCCTACAAAGGTTTTCTTAACTGTCTGGTACAAATTCTGGCTGTACTCCATTCCTGAGCTGAAGAGAAAATGTGATTCAAATCTCTCATGATTAACTCTCGAAATAGCGGTACTATCAATTGTGTCCATCAGTGTTTTCGCTTATTACATTCACAAAGCGATCACTTCCGTGCAGCGTGGAACATTCAACGCTTCCCATTCGGCTTAGCATTTGACATTTACGAGTCTTTCAGCCAAACATTTACGAGTCTTTCAGCCAACGTATCCAAGCTAACATATGGTTACCGGTCATTGCCCACTTATCGTACTACATGCTGGATATAATCTTCAACATCATCTCCAGCCAGCTATCACTTAGAGTATCTTCAAAGTGTTGTATATACAACGTACAGCACTCATGAGATGTTAATCATTAATTCTCCTAGTGATACTTTCTTCTTCACACAGTAATAATGTCTTGCTTATTCAGCGTCCAGAAGCGAAATAATTTGCAGGACAAGTTCAATTTACTTTCCTTCTTCATGTAGGTCTATTTATTTTGATGTGATTAACCGCTAGGCCATATACTTCAAGGAAAGGGCTGTCCCCTCCACAATAGATAAATTAATAAAAATGTTTTAATTTTACATTCCATTAACTACTTTTACGTTTTCCGGAGACTCTGGGGTGCCGGAATTTTAACCCACAGAAGATTTTTTCAAGTACTGGTAAATCTATGGCCACAAGGTTGACGTATTTGAGCCCCTTCAAATACCGGGATCGATCCCGCCAACTTGTGCTCCAAAAGCTAGTGCCTTAACCAAATGTGCCACACAACCCGGCTGTATGAGAGTACAGTATATCTGCCGCACTCAGTAGCTCGGACGGTAGAGTGTTAGCCTTCTGAGCCCAACTTGGCAGGTTCGATCCTGGCTGAGTCCGGTGGTATTTCAAGTTGCTCAAATACGACAGCCTTTTGTCGGTAGATTTACTGGCACGTAAAAGAACTCCTGTGGGACAAAATCCAGGCATCTTGGCGTCTCCGAAAACCGTAAAAGTTGTTAATGGGTTGTGAAACAATTATTATTATTATTATTATTATTATTATTATTATTATTATTATTATTATTATTATTATTATTATTATTATTTGAAAGTAGGTTATATCGGGCAGAAAAGTAAGAGAGATTCTTCTGGACAATTTCTTAAACTATAAAGTAAAAGCCGTGGATTCGCACGCGTGGAATTATTTTGAGTTTGATATGGATTTCAACCAATTAAGGCTGGTACCTGCTTTCCCATGAGACAACGGCAGTGCTACAGCGCTCCATGGCGAACAATATGTGTAGCTTGTCAGTATGAGCGTAGCTGGCCCTCGCTGATTCTCGATCAGACTCAAATTCAAAGAATTACAGACCTTACGGTAGAGGGTTACTTTACTTTGTTTTGGTCACCGCGCAAGTGGGATGGGTGATCCTTCCGCCTCCCTTCGCCTCCTTTTTAATCACCCATAAGCGAGCTGAATCTGGCGTAGAAGAAACCTATGTGATTTCTTAGAACACTTCCTGAAGCAATACTACTGATCGAAAATATACATTGTAGCCTATATTATTGATTTTATAAAATTATTTTCCTTCCTATGCAGTTCATTTTCAGAAGATCTTGAAGGCTTTTACAACATTGCTCCATGAGTATTACCTACAGTCTTTCCGAGACTACTTTGGACGTGTGAGTGGAGCACCCTCGGTCGTATATTCGAAATATTTCCTCAACACATAATAAAACGCAACTATCTAGCAAATCGTTTAGAGTTACGAAGAAAACGCATATGAGTATTTGGATGGGAATATTAAATCCACAATCCTGTACATATGCTCATTTTCTTTTCTGTGAGAATAACACTTTGCCCGTTATTCTGGATTTCATAGGATATATCTTACTTGCTCTAAAACACAGAACAAACACTTTTACCTAGAAAAGTGTTAAGAGTTAGGTAGAAAATTCAGACAAACATTTTTGTAAGAAATTTAATTCTGAGTATTCTTGGTTGGCTAATTGTTCAATAGGGCTAATAGTTTACGCATCGTATTCACTTTTAGAGATCCCTGTCATACCTACCTTTCTTTCTGACTTGCTTCATATGTTCTTTCTCTGCATGGCTGCCTTAAGAGGCAATGTGATTTTTAAGTAGCATACAGTTATGTTAAGCGAGAATATCAGCTATAAGCTTGTCAAATGTGAGATTCATTGGTAAAGTCGTTTTTACATCAGAAAAAGATAAACAGACCAACATTCACCGAGCGAGTTCGGTGTGCAGTTAGGGGCGCGCAGCTATGAGCTTGCATTCGAGAGATAGTGGGTTCGAACCCCACTGTCGGCAGCCCTGAAGACGGGTTTTCGTGGTTTCCCATTTTCACACCAGGCCAATGCTGGGATTATACCTTAATTAAGGCCACGGCCACTTCCGTCCCACTCCTAGCCCTTTCCTGTCCCATCGTCGCCATAAGACCTACAGTATCTGTGTCAGTGCGAAGTAAAGCTAATTTTAAACGATCAACATTCAGATCTACACAGGTTGAATCACACGCCCCTATTTTTTCGGACTTATGCAACCTACAGTTCATAATCTAACGTGAAAACATCCCCTGTCGTCCAATAATTTCTTGCATAGGTCCGTAGCTTGAAATGCATGTATTCGTTGCTAACAACCCGGCAATAAAGAGAATTAATGAATTAATGCACACAAGCGTAAAAGGAACACCCGTGTTGTTCGAAAAAAGCGTTGACACTGAAATGGTACGGTGTAATAACAGCTGCAGCTAAATTCTCCGTGGTCCAAGGGGCCAATGTTGTGTTGTCTGTTCGGAGGTTCAAAGCCAGTGCAAGTAAAATATGTTAATGCATTCATATCAGACCTAGATGGCCCGCAATAATAAAGAACAATAACAATTACGATCACTCCGGATTTTTAAGGCAGTAATAGGTTAAAATGAAAGTCCGACTCATTGGCTGAATGGTCAGCGTTGAGGCCTTCGGTTCAGTGGGTCTCGGGTTCGATTCCCGGCCGGGTCGAGGATTTTAAACGTGTTTGATTAATTCTTCTGGCTCGGGGACTGGATGTTTGTGTTTGCATCAACACTTTCCTCTTCATATTCAGACAGCACACTACATTAAAAACCGCCACAGACTCACGCAATAGTGATTACTACATCCTTCCATATAATGTTGGCGTCAGGAAAGGCATACTGCCGTAAAACAGGGCCAAATCCACATGTGCAACACAGTTCGCTCCCGTGACCCCACTGGTGTGGGAAAAGCGGTAGTAGAAGAAAAAGAAGACGTTAAAGTGAAGCTAATGTGGTTATTAGGAAGTATCGTCTAGCACTTTCTTCCGTTATGTAGCAAAAGTAACACATAAATTCTAGAGGTTCTGGTGGGCCGTACGCCTAAAGTTTATGCAAGACTCATAACACGACTGTTGTGTAGGGTAGACTATACTAGTTACCCGCTTCAATAAGTTTGCATTCTCACCTATAAGCCTACTGCCTAAAATTCCGGACTCTACATACCACATTCGACGTGCACAACGTATTGCGGTGCAATACGTGCGCTACAGACACCTGGCTGATGTTCATGTTATGCGCGATGACTCAAGAGCTGGTGTGCGAGATCTTCTCAATTCCATTACGCACAACTTCTTCGTTATAATCAGACGTCACTGGTACGTCCCGAACAGGTCTCATCCAAAGGACATCGTTCAATGTACCCGTATTTAAACCTTTCGGAACGTATGCAAAGCCGTTAGCGTTCGTGCTTCTCATGCACTACGTCTTGCTACTCCATAGAGAAGATCCACAGGAAAGCAGCACGATTTCTTCTGGATGATATCGAACAAAACAGTAGTGTTGAGCAAATGTTGCAAACGTTGGACTGGGAAGACTTGGGAGTAAGGAGACGAGCTGCTCGACTAATCGGTATGCAAGTAGAGAGATGGTGTGGAATGACATTAGAAGACGAATACGCTTCAACGGATCTTTTAAAGATAGAAAAACCGAGCTCGATAGCTGCAGTCGCTTAAGTGCGGCCAGTATCCAGTATTCGGGAGATAGTAGGTTCGAACCCCACTGTCGGCAGCCCTGAAAATGGTTTTCCGTGGTTTCCCATTTTCACACCAGGCAAATGCTGGGGCTGTACCTTAATTAAGGCCACGGCCGCTTCCTTCCCACTCCTAGCCCTTTCCTGTCCCATCGTCGCCGTAAGACCTATCTGTGTCGGTGCGACGTAAAACAACTAGCAAAAAAAAAAAAAGATAGAAAAGATCATAATATGGAGGTAAAGGTGCAATTCAAAAACGACGAAACAAATATTCATTTATAGGAAGAGGAATTACGGATTGGAATTTTTTTGTCAAGGGAAATACTCGACAAATGGTCAAATTCTTTGAAATCATCTAAGGAAGGACCAGGTAAACAACTGACAGAAAAAATGACCCCTGGGCGACAACCCTAAATGCAGATCATCATGATTGATTGATTGATTGATTGATTGATTGATTGATTGATTGATTGATTGATTGATTGATTGATTGATTGATTGATTGATTGATTGATTGATTGATTGATTGATTGATTGATTGATGAGTAATATGATATTCATGTAATCATCTCCTTAACACATAGTGGTTGCCTGTACAGAAGCTATGACTCGAACCTCCGTTTAACCACTAACAACAATAAAATATTTCGACTGATCTGCTTTTGATGAGGAATACATTCTTGCTGCTTTAGTTGGAGCTGCCACAGAAGTTAACACTGATAGCGACGGATGAGATTTTGAACACTTTGCGGAAGACTGTGAACATTAAAGGCAAAGTGAACCGTCAGCAGGTGAAAAAGACAAGGAGTATTATAATGCTTACCAGCGACTAATAAACACGAAATCTACTTGCGATAACACACAAACTGTGACCTAACGTAACAGAGGTGTAAAAAGAGACGTTACCTACAAGCCTAGAACTGTTTCTACTTTTAACCAGGCATACTCTTCCAAACAACATCGTGTGTAAAATCCTTAATTTGATCAAAATGCTATCAGAATTTAAAGAAAAGTACTTAAACAGAAAATCACCCAGAGGCTGGCTGGATCCTCAAATAGCATCACCAAAGATTACTTAGTTACAGGGAAACCGCAAAAACAAATGGCAGTGCCAAAATGAGGCGTACTAGGCAAGATGAGGAGTGAGCTAGTTTGTCATTGCTTTCCTCACTGGACCAGAAAGTGCTATTGTAGGACAAGTGACCCTATGAGCAACACCTTTCATAACAGTCAGACCCACTAGTCGTGGTCTGAATGTCATTACTCAGCACCACCCATACCCCAGCAGCTTCCATATTGTCACAGCCATGGATAAGGCTGGGACTTCAGTGGAAGCTACACTTTGCTCTGGCCTCTGCCAAGAGACGGATGCAAAAGTACTGCACCCAACAGGAAATGACAAGGGGTCTCATGTGTATAGAGCAGTTAATAAATAAGTTAGATTGTAAGTGACAGCAAAAAGATTTCGACAAAGTTGTGAAATGGATAGCAGAGAATGGTGTGATGGTAAACAGGGTGAAAAGTTAGGTTGTTAATTTTTTTGTTTTTTTGTTTTGCTTTACGTCGCACCGACACAGATATGTCCTATGGCGACGATGGGATAGGAAAGGCCTAGGAATGGGAAGGAAGCGGCCGTGGCCTTAATTAAGGTACAGCCCCAGCATTTGCCTGCTGTGAAAATGGGAAACCACGGAAAACCATCTTCAGGGCTGCCGACAGTGGGGTTCGAACCCACTATCTCCCGATTACTGGATAATGGCCGCACTTAAGCGACTGCAGCTATCGAGCTCGGTGTTGTTAAATTTCACCAACGGGAAAAGTCCTCTCAGTCTTAATTACTGTGTTGATGGAGCGAAAGAACCTTACGGGGAACACTGTAAATACCTATGTGTTAACATAAGGAACGATCTTAATTGGAGAAATCACGTTAACGAGGTTAAAAACGAAGTTTACATATCTCTTCATATGGTTATGAGGTATTTAGGATTTGTGATAAGGATGTAACGCAGAGGGCGAATAACTCATTGGTACCCTCACCAGAATTACTTTTCGATAACTGAAAGAGATCCAAAGGAAAGTAGCCTGGTTTGTTCTGGGTGAGATCTGACAAAAATAGTATTGTTACTAAACTGTTGCAAACTTTGGGTTGGGAAGACTTGGGAGTAAGGAGACGAGCTGCTCGACTAAGCGGTATGTTCCGAGCTGTCAGCGGAGAGATGGCGTGGAATGGACATCAATAGACAAATAAGCTTGAATGGAAATTTTTAAAAGCAGGAAGGATGAAGTTGAAATTCAAAAGGACAGACTGGGGCAAATATTCGTTTATAGGGAGAGGAATTAGGGATTGGAATAATTTACCAAAAGAGATCTTCGATAAGTTACCAACTTCTTCGAAATAATTTAAGAAAAGGACTAGGAAAACAATAATTGATAGAGAATCTGCCACTTGGGCGAGAGTCCTAAGTGCACATCATTGGTCTTTGGCAATTGTGTGTATAACAAACATTGTTAATATTTTGTTGAAATTTTTGTGAACAATAAATACAGTGGAACCTTGATATCTCGAATCACCTCGGGAGTTAAAATTTATTTCGAGTTATCGAAAAATCGAGATACAGAGAATACCGGTTTTGAGCATGTATAGCACATAATTGAATCATACGTACCTACAGGCTTATATTTAATGCATTATTTTTACCAGTATTTAAAAATATACAACAAACTCTATTTTACGGCATCACTTTAATTATAACCCTAATTGCAGTAGCAAGATACAGTAGCGAAACAAGAAACATACCTCGGTTAACACCTTTGGAAAAACTCCGATAGTCTCTTCTGTTCGTTACTGTTAGCCTGTCTTCACTTCACGTTGAAACTTCTCGTCAATACCACGCGGCCGAGATTCGTAAATGGAGCTTGTCATCCGCGACTTCCAGGGTTGCTTTCGTACGTGACCGGTATAATTGATTCACACCCGAGACACAGCGAGGCATCGCCGATTTTCCGATCATTAGAAGCTTTAGTTTTTTTTTCTTTTTTTTTTTTTCGGTTCCCGTTATATTAGCTGCCAGCATCACTGTAAACCTTTCTTTACTTGTTAACTGTTCCTCATAAACCATAAATGCCGTACTGCATAATTAAGCCTAATGTTGAACAAAATTCCAGTGGCAGAGTATATTTGACCGAGCTCGATAGCTGCAGTCGCTTAACTGCGGCCAGTATCCAGTATTCGGGAGATAGTAGGTTCGAACCCCACTGTCGGCAGCCCTGAAAATGGTTTTCCGTGGTTTCCCATTTTCACACCAGGCAAATGCTGGGGCTGTACCTTAATTAAGGCCACGGCCGCTTCCTTCCCACTCCTAGCCTTTTCCTGTCCTATCGTCGCCATAAGACCTATCTGTGTCGGTGCGACGTAAAGCAACTAGCAAAAAAAAAAAAAAAAAAAGAGTATATTTGCTTCAAGGGAGGAAATGTTTGCTTAGATAAATCGAGAAATTCGTGTAACCGAATTTCTTGTTTTAATTTCGTGTAGCTATTTCTAACCGGGTGCAGCCCTTGTAAGGCAGACCCTCCGATTAGGGTGGGCGGCATCTGCCATGCGTAGGTAACTGCATGTTCTTGTGGTGGAGGATAGTGTCATGTGTGATGTGTGAGTTGCAGGGATGTTGGGGACAGCACAAACACCCAGCCCCCGGGCCACTGGAATTAACCAATTAAGGTTAAAATCCCCGACCCGGGACCCTCTGAACCGAAGGCCAGTACGCTGACCATTCAGCCAACGAGACCGAATTTCGAGTAATACAGAAATAAATACAAGAGATGAAAAGGACAAACGGACAGGAAATTTAAGTTACTTCGAGACACTGAAACTTCGAGTTATGGAGGTTCGAGATATCGAGATTCGACTGTAGTAAAATAATTAGGACTTTCCTTTAATCGTACTTAGCTACTAAGAATATTTTTAAAACACATTGACTCATACCATTCCGGTTACCCAACTCAAGTCCGTCATACTAGTTAAGGGTTAAATTTAATATCGTCGGGGTTGAAACAGAAGTTTCGGTCAAGAGAGGTCGGATAGGAGAGATGAAAAAGTGGAGCCTGACACGTTTATACGGAAACAACGCAAGGCCAGGCTGAGTTTAACTCGCAAGCTGCAACCCCACTGCAAGGTCTATCAGCGTCTCTGTACTCTCTTATTTAACATCCACTCCGTTTACTATAAGTATAATTCTCGTTCTTAGTCTGAGTGCAAGCAGACAGCCGGTTTCACTTCTTTCTGCTGCGCGTGCCGTGGAGAGGGAAGTGGGCCGTGTGCGGCAGCTTTTTTGCTAGTTGCCTTCTCTAATTGGCTGCTGAAGGGGTCAACAATCCAATCGGCGCGCGAGGGCAATGCACCTTTTATGTACCTGCTCCTAGCCTGCCTTTCATTTTATTCTTGCTAGTGCTACTTAATTATTAATGTAAAACAAACCTTTCTACAAGAATCTGCGATAACTGAGGCAGCAATTTAGTAATTGTAGTGACACACTTTTTTCACATTCCTAGCGGACCTGTCTCGTAGCTCAGGCGACCTTGAACTTGCTACCACTTTCTGACAGTGAGTGGGTGTGACACGGCTCTTCACCGGAAAATTCACTACAGCAATGTAATGTGGAATAAATCAAACTAAGAGATGATTGTCTCGTGATACAATGTCCAGGATCTTTCTTTTTTTACAATTCGCTTTACGTCGCACCGACACAGATATGTCTTATGGCGACAACGGGACACGAAAGGAGAGTAGAAAGGCTGTACGGAAATAGTCAAGAGGAAGTTCAATTTTTAGGTAGATTACGCATTAACGATAAAACTGAAAACACACAAGCTGAATTTAATTTTATCTCCATTCACGTCCTCAATATAAAGTAAGAAGATATTATTGCTATTTGCTTTACGTCGCACCGACAGATACGTCTTATGGCGACGATGGGATAGGAAAGGCCTAGGAAGTGGAAGGAAGCGGCCGTGGCCTTAATTAAGGTACAGCCCCAGCATTTGCCTGGCGTGAAAATGGGAAACCACGGAAAACCATCTTCAGGGCTGCCAACAGTGGGGCTCGAACCCACTATCTCCCGATTACCGGATACTGGCCGCACTTAAGCGACTGCAGCTATCGAGCTCGGTAAGAAGATATTATTAAAGTTACAAAGGGAAAGTTGGAGCCAGAGAAAAAAGATAAGAATAAAGAGGCAATGAAAGTGTAAAAGCTTGAATAGTAACGAAGTAATATACCGTGCAATTAAAAAGTAAGGATTAGAGAAGTTTTAAAAGATAGACTGTCGAGAGAAGCAAGGCGATGAATAACTTAAAACTGGAGCACGATGCAAGAATATTACGATAGTACTGAGTATATATGACAAGAAAATAAAACAGTCGTTGATTATAACAATGGAAGCTTGTTAGATATATATGCTAGTTGCTTTTCGTCGCACCGACACAGATAGGTCTTATGGCGACGATGGGACAGGGAAGGGCTAGGAGTGGAAAGGAAGCGGCCGTGGCCTTAATTAAGGTACAGCCCCAGCATTTGCCTGGTGTGAAAATGGGAAACCACGGAAAACAAGCGTGTTAGATGGAAGTAATGTAATTATATTGAGGAACTGCAATACAGCACTTGTATTTCTTGGGAGCTGCCCATCCGTAGAAATAGAAATGTTTTCGGTTGGCCCAAAAGAGTTGGGGATCGATTCCCGTAAGAAAATCTAATAATTTAGAAACAGATTTCGATTTCTGGAAAGGCATATGGCCCTGAAGTTCACTCAGCCTAAATGAGGCCTGAGTACCAGACTAATTCCTAATCGCAAAGCCACCGAGCTCGATAGCTGCAGTCGCTTAAGTGCGGCCAGTATCCAGTATTCGGGAGATAGTAGGTTCGAACCCCACTGTCGGCAGCCCTGAAAATGGTTTTCCGTGGTTTCCTATTTTCACACCAGGCAAATGCTGGGGCTGTACCTTAATTAAGGCCACGGCCGCTTCCTTCCCACTCCTAGCCCTTTCCTGTCCCATCGTCGCCATAAGACCTATCCGTGTCGGTGCGACGTAAAGCAACTAGGAAATCGCAAAGCCGGCAGGTCAAGCCAATTTCCCACTATTTTCACTCCATTAGGGACCGGAGATGGCTTTATTTTTTATTTAAATTTGTTCTGCTAATGACCACCATCAGCAGCCATGAAGAGAGTTTTCTATGGTTTCCCAGTTTCATGCCAGGCACATGCTAGGACTGTACCTCCCAAGACGACTAGATGGGATTACATGAAACTTCGTATTTAAATTAAGGGTAAGAGCGATTAAGACCTTGGCTACTCATTTTGCGATTCGTGTAAAAGGGAAGAGGAATTATTGAGAGAAAGGTTCACACAAAAAGGAAACAAAAAAATCACTTTTTTAAAACTCGTTTTTACGTCGAACCGACACAGATAGGTCTTATGGCGGCGATGGGATAAAAAAGGACAAGGCGTGGAAAAGAAACGGCCGTGGCCTTAATTAAGGTACAGCCCCAGCATTTGCTTCATGTGAAAGAAGGAAACCACGGAAAACATCTTCAGGGCTGCCGACAGTGGGGTTCAAACATACTATCTCCCGAATTCAAGCTCACAGCTGTGCGTCCCTAACCGCATGGTCAACTTGCTCAGTCAAAAAATCACATTAATTTATGTCATTGTATTATTCCTTACTGTCTGACCTAGGTTACCTGCTAGGGGATGGAATAGACAGTACAGCCAGCGACTCAACGCCGAGTGTTGAGTGGCTGAAAATAACCCAGCTCGCTAAAGGAGCCAACGGCTTCGGGTGGAGGAGCTCATTTAGTTGGGTGCTGAACCCCACTGATGCCGCTGAAACCCAGCAGACAGCTCTGTTCTCTAGGCCAGGGGCGGCATCATTGAAACTTTGGCAGTTGATATAAAATGCCTTTGGATGTGCTGAGTTCACCGTAAAGCGTCAAAGTAGATCAAGACAAAGATCTAAAGACTACCCCAGAAGCGAAACGTACGTCTTGTGTCTCCAGGGAAGTGGATGGAGATTAATGGTCCACGGCCCGACCTAAGATCTTCCTGGATAAAGGTGACGGAGGGAGAAGAAGAAGAAAATATAATTCCTGTACATTTCTTAATACGGCAGAAAATGAAATGGTCCGCCTCTGTGGTGTAGTAGTTAGTGTGATTAGCTGCCACCCCGCAGGCCCGGGTTCGATTCCCGGCTCTGCCACGAAATTTGAAAAGTGGTACGAGGGCTGGAACGGGGTCCACTCAGCTTCGGGAGGTCAAATGAGTAGAGGTGGGCTCGATTCCCCCCTCAGCCATCCTGGAAGTGTTTTTCCGTGGTTCCCACTTCTCCTCCAGGCAAATGCCGGGATGGTACCTAACTTAAGGCCACGGCCGCTTCCTTCCCTCTTCCTTGTCTATCCCTTCCATCCTTCCCATCCCCTCTACAAGGCCCCTGTTAAGCATAGCGGGTGAGGCCGCCTGGGCGAGGTACTGGTCATTCTCCCCAGTTGTATCCCCCAACCCAATGTCTCACACTCCAGGACACTGCCCTTGAGGCGGTAGAGGTGGGATCCTTCTCTGAGTCCGAGGGAAAAACCAACCCTGGAGGGTAAACAGATTAAGAAGAAGAAAATGAAATGGCGTGTTACAGCGCATGGTAAAGCGTACCATTTTCTGCCTGAGCCATTTCGATAATTGAGTTCGTGGCTTACAGTCGGATTCAGCTGACCAAAGCTGTCGAAGGTTTCATTTTTGAGATACTGGATGCTTACGCTCCGCAGTGTAGGATGTCTAACGCGCTCCATAAAACAAGTTCTGGAATAGCAGACATAATGAACATCGAAATATCATCGCAATTATTATCGGATTGAAACGACTGTAGTTTCAGGATGGCAAGAAGAAATGAGTGTGCCATATTTCTGTTTTTAGTTTTTATATTATAGTGTAAAATGTATGATACATTACTCGCATACATGCCAGAATTCGAATTAGGAGACGGGTGCTTTACTTGACATATATAAAGGAATAAAAATGAAACTTCAAAAGTCAGAATAGGCTACTAGATATCCCAAGGTCCCAGTTCTGTGGAAAACGCTCGGTAAAAGGGTAATCATTCACCTGAGAATAATTTTCCTATCAATAACGGGTACACTAGTAGATTATCTAGAAAGACAAAGTACGAGTGCGTGGTACGTAATAATATAAAACTCAAGATTTACCAAGCTTTCTTCGGCTAATCTCAAGTTTTTCTATGGTCGCATAAGCCACATTGGTTAAGTGGTTTAAGACTGGATGCCTTTCCTGACGAGATTTTAAAGTGAAAATTCCAATCCAGAATCATCAGGTTCGAACCTCTCCAACAGCTAAGTTACTATGCGAATCGTACCCTCAATGAAAGCTCAAGACTACTTATCTAAAATAACTGAGTACAGGACTGTTATTTTCCCATTTATCATGTGGCTCGGACTCCCATCAAAGTGGAAGTCACACGTATACTATAAGGTTCATTCCTAAACAAGAAGAGTTGGAAAGGTTCCTGTCGAACAGGCTGTGATTTCCCAGCTATGACTCATTTACGTAGGCGTTCAGCAATGAATCAGACATATTTATCTTAGACATATATTAATTTCATTATCATTGCAGAGTTTCATTTCTCCTTGACGACCATACTGACGTTAATTACTGCCTACTCGAAGAATATAAAATAAAGACTGAAAATAAACGACAAAATCTCCCATTTTCATAAATTATGCTACTTATCTCTTTCTTGACGGCAGATTCGAACCTCTCCAACAGCTAAACCACTGTGCGAATCATACCCTCAGAGTGGTGGTGGTAATTTATAATTGTTTAGTGACCCGCCCGGACTAAATTTATCATAACTTGTGAACTATTCGTGCAAATTATGTCCTTTAAAGGTTATTTTCATCCTTATACAATTGTAAAGGCGGCTGAACAATTTATTATGTATGAAAAAATCGTGAAAAATCTCAAAATATTTTTTTCCTTTTAATGTTTAGGAGTAATTTTTTACCGCGAAAATTGTTATAGAGGGCAAACAGTTGGAAATAAATATATGCCGTCGCGGACGTTTTTTTTTGGAGCTTTTTATGCTCTACAATTCGTACACATACACTTTGGGTCTATCGTTGACGATTCAGGTAGCGAAAAGCGAAGAAAGTGCTCGGTCGCTAAATGGCTAAATGCTTAGCGTGCTGACATTTGGTCACGGGGATGTTAGGTTCGATTCCCGGCAGGGTCGGAAGTTTTAACCATAATTGGTTAATTCCGCTGACACGGGGGCTGGGTGTATATGTAGTCTTCATCATCATTTCATCCTTATCATGACGCGCAGGTCACCTACGGGAGTCAAATCAAAAGACCTGCTTCTGGCGAGGCGACTGCATAACTAACGGTGTCCTTGAAGCAGCAGACAACAAAACATCTACTAATGTGCAATTGAACCACTTGTGTATGTCACCCAGCCATGAGTTCTTACCCCTCCCAACAGACCTTCTTCCGTGAATTTCTCTGTCGTTGAGTAGGTCCCGTAATGTAGGGGCAGCGTGCCTGCCTCTTACCCGTAGGCCCCGGCTTCGATTCCCGGCTAGACGAAGGATTTTTACCTGGATCTGAAAGCTGGTTCGAGGTCCACTCAGCGTACGTGATTGGAGTTGAAAAGCTTTGAGCCTGTAGTGCCATGGGGCTTGATTTGGTTTTAATTGAAAGGGAAAAATGCAGGAGGATTTTTTGTTAATGGGACACTCGCATAGGAAGTGTAATTTCTAAAACTTACAAGTCCTTACACTTCTTGTATTGCCCTCCTCGATGTGTGATTGAGCTTAACGAATGGTACATTCTGATATCAGAACTCGACCTGCCACACTTAATATGTGGCGATCTGAATGTACAATGTGAAGCCTGGGGTTGTGTGTTCACCGATGCTGCGGGTACTGCTGCTAAAGGGCAACAGTTCCCAAGGGAAGGCGCAGGGCTGTATATCACTCATTAGGCCAGCCCTGGAATATGGAGCAGCCATATAGGATCCATACCAAACAGGACTCACTAATAAACTTGAGACGGTATAGCGAAAGGCTGCAAGATTCGTGCTGAATGATTTCAATCCTACAAGTAGTGTGACAACTATGATAGGAAAATTTGGGTAGAAGACGCTGGGGAACTAGAAGGAAACGAACGCGGTTATGTGCCATCTATAATGCCTGTACGAATAAGTCAGCTTAGGGAGAGATGAACAGTCGACTAGTAAAGCCCTGTTACGTAAGCAGGACAGATGAAATGAAATGGCGTATGGCTTTTGGTGCCGGGATGTGTCCGAGGACTTCGGCTCGCCAGGTGCAGGTCTTTTGATCTGACCCCCATAGGCGACCTCCGCGTCGTGATGAGGATGAAATGATGATGAAGACGACACATACACCCAGTCCCCTTACCAGGGGAATTAACCAATTATGGTTAAAATTCCCGACCTTGCCGCGAATCGAACTCTGGATCCCTGCGACCAGCACGCTAACCATTTAGCCATGGAGCCGGACAGTAGGACAGATCATCCGCATAAAGTAAAAGGTAGAGCCCAGAAAACTAACTGTGGTAAATATTCGTTCGTAAATCGGGGATTTGATTATTGGAATTCATTACCTGCAGCTGTCTTAGAGCCTCTTCCCAAAAATGTAAGATGCTTCAAGAACAGCCTCCAGCATTCTGTAAACTGCCCGTAAATTGTGTGTAAATTTCTGTGTGATATTGTCGTATTTTAATCACCGCCGTATCAATCCTATATACTGCCTGCTCTGAGCTCTTCGTGTCACGAACCTCCGCTAGGGGCGCTAGTTAACGCACCCAACTTATCTCCGTACCTACATCGTTATGTTCCAGTGCGTTTGCATCGAGCATGTATGTGTGTGTCTCTGGTTGTAAAATGATTCATTGTTGTGTTCCTCTCTGTATATCAAAGCAGGAAATCCAAATTCTTCATGTGTGAGGATTCCTGAAATCCCCCCAAGTAAAGAATTTTGGAAAAATTGGCTTAACGCTATATCAAGGCAAGGATCAACCAAGGATAATCAATGGATTCCATCCGATTATTCTCGTGTTTGTAGCTTGAATTTTAGAGATGAAGATAAAAGATAATACTAAAAGAAAAATATACTGAAGCCAGAGAGCGTGCCTAGTCGGTCTTCAAATTATCCCCATTACCTTCAAACCAGAAAAATAGCTCCACGAAAGACCAGACAGCGATAAGACATTTCTTCGGAAGAAATTTGTGATGAAACAAGATCTTCAACCGCAGGAAATACATTGGATGATGAGTACGAAATTCATTTGAACAACGATGTATCAATCCAAGTCAATATTCCAATGAGTAAGAATGACAGCAGTGATCAGAAAATCAGACATTAGAGGCTCCAATCAAGAATTCTGAGACTGCGATAACAGCTGATGACTAACCATAATAATAAATTTTTAAAAAATAATACCGGGCGAGTTGGCCGTGTTGTTATAGGCGCGCGGCTGTGAGCTTGCATCCGGGAGACAGTGGGTTCGAATCCCACTGTCGGCAGCCCTGAAGATGGTTTTCCGTGGTTTCCCACTTTTACACCAGGCAAATGCTGGTGCTGTACCTTAATTAAGGCCACGGCCGCTTCCTTCCAACTCCTAGGCCTTTCCTATTCCATCGTCGCCACAAGACCTATCTGTGTCGTTGCGACGTCAAGCCCGTAGCAAAAAAACAAAAAAAAACAATTAACCATAATGAAGTTAAAAGACTACAGAGGCAATTCGAAGACAACCCAGAAATTGATCGTCTAAATAAAGTAAAGGAAGCAACCAAATATAAAGGAAAAACAACCGTTTTTTAAAATCAAATCCATAATTTTCGCAAGACAAAATCCGGGCAATCAGAACAAATCACGCGGAACTATGTGGCGTGGGGAATAGTATCCCAAACGGTTACGAATATGGCAGGACTTCTGGTCTACTGTCAGCTCCGTCAGAAAGAACTCTGGGCAGGTAGCCTAAATGGAAAATGTTGAAAGTGTTTGTCGGGATTTCCCAATTAGTGAAGGAAAGACTTAGAGCTGAATGTAAAACTATCAGACCAACAGAGAGGAGTGTAACAGTGATCGCCGATTAAATGACTAAATAGGTACGGCTCCTCTACGACCGAACCAGTGACAAGTTCGTTTGCGTGGTCAATGTTGAAGGCGTATTCGACACAGGTATTGTAAAATCTCCTCCTCTCGCGAATAAACTGTTTTCTTGTTATCCGACTTTCAAATAAGTTCTCTAGCGGTGCTGCCTACTTCCTCGTTAAAGGCTTAGAAGTCTCCGATCTATCCCTTTTAGTCCAGAAATGATTACTGTAATGCCTTTCGGCAAAACAATACAGATTGTGCGCATTTCTATTCACCAGCAGATAAAATACTTACAATGGTTGAATGATGATTTCATCGAGTACATTAAAATAATTCGGTTGGAATCAAAACGTGAAAAACTGAAGTGTCTGACTAATGAGATGGCAGGTGCTATCTTGTTAACTGTGAAATCTATAGTGGAATGAGTGTCTTATCTGTTACAAAATCTGTTATTTGATATTCTCACTAGATTATTTTCTGGACACGCAATAGAAGCTCTGTTTAGTTCAGTGAGATTAGGTGGTGGGTTTAATGACATGACGAACGCACGCACTGCATTATGTGCTATAAAACGTATCCTGAAATCTGGTCATGAACAAAGGGTCAGCGAAATAGTGATAGAATTTTTTTTTCGTCCACTGTTCGTAAATAACAGTAAGAAAAGGACTGAAAAAGTGCTCCGTTACTCGTGTCGAGAAAATGCTGAAATTTGTATGTACCATGCAGCAGTGGGATGATCCTAATGTATCTATTGTAACTAGTAAGATTTTTATGTTTTACGTTTCTATATCTTAAGCCAAGCTCAAATGTGAAATGTTAGTTTCTGTATGTGCATTATCTTCTCACTTAGTATCATGTTAAGGATTGTTTTTCATTTTACATTGGTGTTACGGACCAAGTCTCATTTAACCAACATGTGCTCTAGGTGCGTTAAGTGCTGCCATCTGCATCGTCGCTGTAAACGCAATTCTCGCGGCACAGAGCAGGCAGTATATAGAGATTGAGACGGCGGTGATTTTAATGTAAAGCTCAATCCACTGTACATCGTAGTACTAAGGTATTAAGGCATCTGAATTATTTAAGGTATGTTTGAATTTGTATATCAACGCGCTGTATTTACAATGGTAAGATGACGGTTAGTGTAAACATTTTGAAATACTTGAGGTACGTGTGAATTTGTGTATGACGGATTTGTAATGTTAAGCTAGGTTTTTTCCTTTTTTTTTTTTTTTTTTTTGCTAGTGGCTGTACGTCGCACCGACACAGATAGGTCTTATGGCGAAAGGCCTAGGAGTTGGAAGGAAGTGGCCGTGGCCTTAATTAAGGTACAGCCCCAGCATTTGCCTGGTATGAAAATGGGAAACCACTGAAAACCATAATCAGGGATGCTGACAGTGGGATTCGAACTTACTATCTCCCGGATGCAAGCTCACAGCCGCGCGCCCCCTAACCGCACAGCCAACTCGCCCAGTAAGTTAGTTTTAAGTGTACTTCATTATCATACTACTGTAAGTGATCATTGCCAACGGGATATTTCCCAATTGTGATGTATTTGTTAATAATAATAATAATAATAATAATAATAATAATAATAATAATAATAATAATAATAATAATAATAATAATAATAATAATAATAATAATAATATCTCTCGCTTCTTATGCTATGCCACGTTTTACATCTTGCTTTCTTTCACGGTAAGCAACCGTACAAATTGCTTGCGCATCTGTTTCAGGACTTTCTTGTTTAAAATCAAGGGTTCGCATCGGAACACAGAGTGTATGTAGCAATTACAGTAATGCTCATCCAAAGATGAAAGCTGATGTCTGCTCTAATGAAAAATGTCTTCACGCTCATGAATCGTCTACCGGTATCGTCTACCGGTCTGTTCAATGCTAGATAATTCTCATTTTAAGTCGCATTCCTCATTCACTATCGCACCCAGGTATTTGACGTGCGATACCTCTCCACTGATACTTTTAACCGGAATTTTCGAAAATAATTGATTAAAATGATCGGGATGTACAGGGTGGTCCAAATATCTTGTCACCCCCTTAGTTTTCAGTAAAGTTGTGTATTACATTTCATCCTGTATTTCAGATAGCTGACATGAGCTCCTAGAGTGTAGAAGAGGACCTTGTTGCTACTGTTTGGATACAAGAACTGCCACATATTGGCGCAATGAGTCTTCATGAGACAATTCCACAAAGAAGCCTCTTCTGAAAGGACATTATTGCATTTGGAACACAAGCTCTTCCTGAAAATATCAATTAATGGCAAACCATCGTTACGACAGGGCACATGTGCGCAGAAGTCACTGCGGAAACAGGCATTGGAGCTTCGAATCGTCTTGTGACAAAATTCTACGAGGAGCGGGTGTCCTAAAACGATACCAAACAACCGAACAATTGAATGAAGCTGTTAGGGCTACCTTCACAGTATTACACAGAGCTATGCCTCGTAAAAGATTACAGACGACATGGCACCGCAACATTTTGTGCCACGAAAACGCTGGTACATATACCGACCTTCTGGATGCGTAAACATCCATCCTGGTGACAGTGGATCCATAAAGATGTCTGACTATTGGAGTCTTATGATGTATTGGATTATATTGCACTATTTCATTGTTATGCATGGGTGACAAGGTGTTTGGAAAGCTTGGTGTATTATCTACTTTGACATTCAATTTCAAAATGTTATTTCATTAATCAATATACCTTGCTCAATTTAAAATTTCTGCTTTGTAAAGCCATTTCAACATTTACATTTTAAAATTTAGAAGCGATCTTCAGATACTAACTACATGATGAAACAGTAAGAATTTCTGTAAATGACCCAATAACAAGCAACATTAAATATACTTTCCACATTTTAACTGATAGGCTACCTTCAATCTCTGAGCATAGGGTCACGAGAGGTTGATAACCCAGTTCACCAACACCTCAAGGAACCCCTTCCTAAAACAAGAAGAAACAGGAATTTAAAAAGAGAGAAAACAAGAAAGAAGTATTTTTTTTACATATTTTGTTAAATAAAAGCACTCTACCCCTGACACAAAATTTTATTTTTCTTGCAGCCGAATCATTCAATTTGTGATTACGTTTAACATTTAAGGAATGAAAGGAGCTGATACGAAAATGTTTTGGGCCAATAATAATAATAATAATAATAATAATAATAATAATAATAATAATAATAATAATAATAATAATAATAATAATAATAATGGTTCAGTGGTGTCTGTCTTCTTGGCTAAATGATCAGCGGACTGGCCTTCGGTTCAGAGGGCCCTGGGTTTGATAAGCGTCCGGGCCTAAGATTTTAATCTGTTAGTTTAATTCCTCTGGCTAGGGGACTGGGTGTTGTGTCCGTCTCAATACACCCAATACATTTCTCTTGATCTACAAACAACAGATCGCACTACCAACCAGCACAGATACGCTATAGTAAAACTGCATTCCTCCCTATTGGCTTGGTGTCAGGAGGAACATCGCCAGGTTGAGTAGCTCAGACCTCCTCAGCTCAAATTTCGTGGGTTCGATCCCGGCTCAGTCGAGTGGTATTCCAAAGTGCTCAAATACCCTAGTCTCATGTCGTTAGTTTTACTGGCACGTAAAAGAACACCTGCGGTACAAAATTCCGGCACCCGTCATCTCCAAACAACACTAAGAGTAGTCAGCGGTACATACACCAATACAATTATTATGAGGGGTATCCGGCCGCAAAACTGGGTCAAATCCAAGTCAAGTGCCAAGCCTAACAAATTAGGAAAAGGCCAGGAAGAACAGTGGGACAATGGTGAACTGAAGAATTTTGGCGACGCTGTACGGGTCTTGCAAATTAAGCATCCATTGAGCAGGATTTGAATTCTACCATCGACAACACTGGAGCTGTTTTTTCTGTGCTTTCCTCATTTTTCCTCATTTTCACTCTAGGCAAATATTGGGGCCACGCTCACTATGTTCTCAGTCCTGGCCCTTTTCAATCCAGCTTCGCCAAAATCTGATAGACCTATGTATTAAAGCAATGATAAACAGTTAACAAAATAAATAAATAAATAAATAAATAAATAAATAAATAAATAAATAAATAAATAAATAAATAAATAAATAAATAAATAAATAAATCAATCAATAAGGCGGTGGTCTGTTCACTCGAATTCAGGTGAGATTTTCACCAGCACCAGCGTGTTACGAATCGTGAAACAGTTGGTTGAATATCACAAAATATCAAATAACTCGTCTGACTCCCTAAAACTCCCCAGTCTGTTCAGTGATTTTTAAATCACATGCATATTAAAACCTGCTTCTGGATGAGTAACTTATACTCTAAATAAAAGTTTTGGTCGAGATCTCTCCAGCCGTTTCGCCGTGATGATGGAATAGACAAACAAATGGACACGAAAATTAAAAGCCACTGATGTGACCTTGAGTTGATCTAAAATGGGTAGATATCTGGAAAAAAAATTGGCAATATGAACGAAATTACAGATATCGGACTCCCTACAACTATATTTACGCCGGACTGAGTGGCTCAGACGGTTAAGGCGCTAGCCTTCTTACTCCAACTTGGCAGGTTCGATGCTGGCTCAGTCCGATGCTATTTGAAGGTGCTCAAATACGTCAGCCTCGTGTTGGTAGATTTACTGGCACGTAAAAGAACTCCTGCGGGACTAAATTCCGGCACCTCGGCGTTTCCGAAAACCGTAAGAGAGTAGTTAGTGGGACGTAAAACAAATAACATTAGTATTATTACTATATTTATATAGATATCAGTGCAGTATCTTGCAGTGAGCCTCTTTGCCGTGATAGCTGACCGACTGTGTTTCTGTTTTTTGTTTAATCTCGTCTAGTTCCTTGCCAGTCAAAGGCATTCAGAATAGGGAGGACTCACATGTGGCACTAGTGTACTGTTCTAAAATTAAGCGGTGTCAGTTGTATATTGTTTGTACTTGGTTACCGCGAAAAGTAAAAAAAAGGCAAGATGGTCAGTGAGCGCCGTGAATCACACACAAACGAATATGTCTAATATTTCTCGAATGAATGACTATTTTGAGAGAAAACGAGAGTACAGAGCAGAGGTTCTCAAACTATTATGAGATTGTACCCCTCACTCATGGTTAAAAGTTCAATGTACCCCCACGAAAAAATCCCTAAATTATAGGTTTAATAAAATATGAGTACCTGGCTAATTATTAAGGCATATTAATTTATTATAAACCATTCTTTTAAATACACATTGTAAATAAGAGGAAATTGCGAAATACATTTTATAACATATCACAAGAAACTTAAGAGTTTGTATCTGTATCAAGTATAATACAATATAATAAAGTAACACGGGATGTCCGACTCATTGGCTGAATGGCCGGCGTTTGGGCCTTCGGTTCAGAGGGCACCGGGTTCGATTCCCGGCCGGGTCGGGGATTTTATTCACCTTTGATTAATTATTCTGGCCCTGGGACTGGGTGTTTGTGTTTGCCCCAACACTTTCCTCTTCATATTCAGACAACACTCTACACTACCAACCACCACAGAAATACGCAATAGTGATTACATCCCTCCATATAGGGTTGGCATCAGGAAGGGCATCCGGCCGTAAAAAAGGGCCAAATGCACATGTGCGACACAGGTTTGGGAAAAGCAGTAGAAAAAGAATAAAGTAACACAGGATACCCTATTTGTATGAAAGTTGCACAAAACGCTAGATTTTGGCCTGAATATCAAATGAATATGCCTTTGCTGGCGAGAGGTAGTGTTTACAGTGCACTATGTCTTCTGGTATGGGCCAGAATAAATTTGTTACATTAATTGACCTATCCCAATCTCATCCTTGGCTTTGACGATATGAAAGTGGCCGAGGCATGAACAATGCTAGTAATACCGTTTCGTATGCAGTCCGTCTCTGTTATGAATGGTATGGACATATCGCTCATAGGGCCGGTTGATGCATGCATCTCAGTAGGCTTAGCAGACTGACATGCAATAGCAACTTTTGGCTCGGCGAGGAAAGCAACGGGAAACTATCTCACTCCTCATTTACATAATACGCCTCTTCTGTGAAGCCAGGTTATCTATGACAGCTGTTGGCGGAGCTGTGGAGGATCAAACAAGCCTTCGTGCTGAATAGCCAACATACATGAAATTAATAAATAAGGATGAAAAATGTTCGATCTTAATTCTGGAATTCAGACATTGCGAACCATTAACATTTCAATGAGATGTGTGTGCCTGCATGGTGAGACACGTGTATAAAATGTTTTTCTTATTTATTTCCATATTTATTATGTTCTTCATAGTTCCCTGAAGGCTGGTCGTGTACCCCGCTAAAAGTCTCAGGCGTACCCCTAGAGGTACCACTGGTATAGAGTATTTTCACCTCAAAAACGAGTATGTCTGGTCACTGTATATCATTGTTGTTCTATTTGTGAGTCACAGTTTGAGCAGTGCTGTTTTTAAGAAAGCTGCAGTACGAGCCAGTTCACAGCGAGACCGACCGTCGCCCTGAAGAATGTACAAGGTCGATGTTGATAAGAAGACGTCATCCCATATTCGTGACTAAGCTGGACTCCCACTTCCGAGTGGCCTGGCCTGACTGATGATTAAGCCGGAGGTGCAAGGAGAGAAACGCTGCCTTACACAGAGTGTGACCATATACAGTACATATGCTGAGTAAACGGACTGGTATGCACCACTCAGCACACTTCCATACTGGACAAGATGAGCTGAGGCAATGGGCAAACGCGTACTGCCATGACCGCAGTTCTCAAGAAACATGAACGACAGTTTACCAAATCATATCGGTCACAAAATAAGGAGAAGAGACTAGTTAGATTAGTCGAAGCATTATCTGACCCTGTAATAATTAAGAGGGGAATTCCTCAAGGCAGTACTATTGGACCTTTATGTTTTCTTATATATATATATCAATGATATGAGTAAAGAAGTGGAATCAGAAGTAAGGCTTTTTGCGGATGATGTTATTCTCTATAGAGTAATGAATAACTCACAAAATTGTGTGCAACTGCAACATGACCTCGATAATGTTGTGAAATGGACAGCAGGCAATGGTGTGATGATAAACGGGGTTAAAAGTCGGGTTGTGAGTTTTACAAATAGGAGAATTCCCCTCAGTTTCAATTAGTGCGTTGATGGGGTGAAAGTTCCTTTTGGGGATCATTGTAAGAATCTAGGTGTTAATATAAGGAAAGATCTTCATTTGTGAGATTGTAAATAAAGGGTACAGATCTCTGTACATGGTTATGAGGGCGTTTAGGGGTTGTAGTAAGGATGTAAAGGAGAGGGCTTATAAGTCTCTGGTAAGACCCCAACTAGAGTATGGTTCCAGGATTACTTGATTCAAGAACTGGAAAAGAATCCAAAGAAAAGCAGCTCGATTTGTTCTGAGTTATTTCCGACAAAAGTGTAGCGTTACAAAAATGTTGCAAAGTTTGGGCTGGGTAGACTTGGGAGAAAGGAGACGAGCCGCTCGACTAAGTGGTATGTTCCGAGCTGTCAGCGTAGAGATGGCGTGGAATGACATTAGTAGACGAAGAAGTTTGAGTGGCATGTTTAAAAGTAGGAAAGATCACAATATGAAGATAAAGTTGGAATTCAAGAGGACAAATTGGGGAAAATACTCATTTATAGGAAGGGGAGTTAGGGATTAGAATAACTCACCAAGGGAAGATGTTCAATAAATTCCAATTTCTTTGAAATCATTTAAGAAAAGGCTAGGAAAACAACAGATAGGGAATCTGCCACCTGGGCGACTGCCCTAAATGCAGATCAGGATTGATTGATTGATTGATTGATTGATTGATTGATTGATTGATTGATTGATTGATTGATTGATTGATTGATTGATTGATTGATTGATTGATTGATTGATTGATTGATTGATTGATTGATGCAATGCCAGACTCGGCTAGACTGCCACTCACTAGAGCCTGCGCGAGCCCAGGCTCCCCTATAGTTTTCGGACCGAAATTAATACTTTTGACATTAAAAGTCACGTTTCTGTAGTTCGGGTTCAACGTAAAACTGAAGGTTTTGTGGCCATGATCACGATGTCACTCGTCACGTAACATTAGACAGTTGCATGCTTTTGCTTCGGATTTCCATTGTTTCTTATTTCCACATTAGGTAAATGCCTTTCTGTAATTGGTAAAGCTAGGCCTCCACCTTCCTAGTTCTAGCCTTTTCCATCCCTCTGCTACAGAAAGCCTGTATTTGTTAAGCCCAGTATCCACTTGTTGCACGTCTGCGTCTCCCCGTTGCGTTATGGGTACAGTAAAACGTTGCTTCGTTCTGTAGGAAAGAAACGCTACGAACCCGATTGTTACCAAAACGTTTAGCTCGGTGCGTTGCGGGACGACCAGTTATCGCTACTAGCTCTGTACTCGGGAGACAAGTGGGTTCGAATCCCCCGTCGGCCATCCTCGAAATTGTTTTCCCTGGTTTCCCACTTCAACTTCAGGCAAATGCCAGGATGGTACCTTTCTCAAGGCCACGGTAGCTTCCTTTTCATTTCTAGCCCATACAATTACACCAACACCCAGAAACAACACCCTCAGAGGCGGGTACCTGTAGCTCACAAACATTTCGCCCTTGTTCCAACTGGCGGCCGAAAAGTTACTTGTGCTTGAACATAGTGAGGTTGTTAGTTACAATAGAGTGAAATCAAGTGAACACCACAGAATTGACATAAATATATACCCTTACCTTCATTTTTCGAAATGTCTGATCCCTTAATATTTTCTCTCTATTAGTGTTATATAGAGGATGGTTGCCCAGTTGTACTTCCTCTTAAAACAAAAATGACCACCACCACCTAAACATTAGATAAGTCGACAAATAAACTTCTTCACCAAGTAAGTGGCCGCGCAGTGTGGGTCACGTAGCTATCAGCTTGCATTCGGGAGATAGTGGGTTCGAACCCCATTGTCAGCAGCCCTAAAGATGACTTTCCGTCGTTTCCCATTTTCACACCAGACAAATGCTAGGGCTATACCTTAATTAAGGCCACGGTCGCTTCCTTCCCACTCCTGGCCCTTTCCTGTCCCATCGTCGCCATAAAACCTATCTGTGTCGGTGCGACATACAGTAAAGCAACTTGTAAACAAAACCAAAAATCTTCCACTGTAGCGTTCTCTACTCGCATACAATTTTGGCATCCATCAACGTGGGGATTTGCGTTTCTTCTCTTTCATTACACAATAATGAATAACAGTGTACTCGGCTTTTGCTATCTGCTGAGGCGTGCTCGTGCTTTATACTCTAATAAAACTAAACCACGATGATATCCCACGAATCCGTATCGCATCCCCGTATAGTCTATCTTCTCACGGAACGCAGCGAAGATACGATATTTGGTGTGTTGCATCAAGTCATATTGGTGATTGATACGAAACGGAGATACGATTTGCAAACGCGCTACAAGTGGATACAAAGCCGACGTTAATCTACCGTTTGAGTCACAAAGAGGTTACAACTTATAAATTTCATACAATAGACCCTACAAGAAATTCAATTGTAAAAAAATATAGGCAATATAGGGCCTACTTTTACATCTCGCCATAATACATTTGTTAAGGTCCTTAGAATTAGATACTCTCAATTCTATTACTGCTGGCATACAACTACAAGCCACTATATCATTGGAGTGGTGCCTTTATATGGGTCACTAAAACCTGTTTTCCAGTCATTGACCGGGTCAGGGATGTGATGAATGAAGCAGATATAGACTATTAGTACGATGGGGTCGCCACTCCCAAACTGATATATTGATGACTGTTTTTATTATTATTACAACTTCCCCCATGCGGAGGCTGCCACAAGGACAAAGTATGTCGACTACACAGTCGAAATGAAATGAGAATGGAGTGTGTTGCTGGAATGAAAGATGACAGGGAAAACCGGAGTACCCGGAGAAAAACCTGTCCCGCCTCCGCTTTGTCCAGCACAAATCTCACATGGAGTGACCAGGATTTGAACCACGGTATCCAGCGGTGAGAGGCCGACGCGCTGCCGTCTGAGCCACGGAGGCTCCTCACTAAAATCATTAAAATCACTTAATGAGGTGGGTGAATCAGTGGACCTTTTTCACTCACCCCCGTGTAAAATTGGACGTGCCCTAACGACCGCATTAATGTAAGGTACCCGTACTCCCTGTGAAATATATAAATATGTGTATGTAAATGTCTCTAGATGTAGTTTAATCGTTACAATTATTTAAGGAGATGCATTGTTATTTATTTATTTATTTAAGATGTTAAGTAAAGTAAACTCGTGTCCTCATCCCGAGGTGGCGCAGCTCTTTTCAGGCACACCCCCAGTGGAGGTGAGCTGCATGCACCATTTCAACCACATACCAGCCCTCCTGCCATTCTTAAATTTCTGGCAGTACCGGGAATCGAACCAGGGCCCCCGAGGACGGCAGCTAATACGGAGGCGGACATTTAAGATCTTGAAAATATGTATATGTCTCTAGGTTTAGTTTAAACTTTGTTATTATTTTAGGAAATTAGTGTTATATATTTAAGGTGCATTTGATGTAGGCTATATATTGCTTTATTGAATCACCTATAATTAGGAAATAACCTGCTTATGATAAATAAATCTATATATCTATTTATCTGTCACTCAATTTGACAAGAACCAATTACTCGAGCATTCTCCTTCTTAAGATCAGCAACGCAACGCTCATCAAGTGGACACTTTTGTCGTTAATTCATGTGCAGTTATAACATGATTTTCATTATTGTGTGTTTTTAACTTGTATCTTTGCAATGAAAATTCAATTTTAACAAGTGTTAAGCTTATTTTTTTTAATAACTGAAGATGGCCAAATGTGGGCCGAAAGGTGTTCTGATGTTTTAGCATTTTCATTATAATAACTGTCAAGTATTGATTAAGCGTACCCTTTATTGAATTGTTTTATTATAATTGGATTCCTTGTATCACTGAGAGGTTGCTGAATTTTCTTTTCTCTAATGTAATAAAACAATAATATACCTTCTTTTAATAAAGAGCTCTTCACTCTCTTCCTCTCCGATTACAACGTTTTTCTATTTCTCAGATCCAAACAAAATTTCCTCCTCTGTGCCTTTGTTCTCCCTGGCACCATTCGTTGACTTTCCCCAGTCGCTAGACTCCCTAAAATATCATGATTATATTCGGCGTCAAGGTTTCCGACCTCCATTCCTTGCCCAAGGATTCAGTCGGTCAGTGAGTGAGTCACTGGGTGATTGCGCATCACATATTATTGCCAATACACTGGGGAGAGAAACAGGGGTCCCGCCCTCACCCTAATAATAAGCGTATTTCTAGAAGCTGTGTCTTGGATAGGGGAAGAAGGCTCTAGCTCTCAGCAAGTCAATAGCAGTGCAGTCATGGAAGGTTTCTAAAACTTGAACGATTACGGTTTACGAAGATCTTGCATATTATTTAAAGAACAAGGCTGAAAATCTTTAAACAGAGCCGTTAACTCAATGCCAACATTTAAAGTATTACTTCATGAAAACTAAGAACGATTAAGGAAAAGAGCCCACACACTTAAAAAAATATGCGCAGAAAAATGACCCGAATGACCGAGTCCTACAAGAACAAACTTATTAGGAGGATAGGCTGCCCATTACCACTTTTAGTCTGTTTGTTATTCCAAAGATTTTGTATAACGTTGAATACGTGTTCAACAAAAGCATTCGTTAGTGACACTACAGTACTAGAACATTTTGAAGTTACTAATTATTATTATTATTATTATTATTATTATTATTATTATTATTATTATTATTATTATTATACTGTTTGTGGAGCGTGATCACCGCATTGGCTTAGTTGCTGGTTTTTCATCTGGACGGCCAAGGTTCGAGTCCCGGCCGATTCTGGATTAGAATTTTCACCTGAACCATCATGTGACGTCAAGAAGGACATCCTGTCTTAATCCCTGTTTAAAACCAAAATGAGTCTGGGTGGCTGAAGAAAATGTATAATTAAAAAATACATATTTATAGATAATAGGCTACATACTTCACACAAAATATAAGCCTATGCTTTTGCCTTGCGGCTTACCTCTGATTTAAAACTGGTCCCAGATAGATCTGATACCAGTTCAGGTGCAGGTCTGTTTTCGCAGCTTGGAGAAGTTATTTTCCACTACTGGAGAAATGCACTGAATTGTGCATATCCCATTTTGTAGCTAAAATGCACCAACAGTTCATCTTCCACCATTACCAGTTTTAGTCGGTTTCATTATTTCCAAATATTTTTCATAACGCTCAGTACGTGTTCAACAAAAGCATTCGTTAGTGGCACTGCTAGAACTGTTGTCAGGAATTTAGCTTTAAATTGCTTGCAAAATATCGCCCACATATGTGAAATATTGGAGTCCAATGATACATTAATGGCAGTCAATACATACTTTAATGCACATATTTCAGAAAAAAGAGTTCGTCACCATTTACATCGAACTTCAAAGAATCTACCAATCTGCACACATTTAATTTCATGAGGTTCTTCGATGTTAAAAGTGGGTCAAGATAGCTCAACATTCCAGAATATAATCAGGAAAATTTATTCAGTACTTGCAACATCTTGATTCCATGAAGTTATTTCCTTTCCTGTTCCAAATATTAATATTAGGAAAGTTTATGTAATTCGTGAATTGATTTAATGAAGACTACAAAAACTGGACTTTTTCCATCCGGTCGACATGTTTCACCTGTCATGCTAATTTTGACTTGAAACCTGCACTCTCCGGTCGAAAACCGGGCAGTTCGCAACCCAAAGGTTTATCAGACAATCTTCATTGATACGGACTGTACGAACTGAGGACCCAGATGTCCCTTCTGTTACATAAAACAGTAACAACGTTTATAACCGAACAAGCATTAAAAATGAATCAAAATAATATTCAACAAGTCAAGGATAATTTCATAAATTTATGGAGAGCTATTTCTACTTTTGTAAATTTAGTGGCATTTCTTTAGAGTTGGTAACAATGATGCGAAACAGAGCTTATTTCTCAAGGAGACACTTGACACATGATGTACGGACTGATTCATACTGTACAGATTTCAAATATGACTCACTAGGAAGCAGAATAATGCGGCAACAATTCATTGATAAAAGATGCAGAAACACTTCCTGAAAGCAATCTACCAGCTGACGACTCCATATTCCAAGAAAGTGGGAACCGTTACGCGCTAAGAACGTTGGATACGCGCCACTTATGACGGAGTTCTTTGGCCTGGCCTCTGAGTAATACTCTTCTCGTCTGCTGCTTCAGACACACAGTGCTAGAACTTCAGGAGAAGACGGCAATGTAGTACAGGAAACAAGATTGCGAACTCAAGAAGGGATACGTTTTCGTTGAAGGTATCACAACAATTTTTCTTTCTAAATCCTAACCGAAACCCTTCCATTGGGAAAGGATTGAGACTACACATGGCTCTTTTTGCATGCGGTGATTCTAAAAATCACTTCGAGGATATTATGAGCACCTTATCGCAGTATTTCTACAACTGCGAGCATGGAGCATGTTAACATATCATCACCACCACCATTAGAGCGACAGTCCTTTGTGGGTCTTAGACTTCCTCAGAAGTCTTTCTTGTCATACTCCCACCCTATTGTCAAGAATTACATGTCCAGCAAACCCTAGCCTCTTGATATTAATGCCTTGAACAATATCTGGTTCCTTAAATAGCTTATAGCTACATCCTCTTCAAACTGTATCTTTTCCCTACTGGCCCAAAAATGAATCTCAAAATTCTTATTTTGAAGATAGCGAGCTGTCATTCATCAGCTCTTAACAAAGGACATATTTCAGGAGCACAAGTTAGTACTGACCTCACTAATATATTATAAATAATTATTTTAGCCTTCCTCCCCCAAAATATAACATTTCATATTTCCGACAAGGGGGTTGCCTAATCGAGTCGGAAAAGGCGTACCTGGTTGATCCATAAGTACGTAGACTAGAAAAAAATAAAAACGAGATTCCTTCTTCTAATGGGGAACATGACTCTGAGGTTCAATCATCAATCACCAATGATTTGCATTTAGGCTGTCGCCCAAAGTGGCAGATTCCCTGTCCTGTGGTAATTTTTTTCCAATCCCTAATTCCTCTTCCTGTAAACGAATATTTGCCCCAATTTGTTCTCTTGAATTCCAAATTTATCTTCATACTGGGATCTTTCCTACTTTTGAAAGCACCGCTCTCGTCCACACATGCCATCTCTCCACTGACAGCCTGGTGTGAAAGTGGGAAACCACGGAAAAACATCTTCAGGGCTGTGGACAGTGGGGTTCGAACCCACTATATTCCGAATGCAAGCTCACAGCTGCGCGAGCCCCACCGCACGGCCAACTCGCTAGGTGTGGTTGATATTATGATACGTTATGTGTAGTTGGAGATGTGTATTAATACCTGTACGGTTACAAACATGCAGCCACCAAGCAAGAGGAATTAAACGTAGTTAAAATCCCTGGACCGCCCGGGAATTAAATTCGCGACCCTACGAACCGAATACCACTTCACTGACCATTCATCCACGACGAATCACAAACAATGCTGCTGTTAAGTGGGATAAAAATCATATAGTACCGGTATGCAATAAATTAACATTAAAATTATATATGTATATAACCTTTATTATAACAACAGACAGAACGACGTTATTTCTTCAACTTCTCTGTCACATGTAAAGTAGGCACGTTCTTTATCCTCTAGCGCCGGGCTGAGTGTCTCAGACGGTTAAGGCGCTGGCCTTCTAACCCCAACTTGGCAGGTTCGATCCTGGCTCAGTCCGGTGGTATTTGAAGGTGCTCAAATACGACAGCCTCGTGTCGGTAGATTTACTGGCACGTAAAAGAACTCCTGCGGGACTAAATTCCGGCACCTCGGCGTCTCCGAAGACCGTAAAAAGTAGTTAGTGGGACGTAAAGCAAATAGCATTATTATTATTATCCTCTAGCCTGCCTTCATTCTATTGCGACTGACAATGGGTTTGATCATACTCTCGGTCACGTAATTTCACTTTCATTTTGTCATTGGACTGTCAAGGTCAGTTCACTGTAAGAATAACGAGCAATAACCTGTGCAAGTCTCCTACATAATCGATTGTCCAACTTCGCCAATCGATAACGACGGCGTGCTTGATACGTCTGCGCATAACCGCCTAGGTACGAGATTCCAGACTAGTTATCTCTCTTTTCTCCACTGTTCAGGAAAATTTGACTTCTTGGGAAATACAAGTTCACGTAAACATATGACCACCTCCGTAGTATGACGGTTAGCGCCGTTAACTGCCGTCCTCGCAGACCCGGGTTCGATTCGCACTACGATTTTATATTGACAGGAGAACTGGTATGTCCTTAAAAAGGTCCATACAGCTCACTCCAATAAAAGGACGTGCACCACCGTGGGCCGACGACAGGAATTTACTTTACTCACGTAAAAAAATGATAAAATGATTGGAGTCGTGGCATATAATTTGCTTAACCTGATTCCAGTCAAGTGAATTGAAGCCTCAACTAGACATAATGCCGGTAGACGAGGCCACTCACACTCATACAGCAGGCTATAATGATAAATGAATAGTACAGTAATGCTATTGGTTTTCCCCTTCCACTAGATACTTTTAGAATTCTGGAGGCGCCGAGGCGCCGGAATTTTGCCTCACAGGAGTTATTTTACACGTTGGTAAATCTTCCGACACTAAACTGGAATATTTAAGTACCTTCAAATACACCGGACTGGGGGGACATCAAGCCTGCCAGATAAGGATCAGAAATCAAGTGCTCTATCATCTGAGCCACTTAGTTCAGTTAGGGAATTTTGTTTTAATACTGATTTAACTTCGTACTAACACATCGAATGTTTTCGGCGACGAAAGAATGGGAAATGATTTGGAAGGCAGCGGCCGTGGCTTAATTAAGGTAGAGCCCGAGCATTTGCCTAGTATGAAAATGAGAAATCACGGAAACCCATCTTCAGGGCTGTTATCAATTATGTTCTGCCAATATTCCTTCATTTTATCACATTGGATCTGCTGAAGTTGTTGCACTGTGGTCCACATAAAATAATAATAATAATAATAATAATAATAATAATAATAATAATAATAATAATAATAATAATAATAATAATAATAATAATCTTTCTTTCTTAATCCGTTTTCCCCCGGAATCAGCGAGGGATCCCACCTCTGCCGCCTGTGTCCTGAAGCGTGAGACTTTGGGCCGGGAAATAAAACGGGGAAGGAGGACCAATACCTCGCTCAGACGGCCTCACCCGCTATGCTGAACAGGGGCCTTGGTGGGGGATGGGAAGATTGGAAGGGATAGACAAGGAAGAGGGAAGGAAGCGGCCGTGGCCTTAAGTTAGGTACCATCCCGGCATTTGCCTGGAGGGGAAGTGGGAAACAAACGAAAACCACTTTCAGGATGGCTGAGATGGGAATCGAACCCACCTCTACTCAGCTGACCTCCCGAGGCTGAGTGGACCTCGTTCCAGCCCTCGTAGCACTTTTTCAAACTTTGTGGTAGAGCCGGGAATCGAACCCGGACTTCTGGGGGTGGCAGTTAATCACACTAACCACTACACCACAGAGGCGGAAAAAATATATCTTATTTCTAAAATTTACCTGTTTAAAAAATATAATTTTTAGTGATTTTTGTAAAATAAAACCATGAAAATTCAGTCGAGGTCCTCCTCCCCAGTTGTTTACGGGACCCAAAGTCTCACGCTCCAGGACACTGTCCTTGAGGCGGTAGAGGTGGGATCCCTCGCTGAGCCCGATGGAAAAACCGACCCTGGAGAGTAAATGGATTAAGGAAGAAGAAGAAGAAGACTCAGTCGAATGGATTTATATGCAATTAATGCAATCAAATAACTAAACGATGTCAAACGAGGGGGTTTTATGATTATTCTAAAGGAAAATACCCGGTGGCACACTAGACACTAAAAAGAAATAAGACGTTAAGCGACACGCTGGTGGGAAAACGTTTGCCATCCCTGATGTAAACCCTCTGATGCCTCTGACATCACCGGGTTCTGCAACACCGACTGAGCTGGCTCCCTGGTACGCGCCACCTAGATCTAAACTTGCATTCGGAAGATGGTGGGTTCGAACCCCAACTCTGAAGATATTTTTCCATGGTTTCCCATTTTCACCTTGAATAATGCCACGGCCACTTCCTTCCTAGTCCTATCAAAAACGTCGCCGTAAACCTGAGTTTGTGCGACGTTAAACCACCTGCAAAAACAAAACAAACAATGTGCAAATAATCATTCTGAGTAAAAGAAATGGAAAAGAACATGCAAAGAACGGCAAAAAAGTGGGAAAGTTGATCATAATTTAGCTAAGGCAAATACCGTACAACGGCGTTGTACAGTGTTTGGCAATGGCTGCATTTGATTAGGAAATTTTAATTGAGTTCAGTGTCCAGAAACGATTTGCAGCGCGGTTAAAATCCCGAAATTACACAGTTCGTGTGAAATGTGTGACTGGTAATTATTCTTCTACAGAGAAATTCTATCCATAACCACCGTGCGTCACTGGCATATCCCATTAGAGATCACAAGTTGCCAAGCAGTACTATATATTGCAACACAATGTTCTGACTCCACGAATCGTGACGTTCATGTCCTACCATAAGTATTCGAAGAAGTTTGCGGCAGACGAAGACACAAATATGTGAGGTGAACTTCCGGACTTTGAAACTCGAGGAAGTGTATACAGTAGGTGCAACATACGAATGGAACAAA